>NC_089763.1:5750222-5867722 GCF_040412425.1 Macrobrachium rosenbergii | reverse complement strand
TTACGAGGCAAAATCAGGAATGGGCAAATGCTCCCCAAACCAAGCCTTAAGATTCACGCAATAGATGGCCAAGTCCACGCGGGAATACAAAACCACGTCCTACAAGACAAACCAGAAAACCCCAACATTCACGCAGTAGCCAGCCTAGTCCGTGCATGAAATAGAATACAATTTACGTGTTTCGAGACATTAAAATTCGTTCATCAAGAACTCACCAAGTCTTATTCAGACATATTAAAATTCATTCATCAAGAACAAACTAAGTTTTATTTAGAAATATTAAAGTTTGTTTGTCAAGAACATACCAAGTCTTATTCAGACATTAAAATTCCTTCATCAAGAACAAACTAAGGCTTTTCAGACATACTGATTTTCTAAAAGGTCAGCCCATATAAGTGTTATCTCAAGATGTCTACAACATCCAGAACCCAACAAAATGAGGACTTCAAATTCTATATGTCCGCTGGAAAGAACATGGGACTGTCAGGACAAGCCCTGAGGGACTGGGTCCAAGAGAAGGTAGATGATGCCAAGGCAGAAAGAGAGGCAGAACAACAGGAGAGGGAGAAAGAAAGAAAGGCAAAGAGGGAAGAGCAAGATAGGCGAGATAAACTCTCAAAGGAGGAACAAGAAAGAAAGGAGAAGGAAGAACAAGAGAGAAAGGAGAAGAAGGAAGAACAAGAACGAAAGGAGAAGAAGGAAGAACAAGATAGGCAAGATAATCTCACATAGGAGGAACAGGAGAGAAAGGAGAAGAAGGAAGAACAAGAGAGAAGGGAGAAGAAGGAAGAACAAGATATGCTGGATAGACTTGCAAGAGAAGAAGAAGAAAGAGAGGATAGGCTTGAAAGGGAGGAAAGGCAGTGGGCCCATGAGCTACAGATGACCCAAATTGGCACTGCGAGCTCCTCTTCAGCCCCTGGGGTATCTGCCCTCACTCAGGCTCATACTTTTATGCCCAAGTGGAACGAGGCCGAGCCCGAGGTGTGGCTCGATTGGGCAGAAAGGGTCCTTAGCGCCTACCCACTCGCTCCTGCCGAAGTCTCCCTGGAAAATTCCTTGGAGGAAAGGGTCTAATTGCTTTCAATACCCTCCCCGAGGAGGATCAGGGGAAATGGGTGGAAGTGCACCAGGCAATCACAAAGGCACATGAAATCACCCCCAAACGCTGGAGACGATGCTAGAGAGGCCAGATAAAAGAAGCAGGACAGACCTAGTCTGAGTGGGCGTATCAGTCAGATAGGGCCCTCTCTAAATGGCTAGAGTCCCTGGGAGTCTCCACTGCTGAGGACATCCTTGAACAGTTAAAGACTTGAAATTTTTTTATATTACGCCCCCTCCGCCCTAGCCACCCATGTATGCCAAAAAGGACCCACGACTCTAGCAAGTTCATTGGGACGTAAAATATGCCCTCCTTCTTTCACCTCTGGCACCCCTCCACCCAAGAATGGGCACTCACAGAAACCTGTTGTGTGTGGGTTCTGCAAGAAAGCCGGGCATTCCACCGAGCAGTGCCGAAACAAACCCACACCCGGGAATCCACCAACTAACAAGCCTGCACCCTCCACAGGGGCAGTGCCACAAATGGATTAAAGCCAGAGGTATTGCACAGCTTGCAAAGTTTATGGCCACTCTCCCACATGGGCTAAATGCCCAAATAATAAATCAAGTACTCTTTCTATTGCCTTGGCAGTTACAAATCCCAAGTCCTTAGGCCCTCCAGCCAAGGGTTCCATATTTGTGGCACCTCCTCGAGGTAGCTACCCCGCACACCAGGTCAAGGCATTTGATGACTCTGGTGCGCAAATTTCCCTCATAAGGAAAGACAAAGTTCCCTATGGAGCTATCATTAACCGACGTAAACTCATCACAATTGAGGGTATTAATCAATTTAAAATGATACTCCCTACCATGCAGCTGAGAGTCACAAGACCTCATAGATCCAATTTTTGCAATCTTGCAGTAGCAAGCTTTATTCCTGGAGGTTATGACATCCTCCTGGTACAGGACTTCCAGCCCCCATCTAAGTTACAGCAATCCAGGGGTCCAAATCCCGCAAATCATTCATTAGGCACGAGTAAGCCTCAAACGCCTACCCTCATTACACTGCCAGTGCCACCTGAGTACGATGTGCAGTGGCCTCCTCCATCATGATCGATCCCAGATCCCATTCCGGTGTCCGACCCTGCCCCAGGGCCAGTGCCAGGGCCTGAATAGATCTCTCTCCAGGAGATTCCAAACTCGTTCACAATCTCTGACAGGGCAACTTGCATGCACTGAGCAGTGCCGAGCTCCCAATCAGGATCCCCGCTACCAGCGTTGGTAAGAGAGATGGATCCTTCTGACAAGGTGGAAGCTCAACCAAAGGTGCGGCCTCGCAACCCGTGCCTGAGCTGGCCATGGTAACCTGCAAGCCTATCACGCCCACACTGACCTCTTCCTCTCTTTCTCGGTCCCCCGCAGACCCAACCATGGGTATGGATTCTGCCATTTCTCATATGGCTGATGAACTCATGGAACTGTGGCGACTTGGGGTAGAAACGGAAATCAATGGCCCTGCTTTGGCCGTCAAGGAAACCGACACAGGTGGCACTCTAATGTCCTCCTCGGACTCGGTTTGACCTATTCCCCTACCAAGGAGAACCATCAACCTAAAGAGATCTGCGGCAGAAATCACGGGCGCAGATAATGGCAGGTAGCTTAAAGAGAGCTGCTGAAGTCTCCTGGCACCAGTGCAAAATTTGGCACAGTGCCACCCTTTTATCCTATGAAGTACCTTGGCACCTCTATCAGGAAGAGGGTGTCAGGTCTCCTCACCTATTTATTTTTCTTATAACTCTGTAATTTATTCTTTTCCTTTAACATTTTTCCTTTCATTATTTTGTTCAACCAATCATATTATTTTACTCCTCACAAAGGCTTATATTTTACCTTGTTCCCGCTCTGCCAGTGCAGAGTGCAATTGACAGACATCCAAATTTGGTAAGTCCTAAGACTTCTTTTTGAAGACCTGTGATCAAAAGAATAAACCTAAGCCATTTTCATTTGGTAATGAATATAATTTCGAGATATTAATAATTTTTCTTTAACATTATAATTTTCCTTCTTTGTTATTCCCTTGTAATTTAAACCCTGAGTCCGTGAATTGAAAAGACTGGGTGCTTTACATATTTGCGTGTCCATTGTACTTAGCTTCGTGCTCATAAGTGGCATTGACTTCAGTGCCACGTCTGGCACTGTGCCGTCAACTTAAGTAACATGGCTACACCTAACAAAGACCTTGTAATGCCTCCTGAAGGCAAACTAACTGCATGCCTTTGAATATAACAACTATTAAAAGTTAAGTGCATGATTGTTTTAAGACTTACATTAAGGAAATCTCTTACAGTTATTGTGTTTAATATTTACAGTAACATTCTTATACTTGTAACTATTCCTGTTTCAAAATAACAGTAACTTATGATTTATCGCATTTTAATACTTATGAAAAATTTTACTCATATTTATTTTGAGATTTACCTTAAGGAGAAGGTCAATTAAAGTTAGTGTATATTAATACTTATAGTAACTTTCTTATAGTTGTAAATGTACCTGTTTTAAAAGTAACAGTAATATAAAGTTAAAACCGTTATTTTTTTTCCTCTTACTCTATGGTTAACGTAAAACATTGAATTCTTTATCAAGTAAATTTTCAGATATCTAATATGACACAGAGAGATTTAGGTTATTAATATACGTGAATGCCATTAACGAGAAAATTTGAGTAATATAAGGCAGTTGCCTCCTGAAATTTTGGTTTGGTAGACATTCGCACCCAACTGAAGGTGCGAGATGTCAACTTGGGCGTGGAGTTATTATAATTTCCCTTGAATCCCAGCCCTCAAATGCTTCATTTAAGCCTTGAAAACACAACAGTGCATTTTGGGAACTGCCTGACAAGGAATGGCAAAAGGAATATAGGCCACTCCCTTAATCTTTTAATTGTTTTATATCCCTTTCAACTTTCTCTTCTTGAACATATGACTGTGGGAGACTGTGCTTCCAGAATCCCAAGCGTAGATTAAGAGAGGACAACTGGCAGACACACCTGGGACTGAGTCATAGATGACAACCAACCCCAATCTACCTGTGGGTATCCTCCTGACCCCTGACCAAAAGTTATATAAGGGTCTCATCGAAGGAACACGAGAGACACACACGCTGCTGGAAGCGAGCGAGACACATCTCCCCCCTTCCATTTCCTTCAGAGAGCCATGCCCTACCACGTGGTCCTATCTTGTGAGGGACCTTTAGTCTTCTTATCAGTGAATCCCTCAGCCTTTCCTCTGCTGCCATTTCTTGCTGAAGCCACCTCTTCTAAAAGGTAAAGTGATCTGTTGCAAAGGTTCTTCCCATCAGTCACACTGTTTTAATTCTCGAAATCAACTTCCTATTTCCATTTCTAAGTGCCAGTATTTTCCATATTAACCTTGCCTTGTTAGGTCAGTGTTATGTAAATGCCTGTGTTTAAATAATTACATAAAATTGTGTGTTCAAGGCTTCTTGTCACACTCTGAGCTCGCCTTGCCCTATATATACTTTACTGTGTCCTTACTGGCTTTTAATTCATGAACCTTACTCTTTACAGAGGGTTGTTAGCCGTGGGAATCTCTCTTGACTGTGCCTTGTGTCAGCATCGTCACACCAATGAATATACTTTCAAGTTCTCCCAGTTATAATTAGCCTCTCAGGCCTTGCATGCCTGATTAGTCCATTTCATCTTCTGATATTTCATTTCATGTGAGTACACGTAGTTTTAAACTTACCCTAACGTGTTTACTTACAAATACCTTGTGAGCGAGTAATTAAGTGAATACCTAAGTCAATATATTACATAATTTGTGCTGATTTTTCGTGTTATGTAGAAAGAGCGGGTCTGTCTTGAATAAACCTATACTGCCATTAAAGTTATTGTTTTCATTATATTGAAAACATGTCGTTTCTTTTAGATTTCTTTCTATAAAATTATTGTTTCTTAATAAGATTCTTGCTTGAGACCACTGAATTGGATAAAAACATTCTCTAATATATTTACTAATGACACTGTTTCTTTGATCAGTAGCAATGCTATACTCATGCTGTGCAATCCGTATCTCAACTGTTTTTGCTGATTGTCCAATATAGAACTTATTGCAACCATAAGGAATCTTGCATACTACGCCATTGTCGCATATAGGGCTGTTTCTTATTAAAGTTCTGCCAGCGGTATGGTGACAGGAAAATACAGCAGTCACATTTAATGATTTAAGTGGATGGATAATATGACTGGAGGCTGGCATGTATGTCAAACACAGTATATGTCTATTAAAATTCCTATTTCCACTAGTGGAATAAAAAGACCTTTTGGCTAGCGACAAACACTCATCTATATCATGTAAAGTAAAATTGTGCTTAAGACCTAGCCATATATAATCTATCCCGTCATCAAAGAATTCAGGGGTGACTAGGTGAAGAACTCTAAAAAACTTAGATCTTATTCCTGACTGTTTTACTTGTTTATTATGGAAAGATCTCGCATTGATAATCAGATTGTTGTTGCTACCTTTTCGATGTACTTTAAATTTTAAAGTATTGTTATTTTTAGTGACTTTAACATCCAAGAAAGTTATACTCTTATTTTCTTCCTTCTCAGCAGTAAATTGGATCGAAGGTACAATCCCATTGACATTAATACATTAACACATTTGAACGGGTTAGGTCTTAATGACAGTTTTACTTTACATGATATAGACGAGTGTTTCTCGGTAGCCAAAAAATCTTTTTATTCCACTAGTGGAAATAGGAATTTTAATAGCAATATACTGTGTTTGCCATGCATGCCAGCCTTCGATCATATTATCTGTCCGCTTAAATTACTAAATGTGACTGTTGTATTTCCTACCACAATAGCAAATAAATAAAAGTTTGACATGAATCTTATAAACTGCTTTTGACTAGCTGATAAAATTACTTTACATTAGCACAACGTTCATGCTTAAGGGATCTAACACCTGGCCCTTGTAGACTGTTGACTGCAGAGGAGTCTTCTAAGGCAATTGTTTCACAAGGGCAGGGGCAGAATGTGAAGAACCAGATAACAGGATTATGGAAAAGAATTCCAGGTTAGCATTCCTTTTCACAAAGACTTTCTCTCACATGGAATTAATTATTCACGATGAAGGAAATGATTAATTAGATTTAATTAGCATATGGTAACACTGTGGTGAGAATGCTTTAATTATTATCACAAAACAAACTTAATTTAGACTTGGACCAAGTCATGAGGGAAAATGTGCATGCTAGGCCATGAGAAACAAAAGGACTTTGTTTGGGAGAGTGAAAAGTTGGAAATGCTGAAAACTGAGAGAAATTAAGGAAAAAGAAAAGAACACTGCCATTACTTGCAACTTCATGATGTACCTTATTGCAACTTCATGATATACCTTATTGCAAGTGAGCACCATACATGGATGCAATAAGGTACATCATGAAGTTGCAAGTAACGTACCTTATTGCAAGCGAGCTCCATACACAGATGCAATAAGGTATATTACTTGCAACTTCATGATGTACCTTATTGCATCTGTGTATGGAATAAGGTATATCATGAAGTTGCAATAAGGTACATCATGAAGTACCTTATTCCATACACAGATACAATAATTTACATTACTTGCAACTTCATGATGTACCTTATTGCATCTGTGTATGGAATAAGGTACTTCATGATGTACCTTATTGCAACTTCATGATGTACCTTATTCCATACACAGAGGCAATAAGGTACATCATGAAGTTCCAAGTAATGTACCTTATTGCATCTGTGTATGGAGTTGTTGAAGCTCCATACACAGATGAAATAAGGTAAATTACTTGCAACTTCATGATGTACCTTATTGCATCTGTGTATGGAGCTTGCTTGCAAAAGAATGATTCAGGCCGCAGAAGTCCTGACATGTAGCCAGTAGGAGGAGACAGAACAGCACCAGCTTAGTGCTGTTAAGAGTAACGTGACCTTGCGCTTCGGAGTTTGGGCAAGGAGTGAGATGGAGACAGGTCACAGAGTCACCCCCTCAACAGCCGTAGTGAGCATAGGACAACAGTACATCTGAAAGAAGCAAATAAGAGCCACCACAAAGGTCAATGGAAAATAGGTCTTATAGTTAAGACTAACTAAGGGTCAGCCTAGCGGCCCATTTACTAACATGACCTGCCTTGTGCCCTAACGGCTGTCTGTTCCCCAATATCATACGATATTGATACGATATTGGAGGTATGACGACTACATTCTGTCACCCTAATGGGGGTCTCCTCCAGCTGCCATGAAGTTTGACTTCCAAGCTAATGGACTGGAGAGCCGAATTTTCTAAATGTGTGAGAGTTTCCCGCCTTTAAGAAGGCATTCACACCCTTTCAGGCGTGAAGGCCTTGGCTAAGTAAATTATTCATCTCGAGTTGTCAGTTAGCCTCCCTAAATGAGTCTTACTTTTGCAATGCAGCTCACTAAAATGACCAACCTAACTGCTGGGAGGGATACTAGTTTTACTTATTTATTACTACTGCAGAGCCTAACACTAGACAGCGGTTACTACAGACTTTTACTGGCTGTCTCTGATGACAGGGGAACTTTATTCTTAGGCAAAGGTTACATGGAAAATGTGTCTTGTTGACATGGTCTACTGTCCTAATGCCCTGGTACTAAATTAAATGACACTGACCTAACTAAATGCAATTATTTACAGATTACACAAACTTTATAGAATATCACATGTAATATTTTCGGACATGAGCAACCTGAAGGGTTAATTATGCTAAGCGGTCAGGTGTGTACCAGCTTGAGCACTGGACAGTTTTATCACGACTTTATTAACAGGGTTAGTACTACAAGATTGGCTAATGTGTTAAGTGTTAGTATACTTGGGTAGCTGCCAGGATCACCCTGAGATGGAAACAGCACTGTGCCAATGGGACATGAGGGTCAATGAGGGCTTGGCTTTTATGTGTTAATTGGATCTCTTCTGCCCCTTCCTCTTCTTCAGGTTTACCAATGTCTGGCTACGCCATTCCTAGGAGGTGACGAGGGAACTGACTCAAGGGAAAGGCCAGAAGTGCCATCAGGAGCAGAATCAGAGAAATGCTAGGAGCTTCGGGGAGGCTCCCTACTTCAGCTGCTGTGACAACTGTTGTAAGTGTAGAAACAGTTGCTGCATCATGGCCAGACAGTTCCTAGTCGATCAGAGAAGGTATAGCGTTAAGGTCTGCCAGAGGTTCATCCTCGGCAGACAAAGGTGTCTGTGAGAAGAATCATCAGGGGCCGGAGGCTCACAATTGCCAATTATCAATGCTGTGAGGTACGGAGGATCTCCCGTAGGAGGATCTGTGACATGATTGGGATCCGGCACTTGCTCTAACTCAGGTCCAGGAACAGAGGTTAGGGTTAATGTCCAAGACATACGGAGCTTGGCACAGCTCAGGGCTCTTAAGGGGCACTGGCAAAGATTTGGAGTCAGGCATGCCTAACGAGTGACCATGGGGTGGAAAACTCCTCGGTGTACCTGAGGTAGTGTGAAACAGAAATTCCTGTCGCAGGTGGAGGGAAAGCCTTTTGGAGTAGTTCTGGTTGTGGTGTCTGCTACATTTTGCTTGCTAGGGCACACCAACCAATTCGTGGAGTGTCCTGTTACATTATAGGTCTTGCAGCGGTACTTGGTTCTGGCGATTTCCCTTCGCTAGTGAGGGAGGGAGCTTTTGGTGGTCATACTCTCATGAGGAGGGAGGACTGGGCCTGGAGTTGCACGGAGAGTGCCCCTTCCATTAATCACTTCTTTGAGCAGAAGGCACTGCTAACGGTGTCACAGTGGCAGTGTTCTGGTCAGGTGATTTTGTAGTTAAGGCCTCCCTAGTGGAGGTAGCTAGGCAACAGAGTGGTGTTGAGGAAGGACATCTCCAGAGGAGGTCTCGTCCCAACAGGAACTCTACTCCATGCCTGATTTTGCTCACCATGCCAATGCAGTGAGGTTGCATGTCCCAAGGGGTTGTCACCTGATGCTCGACTATGGGAATGGTCTTAGTCTGCTCTTCTATCCAAGTTATCGTCCACCTGGTCTTTTCATCTACACGGGCACTTGGGCCCTGTCAATCAGGCTAATGTCTGAGCCAGTGTCTTCCATAACCTGCAGGTTCACTGATAGGCTATAGCTGTCCAGGGGTGCCACTGACACCAACTGAGTCCACACCTGCTCTGGGTGAGACATATCTGGCGACATGGCTGTGGAGGTCATGGAACTGATCAGGTTTACTTGCTTGGTAGAGGGGTTATGTTCTGGGCAACCAGGATATCTGGCAGTATAGTGCCCTGTAGTTCCACAGTCTCTGCAGGTGCCCCTTGAATGGGCTGATTTCCCTGTGGTAACTTTCGATGGAGAAGATTAGTTGTTAGTGGAGGGAAAGGAGGTTTTGGTGTCCTTCCAAGGGTGCTGCTGGTTAACTCCATTCTTAACGTGGCACTCAGATTCAGGGTTACCAACTCTCTTGCAGAAGTTGCATGTGGGTGTCTTGGCAGGGAGTCCATTCTTCGAGTGAGCTGATTCTGAGAGATGACCAAGTGGCACTATTCTCCGGTGAGATGTGCTATACGACTGATGAAAGGCCTCCCAGTAGTAGAACATACGACAAGCTTCTGCAAGTATTTTAGGTTGCTTGCTGTTCAGGTGCACAGCAAGTGGTCCAGGAACACACTGGAAGAGATCCTCCAAGATGATCCGGTTCAACAGGTCCTGGAACTCTGTGCACACCATGATGTTGAGCCAGCATTGTCCTGATTGGGTCTTATGACAGGCCCATTCAGCTCAGGCCCAACCAATTCCTTGGCGAGACCTCTAAAACGCTGTTTCCATCTCTCTGGGGGTGATTTCATATGCCTTAGTGATCACTCATCGAACGTCTACCATGTTCCCTCTCTTACCCTTATCCAGTGAGCGGAGGGAGTTTTGGCTTTCCCATCCATGTGCTTGGCAAGCAGGATGGCCCTCTCCATCTCGGTGGTGGTTTAGTTCTCGAAGAGTGCTTCTTCTTCCTCCAACTACACCTCAGGCTCATCCTCCGTCCATTTAGGAATCAGAGCATTAATGCTAGATATTGGAGCATTAGGCATAGCAGGTGTGGGGTTGGAGGCTTGTTGGGCAGTTAGAGCTTCTCCAGCTCGAGCTACTTTTCCTTGAGAGCTAGCTCTCTTGCTATCTTAGCTTCTTCATACTTCCTCAGATCTTCTCTTTCTGCTCTTTCCTGCTGGGGTATTTCATCTGGCTGTTCTTTCATTGGGTGAGTTCCTGTCCCGTGTAACCTACGTCCTTACCCATGTTCATGAGGGCTTGGTGCTGCTCTAATGACATGGTTTTAGTCTTTTAGGACATCTAGGCAAAGGGATCTGTGACACTGGGGAAGTGTCCCGTAATTTGGTGGCACTGTGTTGGAGTGGCACCTTCTCAATAAGGTGGCACTGTGGCTGATTGTGCCATGCAGAGGTCACACTGACGGAGCGATCCTGAAGGAGCAATGATCCTTATGGGTGGATACACTGATGAAGTGGTGCGATCCTGAAGAAGCAATGATCCATATACGCGGATACACTGTTGTTGGCACTCTGTATCTCAGGTACAACACTAAGAGGCAGTACAACCAAATTGCACTGAAGGAAATGGCACTCTGCCCGAGGCAGAGTGTGAGCAATGAGTAAAAGGGAAAGGGAAAGGTAACTGCTTCAGTAATCTAATCATTGGCAGTGCCTCAGATTAGTGGCACTGTGGAAGGGGAAACCCTTTGGCTTGCACTCGTGGGCGGTTAGTTCTAAGAACTAGTGGCTGCTCCCTGCATTAGGAAAGGAAGTATGATTCCTGACAAGAGTAAAGGAAGTCTTTGGGGGGTTGCACTCAATGGGCAATTTGTAATTTGCAGTATATGCAAGTCTTGGATAATGAAAACCCACTTGTGCAAAACAATTAATAACTGTTATTAAATGGTTGTACACTTTTTCTTCAAAATTCGCGAGAGCTCACTCTGCTGGCTGAAGTACTTAACATGAAATAAGGTATTGGAGACAAATATAATGAACACGGGCACGTATACAAGCTCGCTCAGTATGTGTAATTGAGTAAAAAGGAAGAAGTGACTGGGGACCTAAAAGTATCAAAGTTTTGGGTATAAATGAAAGAAGATTATTGCCCTTGGCTTTATGAATTAATGAGTTTATCCTCCAATACTCGTTTGTTATTATTACTATGCCCTTATTAACTTTCTTTGGTGATTACGTAAGAATATTAGAGCTCTCTCTCTCTCTCTCTCTCTCTCTCTCTCTCTCTCTCTCTCTCTCTCTCTCTCTCTGAGAGCGTATTTGTATGGGAACCTACCCGTTTCTTTATTTAATTTTCTCTAATTCATCCTTTCAACGATTTACTTTGAACAATTATGCTAAGTTATTTTTTTAAATTTACTTTTGGAATTTATGCAATGTATTACCCAGCTCCCGTATGACAAGTTATATGGTGGAAGGGATTTTCAAATTACTATCAAAATATTTCGTTAGGTTTTTACGTTAGGTGAAAAGAAATGGAATTTTGCTGAGTGAGCAAACAATGAGAAGTGGAACGGGTATGCGGGAGAACCGGGTCTGGTGACGTCAAGCACCTCAGCCTACAATACTCGATCAAAGATTTAAAATTTGGGGAAAAGAACACTAAAATTTTCTTACCAAGTTATTGGTGCCGATATGCAGGCTCGAATTATTTAACTTAAAACATGGATAATGCCTTTGCTTTACTTGAAACATTAAAATAAAATCTGAACTGGGTCTGGCAGTCCTTTAGTTGTGGGCGTTCGACGATGGAACTTGTATGCGCCGAACGCTGCTAAGAGTTGTCACACGTGTTATTTCTACAAACACGAATTTTCGACTTCACTGACAAAGGAATTGTACACTTCCTCTGCCGTAACTGTTTCGAAAAACACAGTTAGCTAACTGTTCACGGCACACAATTAATAAATCCCTGGCAAAGCGCTTCCTAAATTACTAAATACCAGTTCTCTGGTGTTGCAACACCGCTGCTACTCTGCTTCTCACAACGCGGAATTTCGCTGGCGGTTATTCTGCTTTGCAAAATTAAGAACTCTTTAGCGCTTTCATCTTTATTCTATGATAACTAAAAAATCAGCTACAAATCACTTCTTTTAAAACAATTTTTCCCTGTCTGTTCCTAACATATCCTTAATATTATAACAATTTTAACAATAATCCTTACCTTGTTATCTGTATCTTCGGTTCTATCACCTTTACCTTTTCCTTGCAAATAACGGAATCTAATTATTGTACAAATTACATTATTCCTCGGTTTGTCTCCCTTCCTAGTCTAGTAATAACGAAGCTAATTCTCAGTACTAGTGGACTAGGAATCCTGGCGAGATCGACACCACTGTTATGTTCTAAGTCTGTTGGAAGGGTTAAATTGAATTTTGAATGTAATTTGCCTTAGGGGCCAACAGAACATAAGCAACAAATGTAATTAATAGTATGACTTACCTTGAAACTACATATATTAAAAAAAAATGGGAAGGTCGCCTTTCAAAACAGTCTTTTAGATTAAATTAATTTATTTACAGATTTGCAACTAGAAATTAATGTGGAAAGGCTGGAAGTTCAGCAATCAAGGGACATGCAATATGTCATAAAAGAGTGTAACTACAGGTAGCAAATAAATAAAAGTTTGACACGAATCTTATAAACTGCATAAGACATGTTGATAAAATTATTTTACATTAGAAACGTTCACGCTTGAGGGCCCTAAAACTTGGCCCTAGTAGACTGTCGATTACAGAAGAGTCTTCTAGGGCCATTGTTTCATAAGGGCGAGGGCAGAACGTGAAGAACCAGATAACAGGATTCTGAAAAAGAATTCCAGGTCAGCATTCATTTACACAGGTTTTCTCTCACATGAAATTAATTGAATTATTAATTAGATTTAATTAGTACATGGTAACACTATGGTGGGAATGCTCTAATTATTATCACAGAACAAACTTAATTTAATCTTGGACCAAGTCATGATGGAAAATGTCCATGCTAGGCTGTGGGAAACAAAGGGACCTCGTTTGGGAGAATGAAAAGTTTGAAATACTGAAAATTGAGAGAAATTAAGGAAAAGGAAAAGAACACTTGCATTACTTGCAACTTCAAGATGTACCTTATTACATTTGTGCATGGAGCTCTCTTGCAAAAGATGGATTCAGGCTGCAGAAGTCCCGACATGTAGCCAGTGGGAGAAGACAGAACAGCACCAGCTTAGTGCTGTTAAGAGTAACGTGACCTTGTGCTTTGGAGTTTGGGCATGGAGTGAGATGGAGACAGGTCACAGAGACGCCCCCTCAACAGCCGCAAAGAGCATAGGACAGCAGTACATCTGAAAGAAGCAAATGAGAGCCAGCACAAAGGTCAAAGGAAGATAGGTCTTCCAGTTAAGACTAACTAAGGGTTAGCCTAGCTGCCCATTTATTAACATGACCTGTCCTTGTGCCCTAACGGCTTTCTGTTCCCCAATATCGTATGATATTTGGGGTATGACGACTACATTCTGTCCCCCTAGTGGGGATCTTCCCCAGCCGCCATGAAATTTTGCTTCCAAGCTAATAGACTGAGAGCTGAATTTTCCAAATATGTGAATATATATATATATATATATATATATATATATATATATATATATATATATATATATATATATATATATATATATATATATATATATATATATATATATATATATATATATATATATATATATAACATGTGCATTTGTGTGTGCATGTCTAGGTTTAGATGACATGAAATGGTGGTTGTGCTAAGGGATTTAAATCCAAATATGCTTCAGGAATAAAGCTGGTAGATTTTCAGTTCCTGCGTAAATGTGGATGGAAGGATTGCTGTGTCCATCTTTGCCAAGTACATTCTGTGTGTCTTGTAGGATGATAGCAAAGAAAACCGAATTGCGCTGTTTATTTAATTAACATTATTTGACACTGTTCTTCTGCTTACAATAATCAGTTAGATGAACGTGATTTTTCTTAACTGTTGAAGGTTAATGACCTCGCATTTACCTGGATTTCCTTTTATATCTAACTACTGTACCTAACTGCAGATTATTTGTTTGTAACTTTCCATTTTCCTCACCTCATTCATTTTGCATTAATTCCTCAAACTCCTTAAACAATTATTTCACGTGGAATTTAAAGTGACAGCAACATCGCGGATAATGTATTCCCAATACAATTACAAATCAAGTGAAATTCACTGTCAAGTTTGCCTTTATATTGCCAGTCGCAATTTCATAATGATTCTTATCCTATTCATAGATCCATGATTTTAAGTTACGTTTTATATATTCGTGTTCATGAATCCTTTCATTCGTTTTAACACTGGTCCCCTGGATATTTTATTACATTTATGTTCTTTAGATGACATCTTTCCCAGTTGGTAAAAATAAAGAGAGTTTTCATCCTTCTGCCATTGGAAAGTGATGTCTCATTTTTGGAAAATAATTATCTTCGTGAATAACTAAATTTATCAAGACGAGTCTCGTGTAACTATCAGCAGCATTTGCATGAATGTCTCTGAAATTCCGATATTCATGACAGGTTTAAAAGGCGGAGAGCATTAGTGATCTTTGTAAGATTACCTCGGTCTCTGGAGGATAAAGAAAGTGATACTGAGATATCCGTTAGCAGAAAGGGCAATACTTTTAAATACTTCCTGTTATGAAAATGACTGACTAGTTGTAACATTAAAGATGCACAAACTTTTCTGATATTGTGTTTTACCGGTCATATTCCTCGCCGTTGAAGAGACTGTCATTGATGATGAAAATTAATAAATAAAACTTCTGAACTGCTGCAAAATACAGAAGGCAGAGTGTTAAACGCTGATAAGTTGAAATGAATAAATGCGTAATCCTGTTGTGTGAAGAACAAAATGCTGTAAACAACGTTAAAGTGCTAAACGGAAAGGGTAAAAAAATAATAAAAGTTCTCAGTTGATTAACAAAATAAAAAAGGTGCAAAATGCTCTTTCCTGAACAACATAAAAAAATTACATCGTTATACTCCCTGTATGCTCATGGTCTTTCTCATTCTTTCAAGTATATGGTCCGAGATGTTATAATTCCTGTTCTCAATATAAAAAAAGGCAGTTTGTCAGAGGTTCTATTGGACCGTCTCCTTGGGTATGCGAGTTGCAATCAGTCTGACTTTCAGATCTCGTGATGGAAACTAATTTTTTTTAATCATTTACTGCCGTTCCGTGATTCGATTTCATTATAAGCCCTTGCTATTTCTCGTTACTGAATCTGATGCTGCATCAATTTTTGAAAATATATTTGTGACTGATATATGAAAATTCATTTCTTCTTAAATGTCAATAACTTTCGTGTCGTGATAGTTTGATTAAACTTTATTACAGATAGTTTTTGTATTCGAAAGGGACTCAAAATTGAAACCAAGTTTACATTCGCATTATCTTACAATGAATAATTTTGTCAGTTTTCATTATATATATATATATATATATATATATATATATATATATATATATATATATATATATATATATATATATATATATATATATATATATATATATATATATATTTATATGTTTCCTGGTGCAGGTGGTTCGTATGACTCCACATTTATTACTTTACTCGAAAATGGCCTTTGTAAGATACCCAGGACATATAAAACACAAACAAAAAGAAGTACACGGAGCGGAGGGCTCCTTTCAAGGGGGTGCGTGAAACACGTGGGGATATAAAAATAGTTATATTTGATAGCACACAAGATCAAAGGGAAAATTAACTGAGAACACGGTAAATTACTGCCGCAGAAGTCCTCCCGAAGGGGGGGAGCTTGGGAATGCCAGGAACATGGACCAAGGATAATTCTGCTGCAGGCGTCTTCCTGAAACGATATTAGGACCCACGTTACACATCTAATGCTGGAATTTGGGGATTGAATTACTCGAGGGTGCACTGAAGGCGCCAAAGGACTCCCCGAGGCGTTACTTGTGACTCAGAGGAAAGAAGCTGGGAACACATGGGCCTGGCTTGAACCAAAAAATATCAGGGAACACAAAGTCATCGGCCCAGAAATTAATAAATGTAAAAGGGCTAAGTAATCGTAACTAGCAACTCGTTTTGGGTACATTACCACATTGTAGGGGAGTAAGGCTGACGACGTCTTCTGCCGAGGACCACGTGTGGGAGCGTGGACAAAGGGCCTCCCTCTCCAAGGGATTTCTTCAAATCGTAGATTGGGGCGGAAAACGGGCGGCCGTGGGATGATGGAAAGGCCGCCGTTGAGTATCAGCTCGCGTTTGGAGACTTGCAATCCCGGTTGCAGTCTTCTAAGGCCACGTGGATCGGAACACGGAGCACAAAGGGCGGCGATGGGCTCCACGTGGCGGCGAGCTGAATGGAGGGCAGGGGGCAAGACCGCCGAGCGTGACTCCTTCTCTTAGACTAGCTTTTGCGTGTGAGAGGGGGCTGTCCCTGACCTGCCCTTTTATTGCTTCTGGCCAGGGGTAGGGGGCGATGTCTGACCCAGGACACGCTGCTATTTCACAGAAAATGGTATTTTTCCTGCCCTGTACCAAAGAAAACGGTGCAAAGCAGATTACTGTTCCCCAACAATTATATTTCTGAGCCCTTATACCAGTAATGGACTTTCACTGGTTCAAACTAACCCAATCCAGTAGCCAGTACTCCTCCCAGGTTCAAAGTAGACAGAGGCCTATCTATCGGCCGAGCAAAGCAGGAAGGAGCGGTTTCATAGCGTATTTTGGCGCTAATCTTTTACAATATATATATATATATATATATATATATATATATATATATATATATATATATATATATATATATATATATATATATATATATATATATATATATATATATATATATATATATATATATATATATATATATATATATATATATATATATATGAAATAGCTAAGATCATGAATAAGACCTTCAGTCCTTACATCCCTAGATGGTACTGGTGGCTTCTCCGGTCGAGTTCATCAATATTGTGATGTACACGTCTCCAAGCTCAACCATCGCATCTCTGGATGTTGAAAGTCTTCTCGCGAACTTTCCAGTGTAAGAGACCATCAATTTGTTTAAAGGAGAGTCTGTCACTCGGATGCCACGCCCCTTGACATTCCAGGAGATGTCCTTCGACGTCTTCTCCAAAACTGCACTAAGGAGGCCCCTTTCCTCTCACACAAGCAGATGGTGTCACTATGGGATCCTCCCTTGACGTCCTATGTGCCAATGTGTGCATGTTAGATGTCAAATAAAGACCCTTCAATTCCCATCCGAAACCGAAAATACATGCTCTACATATAGACATTATCTTCATTGCCATCGATACTGAAGAAGAAGCCACCTGCTTACCGTATGCCCTGAATAGGAATTCTAGCCTTAACTTCATTATTGAATAAGGTGTCGAATGCCGCCTACCTATCTTGGATGCAAACGAAGAGATAAAAGAAGACAGGTACAATACTAGCGTGTACCAAAAGGCAACAAATGTGGGTCGGTGCCTTAACACCTGTTGGAAGTGGCCTGGCACTTAAAAACACTCTGTGACAGCCTCAAACGTTGGATGTGTAATTACACACTGTTCCTCAAGGAAATATACTCATGTGGAGTTCAAATGTGTTAGGCAACTCTTACTAATAACAGGTACAACATCATCCTAATAGAAAGTTGTATACAAAAGCAGTTGGATATGTATACCAGTACACTAGTGACAATGCCTACCTCACCAGGAAACATTACATTGTGTTACAGAGCCACATATCACAGCCAGTTTAATGATGAGGTAAAGGCCATGAAAAGGATAATCGTCAGTGGTGCGACACCTATGAATCCTAACAAGTGTATTTCCTTAAGAGTTCTTCTGCCCACACCCACTCAGCACCCTCGCAATGTGGAACAGCATGGCCCCCCGTAGAGAGGTGTGGGAGTGGACCAATATAGTATACAAATTTAAATGTGTTGAAATGACTTACCAAACCCTCAGCAGTTGCTACACAGTTCACACCACTACCACTCTATGCAGGCCATTGCAAGCCCACCACAACCAAGGGGTATTATTCCAACATTACATAGACAACCACGTTAGTAAGACAAGTCCAAGAGAAGTATTTTGAAGTAAACAGGAAAGTTTACATGTGAGTGTTTTGTGGATCTTGAAAAGGCTTATGACAAGGTACCAAGAAGACTAGTTTATTGGTGTTTGAGAAAGAGAGGAGTACCAGAGAAGTTGGTAAGGTTAGTGAAGATGATGTATGAGGGGGCAAGAACCAGTGTACAGACAAAATATGGGGAGACTGAGGCATCCCCTGTGGAGGTTGGCCTCCATCAGGGATCAGCTCTGAGTCCATTCTTGTTTCTTATCATTATAGACACTTTGGCATCATAATTAAGGAACAACGAAGAACTGTGGGAACTGATGTTTACTGATGATTTAGTCATTATAGCAGACACAGAAGAAGAACTGCAAGACAGGTTTTTAGCATGTAAAGAAGCCCTAGAAAAGAAACAATTGAAAGTGGACATTGGAAAGACAGAGCTTATGATTAATTGTAAAGAAGGACATGAAGGAATAAACATTCAAGTGGAAGATGGTACAGTGCTAAAACAGAAAGATGAGTTTAACTAATTGGGACCAATAATAGCAGAGGAGGGAGGTACTGAGAAATCAGTGAGACAAAAAGTGAAAGAAGCATGGTGGAAATAGAGAGAAGTAACTGGAGTTGTTTTAGACAAGTAAATACCATCTAGGCTCAAAATAAAGATTTATAAGACAGTTATCAGGCCCGTATTATTATATGGGGCAGCAACTTGGGCATTTAAGAGGAGAGAGGAGGGACTGTTGGAAAGAACCAAGATGAGTATACTGAGATGGATTGCCGTAATATCACTACTGAAAAGGAGGGAAAGCCAAGATATAAGAAGAATGTGTGGTATATGTAATGTATAAAGAAGGCTAGGGAAGCTCAGCTGAGATACTGTGTCCATGTAATAAGAAGAGAGGAGATGGAACCAATCAAGAGAGTTAAGAACATTCCAGTGATGAGGAGGAGTGTCAGGTGTCAGCAGATCAGATGGATGGATGTGATGAGGAGGGATATGGGTGAGGTGGGACTCGGGGTAGAAGATGCAAGGAATAGAACTAGATTTAGAAAATTGACTTGAGCGGCCAACCCTGCTATACAGTGGGACTAATAAGGTCAGAAGAAGAAGAAGAAGACATAGACAACCACGACCATAAACCAACACTGTAAAATTTATGAGAAAACACAAAGTATGCACATGGAGAAGTCCGGTTGCACAGATAGCAAATAGCAGAAGCTATGAGTATAAAAACAATGGTCTGTTTTGAAAATGAGGAACACTGACTTTTCCTCCCTTCTTCCCCTTCTTCAAGGAAATCCCAAGACATCTGTCAGAATCTGAAGGGAGAAATGAGCAACAGAATACTGGAGCTACTATCGACAACAGAGCAAATCTAGACTATCTCCTACAGAGCACCATGAATGCACTTTCTGCTGCACGGAAAATCAGCAAGACGACGAGACCCATTTACAAACGGATATTCACCATCGCAGTGACGTCATGTTTTAAATTTTAGGCGTAGCTGCTACATCCACATATAGTAATAAAACCTGTGCATGTCAATATGTAATTTAATCCTGATGACACCGTCGATAGGGAGTAAACGGTTCGTCGACTGTAATAAGTAAATCGAAAGAAACGTGAATCATTTTTCCTTATTCTCGAGAAGCTTGCCTGAAGCATAAAAGAAGTAAAGACTGCTTCAAAGTCTAAATAAAAGATAACCATTGCAAAATAATACCACTGACTTCAATATATATATATATATATATATATATATATATATATATATATATATATATATATATATATATATATATATATATATATATATATATATATATATGAAAATAAGAAGGCCCATAAAACACTATTTAAATGTTGAAACCATATATTTGGCACTTGTTTCTGTGCCCCTGTTCCACTGGTAGAATATGGACAGGTGGAAAGTTACAATGGTATATATACAAAAACATGAAGGTGTGGCCTTGGGCCTCCGATGTTAAGGAGGTGGCGTTTCTTAAGAAGGAGGATATTGACCAAATTCCTAGTGGTTTTTGGCCTCATTAGCTCCGTTTGGCGATGGATCTGGCGGTCGCGTTTCTTGGGTCATCTTCTTCAAAAGGGGTCGAGGATTAAGGTGTCAATGGCGTCCGATTTCCAATGTCCTCCTGACACCTTTGACACCTTAATCCTCGGACCCCTTTTGAAGAAGATGACCCAAGAAAAATTTAGCCAGATCCATCGCCAAACGGGAGAGCTAATGAGGCCAAAAACCACTAGGGCTGATCAATCTCCTCCTTCTTAAGAAACGCCACCTCTTAACATGGAGGCCCAAGGCCACACCTTCATGTTTTTGTATATATACCATTGTAACTTTCCACCTGTCCATATTCTACCAGTGAACAGTGGGCACAGAAACAAGTGAAAAATATATGGTTTCAACGTTTAAATAGTGTTTTTATGTTTTTCTATTTTCATATTACACTGTAGTATTACAGGAAAAGACATTCATATATATATATATATATATATATATATATATATATATATATATATATATATATATATATATATATATATATATATATATATATATATATATATATATATATATATATATATATATATATATATATATATATATATATATATATATATATATATATATATATATATATAAAATATATATATATACACTGTATATATGTGTATATATATATTGTCAGTATGTGTTAAATTTAACGTAAATTAATTTGTTTTGAATAAGTCACTTTGGCAGTAATTATTTTTTTTTGGAACGTAATGACCCTGTTTCCTCCTCCTGACATTTCTGACTTGTTGTATAGTTTTAATTACAATGAGCTTGTTTTATTTTCACGTGTGGTGTTGACTTCTCATCGGGAGCTATATTCGGCGCTGTCTCGCCAGGACTGAGTCAGTCGTTTCTGGACCATTAACATTGTGAGGGCTTGACTTATTTTTCGATTATCGCGGATTACGAGATCTGACTTTCTTCAGTTGTTGCTGCTGTCCTCCTTTGAGAGATTGATTGTTCTCCCAGTCTGCGCCCTTGGTTCAGTTATTTTGCCAAGGGACCTCTCTGCCAACTGGTAGGTGTGATTACCTGTCGGACGGCCGTGTCCATTGATTGTCTTGCGACGTTAAAGTGATTCTTTATCAGTCTGCGCCCTAGGCACAGTTATTTGGCCAAGGGGACCTCTCTTACGTTTGGTAAGGTCTTGGGAATATATATTATTCCCCTCGACCCGTGATTTGAAGGCTGTGTTAGCCACTTCCACCGTTTTTGAACTCACTTAAGGGAAGCAATTTATTTTTGATAAATATTTAGTGTGTGTAATAAGTTAGGTTATTCTGACTTTTCGACATTCTATTACTTTCAGGGCCTCTCTTCAAAGTGTAATTGCATAGTCTGTCTTAATTTGGTGTAAGTGTGTTTGTTATTGATGTTTTCAGTGTGTGGTTGATTTTTTGTTTTTATTCAATGTATTTTGTAAGAGGCTCAGTGGTCATTTCTTTCTAAAAGTTTGTATTAAATATTAAGGTTTTATTTTCAATTTTTCTTTATCCTCCTTGATTACATCTCTGTACACTCTGTTGCGACCATTCCACCTATTGTGGACTTGGTCGTTAGTGACTTTATTTGTATTTTAAGAGACTTGTGTATGTTTGATGGGCGTGGGCCCATAACATTTGGTGACCTTGCCATGATTTATCGGATCCTGTAGCCACTAGAATGCATAGAGTGGATTCTTGGGTGTTTGCAGCATAGTAATACCTTTCTCTCCTATATTTTGTGTTGATCAGTGTTTATAATTTTTTTGACCGTGGTAGGATATGTGTGGTTATTGGTGTACAGTGTATTGGTTTTGTTTTTGGGTATATTTTGTGAGATACATTTATATATTTACTTGTGTGCAATTAATTTACTATGGCTGATTTGAATATCCCGGAGCCCTTGAGTGGAGAGGGGTGGCAGGACAGGTTGGCAGACTTGAATAAGTCTGATTTAGAGAGTGTAGCAGGATTTGTTGAAATTGAAAATCCTGGGTCTGTTAGGGAAGGGCTTGTTGCTTCTTAAAGTTTATGAAAAGGTTAAGGTGATGAAGGCAGAATGTAAACTAGAGACTAGGCAGGTGGAGGAAGCAGTGTCAGTAGAACTTTTAGGTAGGCAGATTCAGTTGAAAAAGAATGGAAATAGATCTCCAAAGGTTGAAGGCTGAGGAGAGAGAGAGAGAGACAGCACGAACTTGCTATGCAAGCATTGAGTAATAGGGGTTTTCTTCTTCCCAAACATAATGTGTCTGCAATGCCTTGTATTAATCTAACTGAAGCTCTAAAGTTAGTCCCAAATTTTCAGGAAGTCAACGTGGCAGAGTTTTTTGTTTCTTTTGAGAGGATAGCCTCAAGGTTGGAGTGGCCAAAAGGGTATTGGACCACTCTTATTCAGAGTAAATTGTTAGGTAAGGCCCAGAAAGTTTACGTTACCTTGGACGAAGATCTGTCCTCTGATTATGATTCTGTGAAGGCCATAGTTTTGAAGGCTTACAAGTTGGTACCGGAAGCTTACCGACAACGCTTCCATAATTTACAGAAGGAAAGAGGGCAGACTTTTGTAGAGTTCGCCAGGGCTAAAGAGCAGTTTGCTGGCGACTAGTTAAAGTCTAAGGAGGTGACAGACTTTGAGAAATTAAAAGAATTGATTTTGGTTGAGGAGTTTAAAAAGGTCCGTGCCTAATGAGGTGAAGGTACACCTCGAAGAGTTAAAATTAGAAACTTTACAGGAGGTGGCTAGCTTGCAAGTGATGAGTACCTCCTCTCTCATAAAAATGTGATTGGGGAGGTACCCAGAAATGAGAAATCTGTTTGGGAGAGTTAACAGGAGTAGTAACCAGAACAGGTATAACAGCCTAATGATAATTATGGTTCTCGTACTACTCCTGTTAACAGCTATAGAAGGCAGACCACAGATAACCCAGAGAAGTTGAGAACTTTGACTTGTTTCTTCTGCCATAAGAAAGGACACGTCAAGAGCATGTGTTATGCATTTTAAGGTCACAAAGGACCGAAAGACGACCTGTAATGGCCATTCGAAGGAATGAGAACGAGTCAGTGGCTGAGAACTCTAATAATCAATGACTAGGCAATAAGTCACTGGCTCCTTTTGGAAATTTTTGTCTAATGGTTTTTGTCTGCTCTGGGAATTCGACTGAGCAAAGAAAGGTTAAAATTTTGCGTGACACTGGGGCTGCTCAGTCTTTAATTCTCAGAGAATCTTTACCTATTGATTTAGAATGCTCAATAAGGAATATGTTTTGTTAAGTGGTTTTCCAGATACGGTCAGGTCTTACCCGCTTGAGAGTTTTTATTTATCATGCCCGTCTTTTTCAGGTTATTTAAAATTGGCCATTATTGATAAATTTCCTATTAAAGATGTGGATTTGGTGTTAGGGAATGATCTTGCCTAATAAATAAAACTTTCCCTGTTGTATTAAATTCCAGTAATGAAATATCTGTAGTCACTCGATCGAAGGCTAGTAGTGTTGACTCGGCAGAGTCGGTAGTTGATGTTGATTTGAGTAGTTTAGATCGTAGTGATAGCTTAGTTGTAGATAGGGGTGTGTTGGATAATAAACTAAACTGGACTACTAAGGAACTTATTACAGCTCAGAAAGCAGATTTTAAAGACCTGCCAGTTGAGTCTGGCGAAATTACTGATTTGACTGTCCCTCGATTTAAGAAAATTAATAATATTTTGTATAGAATAAGTAGACCTTTTGATGCCATTAACACAGGTTGTGAAATTGTAAAACAGATTATGGTTCCTTTTGTTTATCGAAAGGAATTAATGACATTGGCTCATGAAAATGGTTTGGCTGGTCATTTTGATGTTTTTAAAACCACTCGTAAATTGTGTGAAAGTTATTTTTGGCCTAAGATGAAAGATGATGTTAAAAAATTTGTAAATACTTGTGATGCAAGTCAAAAGGTCGGGAAGCCTAATCAACCAATTCCAAAGGCACCATTACATCCAATTCCTGTTGTTTCTGAACCTATCAGAGAGGTAATTATTGACGTGGTTGGTCCTCTGCCGAAAACTCGTAGTGTCAATCAGTATATTTTAACAATTATGGATAGGATGTCTCGATATCCTGAGGCAATACCACTACGAAATGTAAAAACTGTTAAAATTGTTGAAGTATTAATTGAATTTTTTCACCAGGTTCGGAATGCCCAAAGTAATTCAGTTCGATTGTGGGTCTAATTTTCTGAGTAAATTATTTAGGGAGAAGATGGCTGAATTAAAAATTAAACATGTGACTTCTTCTCCGTACCATCCTGAAAGTCAAGGTGTTTTGGAACGATTTCATCAAACCATGAAGTCTATGATAAAAAAATATTGTTTGGTTAATGGTTCCGAATGGGATAAGGGAACTACCTTATTTATTATTTGCATTTCGGTCAAAGTGCCGAGTCAATCTTTTAGATTTTCACCTTTCAGCCTTATTTTTGGTCTCTGTGTGTGTGGTCCATTGGATGTGGTTCGTGAATCTTTGGAGGACGCCCCTGATATAAATTTATTAGATTATGTTAGTAATTTGGGTGATAAATTAATGAAGGCTTGAGAAGTTTGCTGGTGAAAATTTATTGTGTAGCCAAAAGAGAATGAAATACTTTTTGACAGAAAGAATAAGGAGTCGCGTAATTTTGTAGTGGGTGATAATGTTTTGGTATTGCTTCCCATTCCAGGAAACCCTTTAAAGCTTCATTTTCAGGACCGTGGAAAATTTAAAAGAAATTAAGTGATGTTAATTATTTAGTTGAAACTCCTGAAAGGAGGAGACCCTACCAGCTGTGTCACATAAATATGTTAAAAGCTTATAAAGGTCGTGACAAAGTTATTCCCGTGGCATTAGTTGGTGATACTACAAAGTGTAATGGTATTAATTCTTTTTCTTTTCCAGACGTAAGTAATTTTTGGTGATGATTATTTTGATGGTGCTGAATGGGCTGATGATAACGAACATTCTTTAGAAAATTTTTTCAGAAATGGTTTCACATTTGAATTTAGTAGAACAGGGATCTTTGAAAAAGTTAGTTTTTAGTTATAAGGATTTATTTTCGGATGTTCCAGGACAGACCACTGTCCTTGAACATGATGTGTGGGTAACGCAACTCCGGTAAAACAATCCCCTTACAGGTTAAATCCATTTAAAAATGATGTTGTGGATAAAGAGGTTGATTATATGTTACGACACGGGCTGATCGAACAGCAACAGTCCGTGGTCTTCACCTGTTGTTTTGGTAAAGAAACAGGATGGTCAATTCAGGCTTTGTTTTGATTACCGCAAAGTCAACGAGGTCACAGAGCCTGATAGTTATCCTTACCTAGGATAGAGGACTGTATTGACAGGACCGGGGAATTCAAAATATATAACTAAATTTGATTTGTTAAAGGGGTATTAGCAAGTTCAGCTGTCCAAACAGGCACGGGATTTGTCAGCGTTTATAATCGCAGCGAGGACTCTACCAATGTAAAGTAATGCCTTTTGGGATGAAGAATGCTGCTGCAACCTTTCAAAGGTTAATGAATACTTTGGTCCAAGGTTTAGAGGGTGTGTTGTTTATATTGATGATATTGTGATTTATAGTGATGACTGGGACACCCATCTTAAACGTATTAATGCCTTATTTCAGGTACTTAGAAAGCTGGTTTGTTATAAACCTCAAAACGAGTGAGTTTGCCAAAGCAAAGGTTGTGTATTTGGGTCACGAAGTAGGATTTGGGAAAGTGGCTCCAAAACAGGCAAACGTAGACTCTATTAGGCATATTGAAATACCGAAGTGTCGCAGGGATGTCAGAAAATTGCTTGGTTTAATAGGGTATTATCGTAGATTTGTTAAGAATTTTTCTGATATCATTTGAGCCCCTGACTAATTTATTACGTAAGAATGTGACTTTTTGTATGGTCTAATGATGCCCAAAAAGCCTTTGAAAAATTAAAGCAGGTCCTAATGAATTTCCCTATGTTGAAAGCCCTGATTTTGACGTCCTTTTCGCTTGCTACTGATGCGAGTGATGTTGGGGTTGGAGCAGTTTTGTTGCAGGAAGATGCTCATGGAGTATCTCATCCTGTTGCCTATTTCTCAAAAAAGTTATCCCCGGCACAACGGAAATACTCGACTGTAGAGAAAGAGACTTTGGGATTAATTTTAGCTGTTAATCATTTTCAGGTGTATTTATCCTCTACAGGGACTCCGATTAAAATATTAACGGATCATAATCCGTTGATTTTTTTTAACAGGTTTAGGAATAAAAATCAACGGCTGATGCGTTGGAGCCTCCTGCTCCAGGAATGGAATTTTAGCTTTTCACACATTCCAGGCAAAAGTAATGTTGTCGCTGATGCGCTGTCACGCATCAGTGACTGATCAATAAGTTGATTTGAGAAAAACCTTTTTGTTCTTTGTTAATTATTATTTGTAAAGTTGTTTTGTATATATTTATATTAATTGATTTGATTAATCCTATAAATTTATTGAAAGTACAGGTTTCCAGGTGTGTTGTTTCCAGGTGTGTTGTAATAATGTTGTGTCAGGTGTTTGTTTTGTTTATGAAATAATTTAGGATTAAGTATTTAAGATTAAGAAGTTAAATGTCGTGATTTGCAAGTTTTTCTTTGGTGTCGTCTTTGATTAAGAGTGGTTAAGGGTACTTTTGATTTCTGTTTACTTTAGTATGTGTTGTTGGTGGGGGTTAATTTTAAGGTGTTACCATTGTCTTTTGTATGTCCAGGTTAATTTTAAGGGTGTTACCATTGTCTTGTGTATGTCTATTAATGATGTGTGTATTTAAGGCCCAAACCCGTTTAGTGTGATGACGCTCTCTGAAGTGTAGAGGCACTAAAACTGAGTGAAGTGTAGTGAAAAGATGCTCTTTGAAACTCAATGAGTTGCAAAAACAAGTAGTGTTGAGTAAGGACGCTCTCTGGAGTGAAAATAGGCATTATTGGAAAGCGTTGTGAAGGGCCACAATATTGAGTGTGTAGTAAATCATTGATATGTGGACAGTGTGTTAAGTTTTTTTTTTTTTTTTGTGATTGATGGATAGTTTTTATAAATCATTAATCATATACTGTTATGTCCCTGTTCTTTGTTTATGCCAATGGTCCACATTAATTCTTTCTTTACATAGCTTAGATAGGTGCGGGCTCACGGGTCTGTAGCACACCACAGCCGTTTTTAGGCGCTACAGGCTGGTGTATGAGTGGTGACCTAGACTAAGTTAAGGTTAATCTATTAAGGTTTTGGTCCTTATTTTTTGTTTGACTGATATTTGTGTTTTTCAGAATAATTTAGCCAGGTCACGGGCTCACGGGTTCAGCACAGCACGACAGTCTTTTAGGCGCCTACGGGCGGTGTATGAGTGGTGACCTTGGTTGACAAACACTAGTCCCATTGTGGTCGATTTATATTTTGTTGTCGGTTATCTAGGTTTAGTCTAATAATAGGTTAGTCTTGTTAACATTGTTGCTCTGCTAACCTGTGCCCACCACACTTGTGAGTTCATGGGGATATTACCATATTTCTTCGTATGTTGATACTGATGTTATTTTTGGCGTGGTCACTATAAATTATTTACTTGTATTAGTTTTTTAAGTCTTAGTATTAAGGTTAAGATTTGATATGTATTGACTGTATTGGGTAAAGTGGTACAAAAATTTTTTGCCACTAATCTATTTTTGGCCGGCAATGTGATATAGTATATTTTCAATCACTTTTGAGTTTTGTCATTGACTTGAATTTTTTCTTATTGTCCCTGTTTTTTTTCATAGATTGAATTGCTATGTTTGTTTTTGATATTAGCATTTTTATATTTCTTTGAATTTTGAGTTAAGTTCAATACTTTGTAGAAAAATTTTCTTGTGGAAAATTTTTTTTTGTTGGGTGAGGTGTCAGTATGTGCTTAATTTAACGTAAATTAATTTGTTTTGAATAAGCCACTTTGGCAGTAATTATCTTTGGAACGTAATGACCTGTTTCCTCCTCCCCTGACATTTCTGACTTGTTGTTTAGTTTTAATTACAATGAGCTTGTTTATTTTTCACGTGTGGTTTTGGCTTCTCGTTCGGAGCTGTATTCGGCGCTGTTTCGAGGACTGAGGGAGTTGTTTTCGACCTTTAGCATTGTGTGGGCTCGCTTATTCTTTGATTGATCTCTGGATTACGATATCCCGCCTTTCATCAGTTGCTGCTTCTTTGGGAGATTGATTTATTCTTCAGTCTACGCCCTTGGTCCAGTAACACTGCCAAGGACCTCTCTCTGCCAACTGGTAAGTGTGATTGCCTGTCGGACGGCCGTGTCCGTTGATCGTCTTGCGACGTTAAAGTGATTCTATTCCTTCTGTCTACGCCCTTGGTTCAGTAATACTGCCTAGGGACCTCTATATGCTTGGTAAGGTCTCGAGTATATATATTATACCCTCGACCCGTGATTTGAAGGCTGCGTTTGCCTCTTCTACTGTTTACAGCTCACTTAAGGGAAGCAGTTTTTTTTATAAACATTTAGTCTGTATTAAGTTAGGTTATTCTGTCTTTTCGACATCCTATTACTTTCAGGGCCCTCTCTTTAAAGTGTAAATGTATAGCCTATCTTAATTTGGTGTAAGAGTGTTTGTTGTTGGTCTGATGTTTCAGTGTGGTTGATTTTTGTGTTCATTTAATGTATTTTGTAAGAGGCTCAGTGGTCACTTTTTCAAAAAGTTTGTATTAAATATTAAGGTTTTATTTTCAGCTTTTACTTATCCTCCTTGATTCCATCTCTGTATTAATTTGTTGCGGCCATTCCACCTATTGTGGACTTGGTCAGTTAGTACTCTTATGTTTGTATTTTAAGAGACTTGTGTATGTTTGATGGGCGTGGGCCCATAACATACTTTATTTCTTTTCTGTTAATTATAAGACTTTATTACTTTATTTCGTGGCTGTTACTTAACATACTTTGCTACTGTATGAGGTCATCGTTACTTAACAAACTTCTTGATGGTTTCTATTACTTCACAGCCTTTGCTACCTTATTTAGTTGCTGTTACTTATAAGTTTTGCATTTATCATTGATGTTACTTAACAGACTTCGCTACCTTATGAGGTCACTATTACGTAATAGACATTACCTCTTTATGAGGTCGCTGTTAGGTGGTAAAAGAGTTTGCTGTTTTATTTGGTCTCTGTTACTAAACAGACTTTTCTACCTTATTTGATTGCTGTTACTTAACAGAGTTTGCTATTTTATTTGCTTGTTGTTACTAATCAGACTTGGATACTTTACGAGTTCACTGTTACTTAACAAATCCTCGCTTCTTTATGAGGTCATACCGAACGGACTTCGTTGCTTTTATGGTTTTTGGCATGAAATATCCTTTGCTACTTTATTTGGTCACTGTTACTTAACAGCCACTTTTAAATTATTTCGTAATGTCACTTTTTTTAACACTCTTTGCTCATTTTTTGATTGATGTTACTTAGCAGAATTTTGTTATTTACTAAGTGTCACTGTTAACTTAGCAGACTTTGCTACTACTTGGTCACAGTTACTTAATTGAGTTTGCCACTTTATTTGGTGGCTGATACTAAAAACTCTGCTACTTTTTGAGGTCACTGTTATGTAACACTCTTTGTTACTTTGTTTGGTTGCTCTCACTTAAATGACTTTGCTACTTTATTAGATCACTGTTTCTTAACAGACTTTGCTAGTTTATGAGGTCACTGTTACTGAACAAACTTGCTTCTTTTTGAGGTCATTGCTATTGAACTTGTTACTTTATTTGGTCACAGTTAATTAATGACATTGGTACTTTTTATTTTGGTTGTTGTTACTTAACAGAATTGTTATTTTATTTTGTTGATGGTAATTTTAGCTAGCTTAGGTACTTTTATGAAGTCACTGTTACTTAACAGACTTTGCTACTTTATTCTGACAGTTGTTACTAACAGGTATTGTTCTTTATGGTGTTGCTATGATCAACAGACTTTGATACTTTATGAGATTCTGTTACTTAACTGAATTTACTACTATTTAATTCATTAAATATTCTTGCTATTTTATTTGGTCCCTGTTACTTCTAACAGACTGTTCTTACTTTATTTTTTGGTTTTGTTTTTGCTTAACAGGTTTTGTTTCTTTATTTATTTGCTGTAACTTAACAGACTTTTGATGCTTTATGGTGTGTATTTGACAACAATTTATTTACTTATTTTGGCCACAGTTACTCAGTAGAATTTGCTACTTTACTTTTGGCTGTTACTTAAAGGACTTTGTTATTTTATGATGCCACTTTACTTCACAGATTTTCTACTTTATGAGGATGGTGTTATTTAACAGACTTTAAGCATTTATGAGGGTCACTGTTATTAACAGACTTTTGCACTCATTGTGGTTGCTGTTACTTATCAGACTGTTTTATTTGATTGTACTGTTATTTAACAGTATTTGTTCAGTTATTTAGTTGTTGTTATTTAAGAAGAAACTTTGGTACTTTATTTTTTGTTGTTTCTTAATAGACTTTGCTACTTTAATGGGTCACTGTTACTTAACAGACTTCGCTTTTTTATTCGGTCACTTTTACATAAAAACTTTGTTGTTTTATTATTGCTGTTACGTAACAGCCTTTGCTATTGTATGAGGTTGCAGGTTATGTAACAGTATTTGCTACTTTTTATTTGGATGTTGTTACTTATAGACTTCTATTCTTTATGAGTAAATGTTATTGGAAAGACTCGCTACTTTATTTGGTCACTGCTAATAACGACCTTAGCTTTTGTCAATTTTACTTAACAGACTTTGCTAATTTACAAAGCTTTTTGTTATGTACCAGATTTTGCTGCTTTATTTGGTCACTGTTATTACTTTTGTATAGATTTTAGTAATTTTTATGAAGTTACTTTGTGAATGAACAGATTTTGCCTATTTAAAATGTCACTGTTATTTAGACTTTCCTACTTTATGCGAGGCACCTGCTATTAACAGACCTTGCTATTTTATTTAGTCATGGTTACTTACGAGACTTTACTACTTTATTCAATTGCTGATAATTAACAGACTTTGCTACTTCTTCTTTATGAGGTTAGAGTTACTTAACAGACTTTTAAGCAGCATTTACTTGGCTGCTTTACCTATAGATTTTGCTACTTTTGGTTACTGTTTCTTAACAGATTTTGGTGGTTTCAAGGTCACTGTTACTTCACAAACTTGTTACTTTTATTTGATCATTAGTTCTTTTGAGATCTGATGCCTAACTAAATATGACACTTCAGCAACCATTATCATTAAACATAACACATGAAAAAATTAAATATGTCAAATTATAGGAGGATATCATTATTCTGAGCAACATCATGAAAGTATATATATAGATATATATATATATATATATATATATATATATATATATATATATATATATATATATATATATATATATATAAATTATATATATATATATATATATATATAACTATATATATATATAATATATATATATATATATATATAATTTCTGACTTCACATAGGAATTTTCCAGAGTATTAGGAAGCGGTGGTTATATTTCAAGACTGACCTTTGAGAGTGCTGAGGTCCCAATCAGAGGAAATTTGATATCAAAGCGCAACTTACCAACACAAGCCCCACGTTGACTCTCTGGAACCCAGTGTTGCAGACGCATTCATAACTTCCAGGAGTACTCGTGCATTGAGTTTGGCCCACACGGATTGCTGTCGCATTTTATCTGGCAAACGAAGAAAATCATGTAAATACAAAGCAGAGAGAGAGATAGGGCTGTGATGACGTTGGTGGTGTCCATGATGTTCTATGTAATAGGCAGTACTCTCCATCAAACTTGGGAAGAAAAGTAAAAATGTTGAACACACTCTGCTGTGTTCTAGTTTTCCTATAATATCACAAATCAATATTTAACAGGAAGAACTTAAGCAGATCACTGTACAAGGATTGTTCATAACATTTTCATTAATATGAGGAAATTGGAATCAATGCGATGACTTAACAATGGAGTCTTCACAATCACATTTTTGATAGGAAGCTTTAGAGAAGCAGCCGAGTGACCCCTGACAGTAATGTTACCAGAAGAGAAATCTGAAGAATTTGATCACTTGAGCACCAACTACATCAAATAAATCATCAGGTGAGAATGCATAAGATGTTCAGCAACATTCTGCTCGCATTTGCTCAAAGCCTCCTCCATAATGGCACTCTGAGCTGGCGGGCAGGTGTCCTGTCTACCCCGTTGGGCATTCGTCCGTTTCGTAGCTGCTGCCAAGCGAGTACGGGTACCATCTATGAAACGATCGTGAGTGGAAGGCTATGAGATTTCATTGCCCTCTCTCTCTCTCTCTCTCTCTCTCTCTCTAGGAGGCTGCGTTCCACCGACTTATTGAGGACAGTGATCCCAGGCGCTCTCAGAAAAAGGGAGTGAGAAGAAGCTGGAAGGAATCACTAAACTAATTGTCTTCAGTGGTTTCTATTTTAACAAGAAATTGGAGACTATAAGATATACCATCTAGAGATTTTTTTACCTTGTATCTGATATCAACTTCGACTATTTAACTCCAGATTAATCTTGGATTTCATATCATATCAAATTAGTGAGCCCCATAAGAAATTCAAACAGATTTCACATCCTTAGAGGAGCCGGAAAATATGGCTTAGCAATGTTGTCGACAATTTTCAAGCAAAGAATGTAGACATCTTTCATTTGACATCATTGTTTAGGACAGTTTCAAAAATGTCAAGCTTAGATGGAAGTCGAAGGCAGGCTCTTCGTAAAAGAACTTAGAAAAGAGAGCGAAGCAAACTTGCTTCTAAGAGTTCCTCGAATGCGCAGAAAAACCTTCCTATGGTAAATTTGAGTAAGTAGCGCTGTTCACGGGTCGCAACGGTCAGAGCAGCCTACACTTCTTAAATGAAGTTCTGAATGATAAAATAGCAGCGCTGATATTTAGAATACTTAGGAATGAGTAACTTGCTCAAGAAAACGAAATAACAACTTGGCGAACTACATGGTCTATGGGCACCTCTTCTTCTTCTTCTTCTTCTTGTTACCTTCAACACAGCAGGAACAGAGGGCCGACTTGCATTCCTTCGGGAAGAGAAGCCGTTGCAGAATCTTCTGCCGTCTTGCTTTGGATGCAGTAGCCACCGTTGGCAGCGACGTCATGGTTTGTCTGCAAAGTTAGAAGGCAATGTCACAGATCCTCTCTCAGTCTGCTTCAAAGTAAAGATGAAATTATATAATGAGAACAGGCACAAAGGATTTTGTCCTGTTAAAGGAGTAAAGAGCATCTGCATTCATGTTTCGCAGCTTCATAATGATGGTGATGAGATTTCTCTGTTTTCATCTCAATTACGAACATTTATCACTTTTTGACTACAGCATAGGCTACGTAACAATTTGAACAATACTGATGTGTACAATTAATCCAATGCGAATTTACAAAGATGATTACATAGGACCGAAGAATCCACAAATAAAACAAGAAAACTGATTAAAGACTTGTCACGTTTCATGGAGGGCAAACGCTAGTCTTATGAAGTGTGGATGATACAAACTAACTTTCTTATCATTTCTAACTTTCCCACTGAGCATCGTTCATTTTATATGTGTCCTCTTCATCTCTCAGAGATGAAGAGATGTTTCAATGACCAAACTCACAAGGAAATGAGAGGGAACTCACTTTTTTTGTTCACGAGCTGTTGCAGCTTCATTCACAACCTACCCAAAATGAACAGGTTGTTTCTCAAGCAATTGGAGTCCGGCATTCTGTACGACATGAAAAATCGACACAGAAAAGTATGAAATGATAACGAAGTTCTGAATAAAATTCAGCATGTGTATAACTTGAAGTCAATTATGGCAACATTTACTAGCTTATTCATGAGAAGAATCATCAGCTTGTGGGAAACCCCTATCTCAAATTTACAAAGAAGACACTTGTCCTGGAGAGGGAAGGTTTCGATGCGTGAAACATTTCATGATAATAAAACACTGTTGTATAAAGTATAGACTCAAACAATAAAACCTGTTAGTTGAAATAACTGAATTCCAACCTGACAAAGTTAATCGCAATATTACCTCGAGTGCGGAGACATTGGCATTGCACGAGGCGGAGGAAGCCGAAGAGAACAATGTTGTCTTCATGATCCACGTCAGGCAGAAGAAGAGAGACACTGGGGCAAATTCACACTAGGGTGGTCCTCTGAGTTCTGAGTGGCGATTAAAACTGTTCCCACCTTTCACTGGTGCTCCTGCAGACTTGGCCAGGTGGCACTCAATGGCATGTGCACATGCAATCAACAACACCTGCGCTCGATTCCGTTGATGGCGGGCCACCGAGAACTAAGATTTGTTGATTTCTCTAAACTTTTTGATCAGAAAGATGGAACTAAATTCGTAGATGGAGATTCTAATATCGAAATTCACTCTTAATCGCCTGACGGGAGGAAAACTGTGTTACGACTGAAACGTTTGAAATTGAACACGAGCTCAAAAACGTGTTCACCAGACACTGTGAATGAGACAAAATATAAATCTATTCACAAACAAGTTTATTTAAAAATTCGTCAAGCTAACATACTCTCAATTCTGAAGTTTAATAAGACTCACTTCAAATGCCCTTTTGTTCAAATCAAACCTTTTCTCTCCACTAAGTTCCATGAATTGCATGCTATTTGAATAATAATAATAATAATAATAATAATAATAATAATAATAATAATAATAATAATAATAATAATAATAAAGCAATCTTCCAAAAAGACCTTATTAACACTAAGAAATGATCGCTTAATAAAAAGTAATCTAAAATTATTAATATGCTCATTGCAATCGAATGCATTTTGAAAGAGACTTTCTGATCTTGGTATCGTAGCAAAAAATAATAATAATAATAATAATAATAATAGGTAACACTACCATATTTGATAATTGATCAACCTGAATTCTCACTCTATTTGTTATCTTTGTATTTAACAAATGAACTTTTATTATTTGCTGAACAAATATTAATATATATATATATATATATATATATATATATATATATATATATATATATATATATATATATATATTTTTTTTTTTTTTTTTTTTTTTTTTGTTCAGCAAATAGCTAAAGTGAGAGTCAGGTAGATCAATTATCAAATATAGTAAGTGTTACCTATTATTATTATTATTATTATTATTATTATTATTATATGTGCATTACATATTATTATTATTATTATTATTATTTATTTTGTTGTGTTTTTGTGCATGACACCAATATCACAAGGTTCTTTCAAATGCATTCGATCCCAATGGAGTCTATTAAAATGTTTGGATGAATGTTTTATTGCGCGATGATTTTCAGCATTGGCAGATTCATGTGAAAGATTGGTTCTTATGCCTCCAAGAATGACTGGGCGGACAGAATGACGAACAGACAGACACAATTTACTGGACCTGAAGGAACAATAGGACGGAAAGTCAAGGCATTGTATGTATCATGCATAACAACGTCCATAGGTATTATTATTATTATTATTATTATTATTATTATTATTGTATTATTGTGTTATTATTATTATTCCGACAGCATACCCAATTCAAATTGGAATCCTAATTGGAGAGAAAGGTGTGATTTGAACAATAAGTGGCATTTAAAGTGAGTCTATCAGACTGTGAACTGATAGGAGTAAGTGAACCTGACGACTTATTACCCATGTATTATTATTGTATATTTAGGACTGGTTCATTACCGCCATATGAATTAGATCAATTAAGCTTCATTATTACGATATTTAACGACATAATTAACATGAAGGCAAGCTAATGTTGCCTGTTAAGGTCTAATCTGATCTAATTAGGTGTCACAACTTACAAAATAAATGATTAAGATCAAAATTAAGATTAAAAAAAGTACAAATAATAGGAAAACGAATAAAAATGATGAATTCATCCAGTGCCAACACCGTTGTACCTCTTGCTAGTCATTTGACAAAAGTTTATTCCCATCTTTCTAATCATGATTACATCATCAGGGGTTCTATCTATCTAAAAAACAAGCATTGACAATAAGTTTACAGAAAAATTATGCAAAGTCAAAAGTCAGAACATAAAAAATGACAATCGCTTAAGACATTCAGTTTACACAAGGACATGAGAAAGGTAAATGATCAAGAAAATTAATTAAAACAAATATCATATATAAAGCAATTATACATGCCCATACCCCTTGCCCACCGCCCATATCAGTTTTAAAAACACTAAAATATTTAAATCACATCCAGAAAAACAACCATGCCCAAATGAATAAAGTGACTCATTGGCATCCGCCACCAACCCATACCCATGGGACACAGGATACAAATGAAGTCTCAAAGGACAAACACAACACATAAAGAGCATTATCATTATTATAATAGAAAGTCGAACAGCCGAAGCTCGAGTCTTCAACGTCGAGGAGAAAAATATTTTCAAGTGTCTTCGAGTATTGTAGTTCCTTAAAAAACAGTTTTTCAGGTCCCATCATGTAGAAAACTTGTTTTCACGGTTTTATAAAATCCATTTAGCATGCACATTAAAACATGTTTGGAGTTACTGTTTCATAATTCATGCATTCACAGTAATATAATCCTCTAATGAGTCTAATACAACTATAATCACATGTCATGGAGGATCTCACAAAAAAAAAAAAAAATAGATTGACAAAGGAAAACAAAGTACATCGAGAAGAAAATAGGAACAGGTATTCTCCCCAAATTCGGCTGCTCATCAGGATGCAATAAAAGAAGTCGAGAGAAAATATTTAGCTAGAAAAGTTGCTTCCAGAAAAAGTTTCTCCATTTGCAAACTGGAAACCAAGATTTGAAAGAATTACTTTCTTGATTTGCATCTCTGAGTCTCAGGAAGAGTATTATAATCTTTCTTGCTTTGTAGTTTAGGGAGAGAGAGAGAGAGAGAGAATGGAGCAAATTACTATCAGATTCCACTCCAGAGAGAGAGAGAGAGAAGAAGACCAGACGAAATACAATAAATTCCAGAGAGAGAGAGATAGAACCAGACAGAGTACTGTAAATTCCACTCGAGAGAGAGGAAAACCAGACAGAGTACAAATGATGCATTCCCGAGAGAGAGAAAGAGAGAGAGAGACTCAAATTTAATTGTAATAGATTCTACTAATGAGAAAAACTGTCATCCATATGAGTAGCCACTCAGAGTCCTGAGCCAAGATCATATCTTTAAACAGACAAGAATTGTTAATGGTGTAATTATTCCCGGTTAAAGTCTCAAGGAGAGGAACAAGATACTTAGCAAGTTTGTAGTTTGGAGTGTTAAAGACGCAAGTATAGGACGTAAAGGAACGCTGAGTTTGTGTATCTTGGTAATCCATATAAAACACCATAAGAAGACCCTGTGGAAAAATAATTACTGATACGTTTCTTCGTTGATAATATTTTAATTTTTTTATGTTCCTCAGAAATCTATTGATTCTATCCTCGAATTTAAATATGTTGGAGCGATCAGGGGCACCAATCTCAATAAATTTTGAACGATCGCTGAGAATAACATTCATCTTATCAATATACTCTTGTTTGTCGAGAATCACTATACTGTTTGCCTTTATCAGGTCTAGTGAAAACAAGGTCATCACGTTTCGAAAGTTCCTTCAAAATGTCGTAGTCTGTCCTCTTGAAAACGGGTCCCATTCGTACGAAGCTTCCTGAAGGTGCTCTGAGATAGTTCGAATAATTCTTTTTGGAGTTCGCTGAGATTGGTCTCAAAAAGGCAAGGATTTAAGCCGGTGGAAGATAGCCACAAGGGGTAAGAAAATACTGCTATAACTCGGTCTATAGTTAGGAAGGCAGAAATCCAAGCCTAAGGATAACAAGAATTCTTTCCTTTTAGACAAAACATACTTTGAGAAATTGAACGCCAAGAGTAGTACGCTCTTTGCAGAAAAATCTTCACAATTTGTTAAAGATGCCAAGAATCTAAGACATTTTTAAATCCTTGATAATGCTACAATGTTTATGTCTTTGTTTGCTAACAAGTACATATAACAAGGTAAAATCTTCAACTGGATTTGTTAAACTTAGTTTCTTGGAAAATACTATTACTTTCACAATTAAAAATAGATCGAGTTTGGCTTTTTCCGACATCAGTTGACTCCTAAATCCGGCATTTGTGATAATGCTACGACGAATGTTTATCTCTGGTCCTTAAGCGTATTAGAAAAATAAGACATAGAAAAATCTTGCAAGTTCCATTATGGGAGAGTGAAAGCCGGGAATATCATAAGAAAAATAAAACCCCAGTTTTTAAATTTAAGGATTAGTTTGTGTTACGATGTCCTCCGGAGTGGTGTATACGTATTTTTGCCCCAAGTGTAACTCGGTGATTTATGTGGGATCCACTCGGAGACTTATAAAAGTACGCATAGATTCACATATTGGTGTAAGTTTTCGTACGGGGGTAAGAATCTCCAACCCCGAACACTCCAACATCAGAAGTCATGCGAAATTTTGTAAAACTCCCATTGAAAACAAAGATTTTTGCATAATTGGACGAACTTCTAGCCAACTGGAACTACCAATACTCGAGTCTCTGATGATAAAACAGCTTGTTCCGAAATTGAACACTCAGACCTCGGCTCTTCCTTTATACCTGTCGTAATAATAATGTTTTTGTTGTTTTGTTTCTCTTTCGAAGACCTCATTTTTGTATTTGTGTCGTCCTGACAGGTTGACTCCATATCCTTAGTCACTTTTACTTATTTATTCATTTGTTTTCTTCATAGGATTTAAAATTTTAGTGTTTTAAAACAAAAATATTTTAAATATTTTTTTTTACTTGTCTTTTATATGTTCTATTTGTTTTAATTAATTTCTCAGTATCTTGCCTGTTCCTCGGTGTCCTTTGTGTAAAAAATTTCCCTTTTAAGTCGATTATCGTTTTTTTTATGTTCTGACTTTGCCTTTGCATATTTTTCTGTAATTTTTATTGTCAATGCTTTTTTTTTTTTAATTCTAGAACCCGTGATGATGTAATCATGGAATATGAAACGTTGGGAATAAACATGTAATCAAATGACTATTCAAGATTATTCTTGTCCGCCTTCCCTTTTGATGTCTGGATTCGGGCATTCCCGTCCCTTTGCTCATATATATATATATATATATATATATATATATATATATATATATATATATATATATATATATATATATATATATATATATATATATATATATATATATATATATATATATATATATATATATGAGCTGATCTATATAGAAAAGAACTAGAGAGCCTTGTGCGTGTGTGTGACCAGAGAGTAACGAACCGATAGAGAACCAGTGATTCATCGAATGCCCATACGATCGTTGGCGGCTTGGCGTGGGTGATTCAAATAAGTGCCATAAAAACATCGTAAAGACCCTTATTGGCCCATTTCGATTATGAGAGACCAATCAGCTGGTCTATGACCCAAACCAGTTCAGTTTGAAAAGCAAAGAGTCAAGTAGGAGTCAATGGTCGACGGGTCAAGTCGCGTTTCAAAGACAGAGGGTCGGCGCGTGTTGTTTCAAGTACCTTCCGATGATTATAACCTTAATATAATTAGTAGCGTAATATTAGCATTTTTAGGGCCCTGTGTAACTATTAAGGAAAATACACATGTGTTAATTGTATCTTACGCGTTTCATTGTACTGGTAGAACCCTTATATGATCGAAGATCAGGTCATTATAATTTGGTGTCAGGTGAAGTTTATTGCCGGTACATTAATAATTGACAGCGTAATTGCAATACGTGCAAATAAACAATGCAGACTCAGAACGAAAAGCGGCGCGCGACAAACGGGAGTATCCAGTACTAAAAGTACCAGTAAGCTAACAATAACAGTGCCAATGAAAAGGACAGTGCATGAATCAAGCATTTTTAGTGTCAACAATTATCAACGCGCGTTAGAAGAGTTGCACAAATTAACAAAGAAAAAACGCACAAACAAAAGAGCCCGTCGACCCGTCCACAATATTTATTTAACGATCGCAGTCGAAATGCAAGTGCGATCAGACGAAAAATAAAAAACTGCCTGTGCTAGATGGATCAGTACCTGAGTTTGATAACTCAGTGCACTGGTGAAGGTTTCCTCTTGATCGAGACCTTTTTAAAGTGTGTTGAAAACGCCACCATTGGCTGGACAGATAGAGAAAAAATTGTACAAACGAAACAGAAGATCATCGGTATTTGCAGCGAGACAAATTAGGAGCTGGGATTGTCAGTTATTCGGCAGACTGGTTTTATTTTTAAACAGCACCTCACTCAGCAGTTTATACATTGAAAAAGGAGAAGATGGAGCTAATGGACAGAAGAATTATGACCCCAGGTTGGGGGTGGGAGAATCGATTTCAGCCTTAACTACTATCGCGTCGGTGAAACCTATGAGTCCCTCACCCCTAATAAGAGACCAGACTTAGATGGGAAAAGAGTCCTTCTGTCGATTTACGCATGACAATTGAAGCGAATTGGATTCTTCCCACCTCCGTTGTGGGATTTCTTTTTTTACGACAAAGAGGCCCTTACAAACGTCTTGCTGCCGAAATTGCAACTTTTACTCGACCACGAACGAAGCCAGCAAACACGGATGGGAGCTCAGGCCACCCCCAATCGGTTGTTGCAACGGTTAACCAATCTGACCCAGCGATCCTCCGCCAGCCTCATCCGCCAACCAGAGGCCAGGGTCAGATAGTTGGGAATTTCGATTAGGGGAATAACAGATGAAATCGGCTGGGAATAATACGGTTGGCCGTTGCTGGGGTGTGGAGGGAAGGGCCACATGAGGCTTAGTAACTATGTCTTTGACCCAGCCACGACATTGTTTTCGATGCAAAGCAACAGACCACCTCGTGAGCGCTTGTTCAAAAAACGACGACGGCCAAATAAAAACAACGTTATTCCCCACCAAGGAGAGGAAGGGGAAGGCGTGGAGGAGGAAGTCAGGAGGGCCCTGACTACACCCACGACCGTTGGGTCCAACCAGTTTTTTGCCCCGGTAGAACATTAGGGACGCCTTTCGGGAGGAGAAGAGGAACCAGCCAACCCCAGAAAGTAAACTTGATCCCAAAACCATCCTTGCCCAATGCCCGGAAGGGGTGAAAGGGAGAGAAATCATAATTAGGCAGAACTGTTACCTCCCAGCCCTCAATCCATGAAAGGAAAGCTGTGGTGCCTAATTTTGCAAATATGGGTAATAAAGCGACAGGGAGGGCGTTGATCGACCACTGGACCTTCCATTGTGAAATATGCTAGAAGAATACCTAGTGAGAAAATGGTGCAGCCTATTTAGGTTGTTTAGTTTTGAGTACTGCAGGCGGCCATCGAATGGTAACTCAAAGGCTGTAAAGCAACAGGTGAACTGTTCGATGGGCGAGACCAGTGACAAACATACCTTTTACGTGGTGCCATCATTTTACAGGTAGAGGAATTTCAGTTAATTTAGGAATTAATTTTGTAGATATTTACGAAATAATTGTGGTTTAAAACATTTAGGAAGGGATCAGGTATGTTTAAAGGGACAACGAATCGCCACAGAGGGGAGAATCAGGTGCCTATTTAGGTCTCCCTAAGGTCTTCAAGAAGGGCTGAGTAGGGAATACCCGCCGCTGCAGAGGAAGGAGACGTGGCACCACCCATATTGACCCTCTCATCCTGAAATGACACCCTCAAGACCATACCGGAAAGGCATTTAGTTATGATCAGACCCCCATAACAAAATTATGTAAGATTTTATCATTCAGGTAGTAGTGAAGTGATACATTGCGAGGTTAACGTTAACCATTTATGAATATTAGTGACCAGCGTATTGTGCTAGATAAAAGTGAGTCGATATGGCGAAACCTTGAAGTTTGTGAAATAGCAGATGCTTCAAACACACTCGCGACCTTGATAAAGCTGTTGTCAGTTTCATAGTGAGGGACGACAGGTAGACTCCTCCGGACAGCTGGTGGGTCTTAGTTACTTATCAAAATATTGTCAATGAAATTATAAAGGTTACCAAGATGTAATCGCGATTGGACGACGAAACCCCAAGCAGAATAAACAGTTTTCCTTTTGTTAGAAAAGTTTCCGGGGTCATCCAATTTATTTTTTAAGATCAAAGCCTTATAGAGTACCAGTTTGTTATCAGCAAGGAAATGGAGAATGAGATTAATAAATTAAGGAACAAGGGACAATTAGAGATATTGAATGCCATCCAAAAAATTATTCTGGGCCTCGCCAATCGTGATGGTTAAAAATTTAGGATGGTTCTCTTAGGCTATGTGTTGATTATAGGAAGTTGAATAGTATTACCAAAGACAATGCATTTCCATTGCCCTCTATCGAACAGTTGTTAATTAAGGTCAGAGATATAAATTCTTACCACCTTAGATTTGAAGTCAGAACATTATCATCAAATACCTATAGATGAGGAAGAGTAGCAAGGAAAAGACAGCCTTTATAGCTAATGATCAATTGTTTGAATATAATTACCTCCCGTTTGGGGTAAAGTTAAAACGCTCCTGCTCATTTTTACAAATTTGTTATGATGTCACATGAAGGGTTACTTCGCTATTAGGACATAGTGTATTTGTTTATTTAGATGACATAATCATATTAGGGGCTACAGTAGAAGAACACAAGAAGAACATTATTGAAGTCTTGGAAGCTTTAAAACGACAGGGTATGAAAATTAATTTAACCAAATGTAAATTCTTTCAGCAAGAAGTTGATTTTTATTTTGGGAACACATCGTAACATCTGAGAGGCCTTAAGCCTTGTGCCGATAAAGTAGCAGCAATTAAAGAATTTCCCCGACCGAGAAATGCAAAGGAAGTAGCCAGTTTCCTAATTCGCAGATTACTATCGTAAATTCATAAAAGATTTTGGTAAAATGCGAGACCGCTAGATGCATTGAGAAAGCAGTCAAATTTTCATTGGGGACAGGAGGAAGAAATAGCTTTTCAAGAATTGAAGATTTCACTCACTAGTAATGAACTATTAGCTTATCCAAAGTTCGATCGACCATTTATAGTAACCACCGACGCAAGCAGTATAGCTATCGAAGAGTGATTTCTCAAGTTGACGATGCAGGGAATGAAAAACCGATTTGTTTTGCATCAGAGCATTAAAAGGGCCCAGTTTGAAGAATTAAGTACAAATTCGATAGAAAGGCATTGGCTATTCTATGGATGCTGGAAAGGCACCGCTACTTTTTGCTGTGGCATAAAGTAAAAAATTAACACAGATCATCGCCCACTAGAGATTTATTCAAGAAAGGGGATTTGACCACTTGACAGGCTCGTTGGACAGAACGGCTGTTAGAGTTTGATATTTTAAATTGAACATATAGCAGGAAAAACAAATAAAGATTAGACGGATGTTATTTCCAGGAGTGCCATAATGGGAGTTACAACCATTAAGCAGCAAAGAGAGGAACAACGACGGAAGAGAAAGAGTTGAATGCGTCAGAGGCAACCGATGACCAGAAAATTGGAATAACTCAGGTAACTTTTTTTTGGCTGAGAAAAGAGGGGGTACTGAGTTGTGAAAGTTCAAAACAAGACTGACCTTACTAGGGGGTAGTAGAGTTTTGAATGCCCAGGAGTGAGAATTATGAGTGTATGATTGATTTGTGTGGTTGGAGTGTTGGAAATTTGATAATTTTAGGCCAGAAGTCCGAGCCACCATTTTTTGTTTAAGAAGAGACAGGTTAAAGCTTTTGTGAGGGGGTATTAGTAACTAGAATTTCCCAGAATTTCCTCAGATAATCCCAAAGATATCTTCTTCATTGAAGAGGATATTTTTGTTTTGTAAAATGAGAATTATTACCAGGCGATATTTCCGATCTCGCGTCGTCCTTTAGATCTTTGGTAAAAGAAAGCCATCCACATGATACAGAAAAGTGCTTGACAATGCGGGACATATGGTTTTGAAAGGTCCCTACAAAAGAGGGCACGAGAATCCTTTTTGGTAGGAATCCCAAAAACAGACATTACAAAATTCATCAGCCAGTGCCACATATGTAATAGCATGACAAAACAAAAAAACACTCTATTCCAAAGGCTCGAAATTATTTTATGGCCAGTAGAGCCAATTTGATTTAAAAATTGAGTGCATATGGATGTAAAGGGACCCTTCCTCCTGGAAACGGCCAGTTGAAATATGTCAGTGTGTGATGGTGGATGCGTTCACGCGTTATACCGCAGACGTACGCAATGGTGGATAAGACCGCAACATCGGTTGCCAGTAAGCTTTGTGTTCATTCATAACGAAATTCGGCTGTCCTCGTACTCTAATCAGTGACAATGGGCGTGAATTTGTTAATGAAGTGATCAAAGGAGCTGAACAAAATTATTAAATGTGGAACATTTCACGATCGCGTTCCTACCGGCCTTCAGCCAATGGGTTAGTTGAACAACCAATAGAGAAGGTGACCAATATTTTGAAATACTTAGTAGCCGACAGTCCGAGTCAGTGGTAGAGATGTTACAAATGGCGGAATTTGAGACTTAATACGGCGTATAACGGCTCCACAAAAGATAGCCCAGTATTTTTTTGTGTGTATGGAGTTCAGGACCCAGAACTTTACCATTATATAGTGTCGAACAATTCCGGGTGATGTTCTGCTTTTGATAAGACTTTAAGAGTTTTTCAGATAACGCATGAAACTTCTGTTGAGGGCCAATCCATAAAAAGCATCAGACGCAATATGATCAGCGATAAAGCACACGAACGTCTAAGATACAAATGGGGACAGAATCTATTTGAAAAGACTGCAACCGTTCTGAACTTCATTCTGAAACACAAATTGATTGAATATTTAGGTCCGTACCGCGTGAAAGAAATCAAAAATGATATAACGGTGATAAAGCATATTAGGACCGGTGTCCAGGGCGAATTTACTTATCGCACATCCATCCCGTCAAAGAAGATGTCCTGATGTGGCATCTGAATAAACCATTTTTACACCCCCATTTCCGGGACTGCCTGGTTACCTGGGAGAGGAGATGAAGATGATATACAAGCATGTCTAGGGATCATTAACGGTGCACCTGACTATGCATACAGACGAGGGTCGCAAATATTGGTGTCATGTTCTTTAGATTCAACATTATTCTAAACGTATCTTTGCACCAACATGCCATGTTCCTTTTTAATCTTTTGGTTTGAGTTTGTGATTTAATGATTTTTTGAGAATAAATTGATGGGACCAATCGTACTTTCTGTTTCATTTATTGTGTTGTACAAGTTCTTTAATCTTGATGATTGGTAGCGATATGTTTGTTTTACTATTTTTTTGAATTACAGGTTTTGTGTTCAGTGTTTAATCAGAAAAATTAGATGTCTTAAAGTGGAGAGATATGAAATAAGTCTTTTTTGTTATTTCATTGTTTCATATGTGATTCATTTTTCATTAATGAACATGTTTGCAATGTGATGTATGGAATCCAGAACAGACTTTAAATTGCCAATTGTAACCACTGCAATTTGACCCTGGCTTGCTAAGTTTGATTTCTTTTCCAATTTCCATGAATTATTAATTATTTGCGTTTTAGTCGGTAAGGTACTCAAATAATGGAGAGTACAAATGTAAAAAAACAAATGTATATAAATGAATAAAGAAAAAAAATAGTTATGAGTTCTTCCAATCAGAACTCGCCATGAGTAGGGGATGGTGAGCTGATAATATTAGAAAATCTACTAGAGGTGGAGATTGCAGTGTGTGTGTGACCAGAGAGTAACGAACCGATAGATACCGCTGATTCATCAAGAATGCCCATACGATCGTTGGCGGCTTGGCGTGGGTGATTCAAATGAGTGCCATATCATCGGAGATTTGTTAATTTTGCCCATTTCGATTATGAGAGACCAATCAGCTGAGGTCTATGACCCTTTCTGAAGACCAGTTCAGTTTAAAAGCAAAAAGTCAGTAGGGAGTCAGTGGTCGACGGGTCAAGTCCGTTTCAAAAACCAAGTCGGCGCGTGTTGTTTCAGAGTATTTCCGATGATTATAACCTTAATATAATTAGTAGCGTAATATTATTTAGGGCCCTTTATAACTATTAAGGAAAATACACATGTGTTATTGTATCTTACCGTTTCATTTTACTGGTAGAACCTTATATGATCGAAGATCAGGTCATATATATATATGTATATATATATATATATATATATATATATATATATATATATATATATATATATATATATATATATATATATATATATATATATATATATATATATATATATATATATATATATATATATATATATTTATATATTATATATGTATATATGTCTAATGTGTATACGTCTATTGTCTATATGGCTATATGTATATATGTATATATGTATGTGTGTGTGTGTGTTTATCCTTTTGCTACCAGAAGCACAGAAAGCGTATTCTAAATTCACGGGAAAATTTCACAAAGCCTAACGTAGGCAACTTATAAATAAAACTTAGTTATTGGCACTTTATTTTTATTTTTATTTTTTTAGTTGGATAGTTCCAGTCCATTTGCACTACAGTTTTGCTTATTTTTAGCATCCTTCATGCAAAGAAGGTTGATTGGATATTTTTTAATTATTTTCTATTATAATCCTAATATACCTTTAGGCTTCACAATTTGTTAGTACCGCCTTCTCGAGTCTGGTAATGTTTGTTGAAGTCTCAGTATTGATTTTCTCAATCCACTTTCTTCTGTTTGGGACTGATACAGGCATAAATGTCCACTCTTGCATTCATAAGTGCAAAAATCAAATTTATGGTTTCATAATTCTCTGTAAATGCGCAAAAGCCTTTCTTTTCCATAGCTGACATCAGTCCGTTACTACAGTAGCATTATCCTCTTTTTGTAACAAGTGTATCTGCTATTGACTAGACAGGCTAATCTCTCTCTCTCTCTCTCTCTCTTACCTTAGACGTCCCATATGTATTTATCATTGATGACTTTCTGGCTATATAGTACTCATATGTTTAAATATTTTTCTGTCTGGTAAGGCTGAACCTCTTCAAAGCACTTTGACTATCACATTTAATATGAAAAATACATCGCAATTCAAATACATTGTCATCTGTGGGTGATAGGGGTTTAGTATTTTATCTTGTGTATTGTAAGGAGTTCACATTTGACATCCACACTTCACTGAGAAAAGAAGCCAATGTGTAAATGAGGTAAACTTCAAGGTCATACTTAGCGGTCAAAGATCGAACTGGAAGTTGCCAAAGACGGCCATTGTGTTCCCTATAATTTATATATTTACATTGTTACATAACTTATGTCATTTTCTTTTCGAGTTAATCACGGAAAAAATGACCGTTGCCTTTGCCACATTCTGTTACTTGCCGACTTATGGAGGCTTTTCTGACTTTTAGGAAGCATTTCCTCTTACGTGGAGCCAACCATTCATCAAGTGCTCCTCTGCGTGGGACAGATTTGTATGTTTGTGTGTGTGTGTGCATATATATATATATATATATATATATATATATATATATATATATATATATATATATATATATATATATATATATATATATATATATATATATATATATATATATATATATATATATATATATATATATATATATATATATATATATATATATATATATATATATATATATATATATATATATATATATATACATATATATATATATATATATATATATATATATATATATATATATATATATATATATATATATATATATATATATATATATATATATATATATATATATATATATTGTCAGTATGTGTTTAATTTAACGTAAATTAATTTGTTTTGAATAAGCCACTTTGGCAGTAATTATTCTTTTGGGAACGTAATGACCCTGTTTCCTCCTCCCGACATTTCTGACTTGTTGTTTAGTTTTAATTACAATGAGCTTGTTTTATTTTCACGTGTGGTTTTGGCTTCTCAATCCGGATTTGTATTCGGCGCTGAATAAAGAGGAGGACTGAGAGAGTTGTTTTCAATTATCATTGTGTAGAGTTTGCCTTATTTTGGATTGAGGGTCCAGGTATTCGAAACCTGCCTTTCTTCAGCTGAATGCTGCTAATCCTTTTTTGGGAATTTTTATTTTTCAGGCTAACGCCCTTGGTTCATTAAAATTGCCAAGGGGACTCTCTGCCAACTGGTAAGGTGTGATTGTCGGACGGCCGTTTCCATTGATCGTCTTGCGACGTAAAAGTGATTATTTCATCAGTCTGCGGTTGTCCAGTTATTTTCCCAGGGGACCTCTATTATGTTTGAAAGGTCTCAAGAGGAATATATATTATCCCCTCGACCTGTGATTTGAAGGCTTTGTTAGCCACTACTAAATCTTCAGAGGTCACTCAAAAGCCGTTTATTTTATTTTGCGTTTAGGTTTAATCTTTTAGGTTATTCTGTCTTTTCGACATCCTATTACTTTAGGAATCTTTAAAGTGTAATGATATAGTCTATCTTAACTTGCTGTAAGAGTGTTTGTTATTCGATGTTTTCAGTGTGTGGTTGATTTTTGTGTTTATTTAATGTTTTGTAAGAGGCTCAGTGGTCATTTCTTTCTAAAAAGTTTGTATTAAATATCAACATTTTATTTTCAGCTTTTACTTATCCTCCTTGATTCCATCTCTCTGTACACTGTGTTGCGAAGTAATTCCACCTATTGTGGACTTGGTCGTTAGTGACTTTATTTGTATTTTAAGAGACTTTTATGTTTGATGGGCGTGGGATAACATTCAATGACTCTTTTTGATTTGTCGGATCCTGTAGTCACTGAGTGTATAGTGTGGATTTTGGGGTGTTTCGGCATCAGTGTCATAAAACGATTTTCTCCTATATTTTTGTGTTGTTTCGGTGTTTATAATTTTTTTTCAAAAATGAAAGGATATTTGTGTAGTTAGCAATCTGTTCAGTGTATTGGTTTGTTCGCGTTTATATTTTTGAGATACATTTATAAATTTAATCGGTGTAATTAATTTACTATGGCTTTGAATATCCGGAGCTCTCGATGGAGAGGGTGCAGGACTTTTATTGGCAGACTTGAATAAGCCTGATTTAGAGAGTTTAGTCCATTTTTGAAATTGAAAATCCTGGGTCTGTTAGGAAGGGCTTGTTGCTTCTTAATGTTTATAAATGGTTAAGGTGATGAAGGCAGAAGGTAAACCAGAACTAGGCAGGTGGAGGCAGTTGTCAGTAGAAATTTTAGATAGGCAGATTCAGTTGAAAAGAATGGAAATAGATCTCCAAAGGTTGAAGGCTGAGGAGAGAGAGAGACCAGCAAACTTGCTATGCAAGCATTGAGTAATCCGATTCTTCTTCTTCCCAACATAATGTGTCTGCAATGCCTTGTTTTAATCTAACTTGTAAAGTTAGTCCCAAATTTTCAGGAAGTTAACGTGGCAGAGTTTTTTGTTTTTTTTGAGAGAATAGCTTCAAGGTTGGAATGGCCAAAAGTATTGGACCACGACTTATTCAGAGTAAATTGTTAGGTAAGGCCCAGAAAGTTTACGTTACCTTGGACGAAGATCTGTCCTCAGATTATGATTCTTTGAAGGTTAGTTTTGAAGGCTTATTTTCAATCGAAGCTTATCGACAACGCTTCTGTAATTTTACAGAAGGAAAGAGGGCAGACTTTTGTAGAGTTCGTTTTAGGGCTAAAGAGCAATTTTTGGCGACTGGTTAACAGTCAAAGGTGATCCGACTTGAGAAATTAAAAGAATTGATTTTCCTTTTGAGAGTTTACAAAGGTCCGTGCCTAATGAGGTGAAGGTACACCTCGAAGAGTTAAAATTAGAAACTTTACAGGAGGTGGCAAACGTTAGTGATGAGTTACCTCCTCTCTCATAAAAATGTGATAGGGAATACCCAGAAATGAGAAATCTTGTTGGGTGAGAGTTAACAGGATTAGTAATCAGAACAGGTATAACAGGCCTAATGTTAATTATGGTTCTCGTACTACTCCTTTAACAGATCTGTTTTAAGAAAGACCACAGATAACCCAGATAGTTGAAAACTTTGACTTGTTTCTTCTGTCATAAGAAGGGACACGTCAAGAGCATGTGTTATGCATTTTATATACAAAGGACCGAAAGACGTCCGGTAATGTTTTTCTTAGGAATGAGAACGAGTCAGTGGCTGAGAACCTAATAATCAATGACTAGGCAATAAGTCACTGGCTCTTTTTCAGAAATTTTTGTCTGATGGTTTTGTTCGCTCTGGGAATTGACTGAGCAAAGAAAGGTTAAAATTTTGCGTGACACTGGGGCTGCTCAGTCTTTAATTCTCAGAGAATATATATATATTGATTGGGAATGTTCAAATAAGGAATATGTTTTGTTAATGGTTTTCCAGATACGGTCAGGTCTTACCCGGTTGAGAGTTTTTATTTATCATGCCCGTCTTTTTCAGGTTATTTAAAACTGGCCATTATTGATAAATTTCCTATTAAAAAGATGTGGATTTGGTGTTAGGAATGATGTCCCTAATAAATAAAACTTTTCCTATTGTATTAAGTTCCGGTAATGAAATATCTGTAGTCACTGATCGAAGTTTAGTAGTGTTGACTGGCCAGAGTCGGTAGTTGATGTTGATTTGAGTAGTTTAGATCGAAGTGATAGCTTAGTAAAAATGGTAGATAGTGGTGTGTTGATAATAAACTGTTAATTGGACTACTAAGGAACTTATTTCAGCTCAGAAAGCAGATTTCCAAAGAGGTTGCCAGTTGAGTCTGAGGAAATTAGGATTTGACTGTACCTCGATTTAAGATATTAATAATATTTTGTATAGAATAAGTAGACATTTTTTGATGCCATTAATACAGGTTGTGAAATTGTTAAACAGATTGTGGTTCCTTTTGTTTATCGAAAGGAGTTAATGACATTTCATCTATAAAATGGTTTGGCTGGTCATTTTGGTGTTTTTAAAACCACTGTAAATTGTGTGAAAATTATTTTTGGCATAAGATGAAAGATGATGTTAAAAAAATTTGTAAATAGTTGTGATGCATGTCAAAAGGTCGGGAAGCCTAATCAACCATATAATCCAAAGGCACCATTACATCCAGACCATGTTGTTTCTGAACCTTCAGAGAGGTAATTATTGACGTGGTTGGTCCTCTGCCGAAAACTGTAAAAATCGTTCAGATATTTTAACAATTATGGATAGGATGTCTCGATATCCTGAGGCAATACGCTCTCTACGAAAATGTAAAATCTGTTAAAATTGTTGAAGATTAATTGAATTTTTCACCAGGTTCGGAATGCCCAAAGTAATTCAGTCCGATTGGGGTCTAATTTTCTGAGTAAATTATTTAGGAGAAGATTTTGAAGTTAAAAATTAATCACACATTTTCTTTCCGTACCATCCTGAAAGTCAATTGTTTTGGAACGATTTCATCAAAATGAAGTCTATGATAAAAAGTATTGTTTGGTTAATGGTTCTGAATGGGATAAGGAACCAACTGTTTTTATTTATTATTTGCATTTCGGTCAGTGCCGAGTCAGTCTTTAGCTATTTTCACCTTTCAGCCTTATTTTTGGTCATACAACATTGTGGTCCATTGATGTGGTTCATAAAAAGAATCTTGGGAGGGGGACGCCCTGATATAAATTTATTAGATTATGTTAGTAATTTGGTGATAAATTAATAAGAAGGCTTGGAAGTTTGCTGTTGAAAATTTATTATCTAGCCAAAAGAAATGAAATATTTTTTGACCGAAAGACTAAGGAGCGTAATTTTGTAGTGGGTGATAATGTTTTGGTATTGCTTGCACCATTCCAGGAAACCTGCTTAAAAGCATCCATTTTCAGGACTGTGAAAATTTTAAAGAAAGTAAGTGATGTTAATTATTTAGTTGAAATCCTGAAAGGAGGAGATCCTACCAGTTGTGTCTCATAAATATGTTAAAAGCTTATAAAGGTCTGTGACAAAGTTATTCCCGTGGCATTAGTTGGTGATACTACAAAGTGTGGTATGGCCTCATAATGCTTTTTTGTTTTTTCCAGACATGAGTAAGTTTGATGATGATTGTTTTGATGGATCTTTCGAATACATAATGATAATGAAAATTCTTTAGAAAATTTTTCAGGAAATGGTTTCACATTTGAATTTAGTAGAACAGGGATCTTTGAAGAAGTTAGTTTTTAGTTATCTGGATTTATTCCATGTTCCAGGACAGACCACTGTCCTTGAACATGATGATCGATGAAGGGTAACGTATCACAGCCTGTAAAAACAATGGAACAGGTTAAATCCATTTAAAAATGATGTTGTGGATAAAGAGGTTGATTATATGTTATGACACAGCTGATCCAGCAACAACAGGCTCTGGCCACCTGTTGTTTTGGTAAAGAAACAGGATGGTCAATTCAGGCTTTGTTTTGAGCCCCAGAAAGTCAACGAGGTCACAAAGCCTGATAGTTATCCTTTACCCAGGATAGAGGACTGTATTGACAGGATAGGGAATTCAAAATATATAACTAAATTTGATTTGTTAAAGTGGTATTGGCAAGTTCAGTTGTCCAAACGGGCACGGGATTTGTCAGCGTTTTCCAGCAGCTGAAGACTCTACCAATGTAAAGTAATGCCTTTTGGGATGAAGAATGACATCTGCAACTTTTTCAAAGGTTAATGAATACTTTGGTCCAAGGTTTAGAGGGGTGTGTTGTTTATATTGATGATATTGTAATTTATAGTGATGACTTGGACCTTCCATCTTAAACGTTTAAGGCTTTATTTCAGCTTTGAAAGCTGGATTTGGTTATAAACCTCAAAGAGTGAGTTTGCCAAAGCAAAGGTTGTATATTTGGGTCACGAGGCAAGATTTGGGAAAGTGCATAGCCCTCAAAAAAGGCAAACTAGACTTTTCTATTAGACATATTGAAATACTGAAGTCTGCAGGGATGTCAGAAAGTTCTTTGGTTCTTTGTCTTCGTAGATTTGTTATGAATTTTTCTGATATCGCTGAGCCCCTGACTAATTTATTACGTAAGAATGTGACTTTTGTATGGACTAATGATGCCCAAAATGCCTTTGAAAAGTTAAAGCAGGTCTCTAATGAATAAATAGCTTTTTAAAAGCTGGCAATGATTTTGACGTTTCTTTTTGACTTGCTACTGATGCGAGTGATGTTGGGGTTGAAGCAGTTCTTTTTGTTGCAGGAAGATGCTCATTGTTCTCATCCTGTTGAAATTTCTCCAAAAAGTTATCCCGGCACAACGGAAATACTGTGACTGTAGAGAAAGTTCTGAGACTTTGGGATTAATTTTTAGTTGTAAATCATTTTCAGGCTATTTATCCTGAAAGGGACTGATTAAATTATTAACGGATCATAATCCGTTGGTTTTCTCTGAACAGGTCTTAGGAATAAAATCAACGGTTGATGCGTTGGTTGCCTCCTGCTCCAGGAATGGAATTTTAGCTTTTCACACATTCCAGGCAAATGATCTCTGGGCCAGCCTGATCCATCATCTGCATCAGTGACTGATCGATAGGTTGATTTGAGAAAAACCTTTTTGTTCTTCGTAAAGTTGTTTTGTATATACTTATATTAATTGATTTGATTAATCCTATAAATTTATTGAATGTACAGGTTTCCAGGTGTGTTGTAATAATGCATGTGTCAGGTGTTTGTTTTGTTTAGGGAAATGTCCGTGAGGTGCAGGTTTTTCTTCGGTGTTAGCATAGTTTGATTATTGTTGGAAAAGAAGTACTTTTGATTTCAGTTTACTTTAGTATGGCAGTTGGTGGAGGCTAATTGGCCTTAAGGTGTTACCGTTGATCTTGTAGGTATCCAGGTTAATTTTAACCATGTTACCATTGTCATGTGTATGTCCATTAATAATGATGTGTATTTAAGGCCCAAACCTCTAATGCCTTTAGTTGAGGACTTTCTCAGAAGTGTAGAGGCACTAAAACTGAGTGAAGTTTGTAGTGAAAAGACGCTCTTGAAACTCAATGAGTTGCAAAAACAAATAGTGTTGAGTAAGGACGCTCTCTGGAGAAAAGAGGCATTATTGGAAGGTGTTGTGAAGGGCCACAATATTGAGTGTCATTAAAATCATTATGTGAACAGTGTGTTACGTTTTTTTCTTATTTTTGGTGATTGATGGTTAGTTTTTATAAATCATTAATCATATACTGTTATGTCCCTGCACTTTATTTATGCCAATGGTCCACATTAATTCTTTCTTTTTATTATGGGTAGATAGGTCACGGGCTCACGGGTCTGTAGCACTACACAGCTGCATCACGTTTTTAGGCAACAGACAGGCTGGTGATCAGTGGTGACCTAGACTAAGTTAAGGTTAATTTATTAAGGTTTTGGTCCTTATTTTTGTTTGACTGATATTTGTGTTTTCAGAATAATTTAGCCAGGTCACGGGCTCACGGGTCTGTAGCACGGCCGTTTTTAGGCGCTACAGGCTGGTGTGGAGTGGTGACCTTAGTTTTGGTAACACTAGGGTTCTTGTGGTCGATTTATATTTTGGTTGTTGGTTATCTAGGTTTAGTCTAATAATAGGTTAGTCTTGTTAATATTGCTGTCTTAACCTGTCCACCGTTCTCACTTGTGAGTTCATGGGGATATTATGGAGATTTCTTCATATGTTGATACTGATGTTATTTTTGGCGTGGTCACTATAAGTTATTTACTTGTATTAGTTTTAAGTCATAGTATTAAGGTTAAGATTTGATATCTATTGACTCGCAGTTGAAAGTGGTACAAAATTTTTTCCTCACTAATCTAATATTTTGGCTGGCAATGTGATATAGTATTTTCAATCACTTTTGAGTTTTGTTATTGGACTTGAATTTTTCTTATTGTCAGTGTTTTATTTCATATAGATTGAATTGCTATGTTTGTTTTTGATATTAGCATTTTTATATATTTCTTTGAATTTTGAGTTAAGTTCAATATTTTTGCTAGAAAATTTTCTTGTGGAAAATTTTTTTGAACTGGGTGAGGAGGTGTCAGTATGTGTTTAATTTAACGTAAATTAATTTGTTTTGAATAAGCCCCTTTGGCAGTAATTATTCTTTGGAACGTAATGACCCTGTTTCCTCCTCCCCGACATTTCTGACTTGTTGCCATAGTTTTAATTACAATGAGCTTGTTTTATTTTCAGTTTGGTTTTGGCTTCATCCGGAGCTGTATTCGGCGCTGATCACGAGGACTGAGCAAGTTGTTTTCTGGATCCTTTTATCATTGTGAGAGCCTGCCTGATCTTTGGATTGAGCTCTGGATTACGATACCTGCCTTTCTTCAGCTGCTGCTGCTGTCCTCCTTTGGGAGTTTGATTTATTCCATCAGGCTACGCCCTTGGTTCCAGTCAGACTGCCAAGGGACCTCTCTGCCAACTGGTAAGGTGTGATTGCCCCTGGACGGCCGTGTCATTGATTGTCTTGCGAAAAAAGTGATTATTTCATCAGTCTGCGCCCTTTGTCCAGTTATTTCTGCCAGTGGGACCCTTCTTACTTTGGTAAGGTCTCAAGAGAATATATATTATTCCCTCGACCCGTGATTTGAAGGCTGATACTTAAGCCCTTCTACTGTTTCAGAGCTCAACTTAAGGAAGCAGTTTATTTTTTTTCTGGTTTAGTGTGTAATAAGTTAGGTTATTCTGTCCTTTCGACATCCTATTACTTTCAGGGCCCCTTTCTTTAAACTGTAATTGTATAGTCTATCTTAATGACTGTGTAAGAGTGTTTGTTATTCGATGTTTTTCAGTGTGTGGTCTGATTTTTGTGTTTATTTAATGTATTTTTAAGAGGCTCAGTTTGGTCATTTTGTTAAACAAAAGTTTGTATTAAATGTTAAGGTTTTATTTTCAGCTTTTACTTTTTTCCTTGATTCCATCTCTGTGCACTCTGTTCACCATTCCACCTATTGTGGACTTGGTCCATTATCATTTGTGTTTTTATTAGACTTGTGAACATTTGATGTTCGTGGGCCCAGCATTATGTATATATGGTCTAGGACATATATGATATATAGGTGATATCATAGTATATATATATATTTGTCCTTATGATAAATATACATATACATAAACTCCATATATTGTTTTTCTTAAACTGATTAGTCAATAGTTGATTGGGATCACAGGCCTGATGGCCATGATTTCACTTTTTAAATTAAGAACTCTATTTTATCCTTTGGTTTCTCCTTATTTCAAAGTACATCGATATATTATATATATATATTCAATATATCGGTATATACATATATATCATTCATCCAGTGCCATTTAAGTATATATATATATATATACACCATCCGGTATAATATATATATATATATATACAGCCCCCATATATATATTATATATATATATATATATATATATCCTATCTATTCAGGTATATATCTATATATATATATGGTCTATATATAGATATATATATATATATATAAATAAACTATATATATAACTACTAGTCAATGTACTCACAATGAAAAGAAGGAGAAACTGGATTAGCTGAAACTGAAACCCCATGCTGATTTACACAACAGTTTGATGCCTTCCATCAGGCCTGCCCGGGTTGTGTGCTAATCATAAAAAAACTTTTACATTTGTTTAATTTGACTTCAAGAATTGATAAGTTATAAACGAGTAAAGATGGTTTAGGATCTAAAACTGAAACCAGGATCCATATAAAATATAAATTGTTGAACGGGCATTATTTCTCATTAGAAAAGGTTAACAGTCTTTAGGCTAAACTGGTATTTAAGTGAATACCTAAGTCAGTATATTACATAATTTAAAGGTAAACTGGTTTTCATGATATGCAGAAAGAAACGGGTCTGTCTTGAATAAGAAATACCATTAAAGTTATTGTTTTTACCTATTGTTGAAAGTACCATTTCTATTAGATTTCTTTCTATAAAATTAGCCAAAATAAGATTCTTGCTTGAGACCATCTTGGATAAAAACATTCTCTAGCCATGTTTAATTTTTGCACTGTTTCTCTGATCAGTAGCGATACTTTACTTATAGTGACAACTTTAGTGAGCACTTGTAGCCTCAAACTGGATATATAATCGTCTAAGAAGAGCAAGAACTGAAATACAGACCATGCATGAAAAACTGCAATCACTAGCTCAACGGTCGACGTAGGAAGAGATAGGAGATGTATCCAATTTCTGGAACCTTTCATCCGGACAGCTATCAGGAAATGAGAAGACAGCGTTAAGTTTGGGTATAAAGTTTATTAACCCTACAAAGAAGCCCGACACTGTAAATATCTTCAAGAGTTTTGTGCAAAACGAAAAATTATTAGTAGAATATAATTCCAACGAAAATAATATTTTGAGCATAGCCAAAGGCATAGGTTATACGGCTTGCATCAAGCAAACCAATTTTAATTATTTTCCTAAGAGATTCAATGTACCTCTGAAATTTTTGAAAAATGATGATAATCTATATATCACCAAAGCCAACAAAGCAAGTGTTATTGTTATTCTTAATAAAGAAATGTATTTAAATAAGATGAATGATTTGTTAAGCGATGCCAGTGCATATGAACCTTTGTTATCTAACCCATTAGAGAGAGAGTTAATAGTGAATTTCACAAACAAATTAAAGTAATTTTTGGAAAAAAATCAGGATATGATTGGAAGGTTTCATTCATATAATGCAAGTCTACCCTATTTGTACGGTAACGTAAAGACCCATAAACCCAATTATCCCATGAGACCTATAATCAGTACAGTTGGTAGTGTCACATATGCTTTAACTAAATTCCGTTTCATTGTTACAACCGTTAGTTGGCACAATTTCCAAGTCCCATATCTTAAATTCTGTGGATTTTGTTAATAAACTGCAAAGATGTAAGCTTACGGACGATGAAATTATGGTTAGTTTCGATGTAACCAGCTTGTTCACTTGTGTACGTGTTGATGATGTTCTGGATTTTTTTAAATATGAGCTAGATAAATATGTTTTTACTTTATCAGTTAGTGTTATTTTACAATTAATTAGACTTTGCGTAGTAGATTCTTGCTTTGTTTTTAATGGTAAATATTTTAGACAGAAATTTGATATGCAGGTGGGGAATTGTCTTTCACCTGTTCTTTCTAACATTTACATGGAATTTTATGAGAACAGGCTGGCTAATTCCATTTTACCCGACAATATACTTTGGTTCCGTTATGTTTTCGACATATTTAATATTTGGAAAATTCACGTGGACATGGACCTCACATTAACACATTTGAATGGGTTAGTACCTTCGATGCAATTTACTGTTGAAAGGAAGAAAATAAGAGTATAGCTTCCTTGGATGTTAAAGTCACTAGAAATAACAATACTTTAAAGTTTAAAGTACACCGAAAAGATAGTAACAACAATTTGATTACCAATGCGAGAGCTTTCCACAATAAACAAGTAAAACAGTCAGGAATAAGATCTATGTTTTTTAGAGCTCTTCATCTAGTCAGCCCTGAATTCTTTGATGACGAGATAGATTATATATATATTGATTAGGTCTTAAGCACAATTTTACTTTGCATGATATAGATGAGTGTTTCTCGCTAGCCCAAAAATCTTTTTATTCCACTAGCGGAAATAGGAATTTTAATAGCAATATACTGTGTTTGCCATACATGCCAGCCTTCGATCATATTATCCACCCACTTTAATTATTAAATGTGACTGTTGTATTTTCCTATCACAATATCGTTGGTAGAACTTTAATAAGAAACAGCCATATATACGACAACAGGGTAATACAAAATTCCTTGTGGTTGCAATAAAATTTATATTGGTCAATCAGCAAAAACTGTTGAGAAACGAATTGCACAACATAAGTATTGTGTCACTGGTGATCAAAGAAACAGTGCCATTAATAAACATGCTAGAGAATGTTTTTATTCAGTTCAGTGGTTTCAAGCAAGATTCTTGTTCAGAAACAATAATTTTATAGAAAGAAATCTAACAGAAACGGTATGTATTCAATATAGTGAAAACAATAACTTTAATGGCAGTATAGGCTTATTCAAGACAGACCCGCTCTTTCTGCATATCATGAAAAACCAGAACAAATTATGTAATATATTATTTAGGTATTCACTTAATTACCTGTTTAGCCTCATTAGACTGTTAACCTTTTCTGTTGGACGAACTAAGTACTAGACAATTTATATTTTATATTATCCTGTAACAGTTGTAAGTACCGTTAACCATTTTTTCTTGTTTATTTTTTATGCAAGTCTTGAAGTCAAATGTAAACATATGTCTGGTATAGGTTTTTCTTAAACTGATTAGTCAAATAAAGTTCCCCGGAAGAGGCCTGATGGAAGGCGAAACTGTTGGGACAAATTAAGAACTCTATTTCCTTTTCCCTTTGGTTTATCCTTCGTTTTCATTGTGGAGTATCTCGAGATATTTTTCATTGTGGAGAAGAATCTCTAAGATATTTTATCTTCGTGATAGAGAAGAATATATATTTAATATATATATATATATATATATATATATATATATATATATATATATATATATATATATATATATATATATATATATATATATATATATATATATATATATATATATATACATATACATATACATATACACACATGTTCGTGTATATATGTATGCTTGTAATAACCATCGTAAGTTTCTCAAGCTATTTCCATAAACAACTATGCAAACAAATCTAATTTGTTGAAATTTACCTACATGAACAAGTAAGAAGTTTTTGAACGGAAAGCTTGTGTTTTACGGAAACCGAACACAATACCCAGGCCCTTTATATTCACCCCAAAAAAACGAGCAAATTGTACAAAGGCTCTGCTGTTGCATAGTTGATTTTTTACTTCACATTTTATTTTTGGGATTGCTTTTTTTCCTGACCTGTAGTTAGTGTTTTTTCCATTTCTGTTGTTTACCCCTTTTACCTATTTTCAACGAGCATTTCTTTTTCTTAATTTCAACAAATCTTTGCGTTGACACTAAGCTTACTAATTCTAGTAGCTTGTTATACTTACTAATTCTAGAACCTACTAATACCTGGTAATTCTAGAAGCTTGGTATACTTGCTAATTCTAGAAGCTGGTTACTGTAACGAAGTAGGATTTTAGCAGTTACTCATGTGGAGAAATGGCTATATTACATTGCTGCCAAGTGGGGAATCTCAACAGAAATTGGTTGGGCAGAATCGTTGCTCAACCAGTTGTTGTCTGATAAAAATATGTTGCAAGATTACCAACTTAGTATGTACATTTTTGCTGTTATTAAAAATCTATGCATTTTCAGTTATTGTCTTTTAAGCATATACATCTTAAGAACTACGAAACATACAATCAAACAAATGTTTTACTGACTTTCAAATTCTAAGAAGAAACCAAAACAAAATGATATCTACAGAATTAAGAAAGTATAAATGAATAATTGTGAATACATAAAAATTATCATAGAAAGAAATCAGTGTGTTGATAAATACATAACCTAAACAAAGAGATGATAAATCTCTTTGTCACTGTTGGTATATTTAATTTATTCTAATTTTCTCGCTTAAACAAACTTCATTACTTATTTGAAATATTTGTTTGATGAATAAAAGGATATTTTTTTGTTACTCCGCCATTATTATTTGGAACTCGAGTTAACATAGTTCATTACTGATATTAAATTAATTGGGCGATCAGGCAAACTTTTAATCTGCATGTTAATTACTTTTATTAAGCAATAACAATAAAATTTAATACCTCGGTCTTATTTGTATGTAAAACACTTTCATGTTTCTGCATATGTATACAGTACAGTATTCCTACGCTGTTTCCACAACACACGTCTTTCTTTACGTTCTGCATTTTAAAACAAAAACTATAACATATACTTATTAACACAGTAATGGGAAGGAATAAATGGAATGGATGGAGATCTGGAGAAAGAAGAGAAAGGGAAAGGCGGTATGAGAGGCTAACGGAAAAGACAAAACAGGAAATTAGAAAAATGGACGAAACAGAGAAAGAACGCCGGATTATTTAGGCTTAATGGATGGCTAAATATTGCGCACAAAAGAGGATTTTGCATCTCTTTTGTTCACTGGGACTTTACAAAGGGAGGGAGAATTACATTAGGGAAAACAAGACCTAAATGTTTATAAATAAACCTTATCTTTTTCAGGAAAGAGAAATAACATTTAACAAAAGCTTTTGGAACAATGTTCTTATCAGTTCTCAAAGAAAGAAAATTAGTGTTAAAGAGATAAAGCACGGTATTGATTTTCAAAAATGGTTTTCACTGCTGTAAGTGTACAATCTTTTTCCTAATGAAAAGTACGTAATCATGTTTTGTACTTTTGACATTGTACTTTGAGTAAAAACCTTAGTTGAAAGGTACCTGAGGATATGACGTAATGGAAGAGCGTATGACGGTCCATGAACCAGATCTCAAAGAAACTTGTGTTTGAAGTTGGTTTCCTTAAGGCTCCGCTTCGAACTATATCTCCGCAGTCTTTAGTATAAGCAAATGAAAAACGGTCAAATTTAAAGAAAGATGAGAAATGTTTTATCATCACTACTGAGGAATTCGAAGGTAAAGGCGATTATCTAATGAATAAAGGGGTAATTTTGAACAACATGAATATTTGTTATCATTGAAATGAAGTTAAAATTTCATTTAATTCTCACTATGAAGAATTAGAGGCCGAGCAATTATCTCAAATCATGCAGAAAAAGTTTAAAACAGAGTTCTTGGGAAACAGCATATAAAGATAGAGTGGAGGCGGAGAAAAAAAAAAAAATACTCCTCCCACAAGACCAGCAAGAAGTATGGAAAACCATAAAGGATGATCATATAAAGAATTACGGCTACTTCTTCATTTATCCAGCCATGAGTACAAAGGATTTAGGGAACTATATTTCTGCCGGAGGAGAGAATTTCGATTTAGCACGCGAATTCGGAATCAAAACCAGAGATTTACTCTTGTTTATATGCATTCAGTGGTTTCCTTTTCCCTGCATTTATTCACAGTGACTTACAATGATGCAGTCTTGACAGTCTGCAAACGATTGTTAGCTTTATTCCGTCTCGTCCCTGTTATACATCCCAACGCTTCGAAAGGATGTTTTCCTTATCGTAAAGGGATGGTCACAAAAAAGTAGAAAGGACTCTCATTTGGACGAATGTGAGTGTAGGAGTGTGTGAGTGTGGAACAGAGTAATAAAAGAGGAGCCATTAAAAAAAAAAGTGTCATAAGAGAGAGAGAGAGAGAGAGAGAGAGAGAGAGAGATAAGGGGATACCAGTGAAGTAAGGTAAGAGAATGAAAGAGGAAACTATTTTCAGAATTGTAATGAATTACTGGCCTATCAACTACCCTTCCTCTGACATCGTGTAAATGACCGTATATAACAACAGACGTGTGCCGATCATTAAAGAGTTCTCTCTTAAAAGCGCAAACTGTCTTTCAGTTCTAATTTTGCTCCGTTTATCTGATTGAACCACAGTCCAGGGAGCTTAAAAGCAAAGGATTATAAGGTCTGCTGTTTTTCTAAGTAGACGAAATCTATCGAGATATATGCAAACAATAGAGGCCTTATGATATCCAATCTTTTTAACAGGATATTGTTGAGTCACATTTGAAAAGGTAAATCGTTCAGCATTTTAAGATGACAAAAAGTCTGCACTGTGCGTGCAGCTAGCTTTATACCCTTGGAGCCTTCCCATCATCCAGACATATCCTTCACATCCTGGTTAGCCAACCAGTTACACTTACACTAACTCGTTCTTCGTCCTCTTGTTTTGCTCTGTTAACACACAGACACTCACACACACACACACACACACACACACATATATACACATATATATACATATATATATATATATATATATATATATATATATATATATATATATATATATATATATATATATATATATATATATATATATATATATATATATATATATTCTTTACTGTAATACCACAGTATAACATGGAGATAAAAAGGCCCATAAACACTATTTGAACGTTGCAACCATACATTTCGAGCACTTCCTTCTGTGCCCCTGTTCACTGGTAAAATATGAACAGATGAAATGTTACAAGTGTATAATACAAAGCATATGTTGGTGTGGCATTCAAGTCTCCGATGGTATGCAGGTGACCGTTTCCCAAGGAGGGAAAATAAACAATTCCCTAGTGGTTTTTGGCTTCATTAACTCCCGTTTGGTGGCGTGTCTGTTGGTCGTGTTTCCTGGAATACCTTCAGAAGAGGTCTAAGGATTAAAGCGTCGATGTCGTCCGATTTCCAATGTCCTCCTGACAAGTTCATATTGTTGGTTTGACTGATGATAGCAGATTCCAACATCTTTCTTTTGTATGGACAGCTACTTTTGAAAACCAGCTCTGCCCCACTCCAATTTATGGAATGGCCTTATCTCTGATATGTAGGAAAATCCCCGAACTCTCCGAAGCATGCCGTACTGATCTTTTGTGTTCTATTAATCTTTGCGAGAGGGCTCTACCCGTCTCCCCAACATAAATCTCATTACAATTGCTGCATGGAATCTTGTAAACTCCGGCTTCTTCCCTTTTTTATTTAAGTATACGTTAATGAGCGAGCTCACAATGGATTTGGGATAATGGAAAATAAAAGGATTGTTAGACCTGAGTTGTTCGGTGGCTTTATGGATGTTTTCATTGTATGGAAGCTTTATTTTGTTGTTAAAATCTATTTGTCTGTTGTGAGTGGACCCCTGTAGTATATTTCATTTACTTTGTTAATAGGTCTCTTGATAATGTGTGGTGGATAGAGCAGTTGAGTTAGGTGTTGGAGGATCATGTTGAATTCTTTATCTAGGTACCCATTTGAACATATTCTAAGCCCCTGAGGAAAAAGTTGAACCCTACCATGATCTTTATGGAGACATCGTAGTAGCTTAAGAATGAATGTAAGAAGCAGTGAAAGTTGGGTTTCCTATATACTGTGAAAGCATATCTGTTCTGTTCTCTTATGATCAGTACATCTAGGAATGACAATCTTCCGTCCTTTTCCCATTCTGTTTTGAATTTTATGGTCGGAACTAGCGAATTTAGTCTATTAAAAGTTCATTAAAGTCTCCCCAGCTATTGTCCCAGAAAGTTAAAATATTGTCTACGTGTCTAAGCCAGATCATATTACAGGGTTTGAAAGACGAAAAAATTTCTGTTTTGAAATATTCCATGTACAAGTTTGCTAGAAGGGGTGATAGGGGACTGCCCATGCTACAACCAAATTTTTTTTTTAAAAATTACCATTGAAAGAAAACACGTTGTTAGTTACACAGAGGTTGATATGTTTTAGAGTTTTATCTGTGCCAGGAGGAAAATGGTCTTCATATGGTTGTAACCTCCTCTTTAAAAAAGACAACACGTCGGCGATCAGGACTTTAGTAAATAATGGCTCGATGTCTAGGCTGAGCAATTTGATGCTATTTGAGGGGATGTTTAAACTATTAAATTTTTTGTATAAAATCCTCTGCATGTTTGATATGGGAGGATGAGAAGGTTCCTAGAAAGGGTGATAACAGGTCTGCAAGCCATTTTGATAATTTACACATGAAAGAGCCCCTGCTAGATATTATTGGACGTAAAGGAATCCCATCTTTATGTGTTTTCGAGAGGCCGTAAAAATAGGGGAGAGAGGGGTTCATTATCTTGAATGTCTCTAGTAATTCTGTGTTCTTCTGTTCTGACTGATTTGTTAAATTCAATATTTGTTCTTGGATCTTTCGTTAACTCATCATAGGTCTCCGCATCGTTTAGAAGTTCTTGAACTTTATTGATGTATGTCTCCTTATCTAAGAGAACTATTTTCCCGTCTTTGTCAGATTTTGTGATTATAATATCCCCCTTTTTCTTAAACTAACTAACGCATTTTGGAATCTTTTCGGGAGCGAATTTTTGTTGTTGTTTTGCTCCAAGACATTCAGCAAAATGCCTTTAAGACATCCATCTTTTTTGTCATAATTGTTTTTTGCAAAATGTTTATCAAAAGCAATTAAGAAATTAAGATTACTCTCGGGACCTCGTTTTAGAGCGAATGAAACCCTAAGATTTAAAACGGACTGTTCTTCTGCAGTGAGGGGATGGTTAGAGAGGTTCAGCACATTATTGGGTATGTCAAGATTATTCCATACACTGTTCCTAATCAGTCTTTTTAGTTTGTTGTGCAAATTTCTGGAGTGGGACTCACTGTTTTCAACAGTACCTGATAGCACAAAATATGAAAGATATCTGTACTACCATCATTCCTGCACATGAGGTGAAGCGATGTGGCTAGATCACTTAGTTTTTCTTCTCATCACATAGATGTCTTGGTGTGTGGCATACATGTATTCTGTCTTGGAGGAATGTGAGGATGGAGTCCGGAAATGGGTCTGAAGCCGATGTCCAATGCATGAAGCCGTACAATTTGGGAGAAACTTGTTCTTGTAGGCGTTCTTGTAGAAAATTTTCCTGATTCTTCCTTTTGTGTAACCCATGAACTAGTCGTTCGTACCATCTAAAGATGTGTTTGACAGCTGGGCTGAAGCCGAAAATCTGACGTAAACGTTGATGTTCCATAATGGGGAAAAATGAATGTGGTTTACGGTGCTCTAAATATGGATAACAGACTTAGAAATAATGTGGACTGAATTGGAGACTTGGTGGGAGATGGGAACTAATCCCCACATATTATGTTTTCTCGCCACTGTTGCTTTTGGGGTGCTGCTTAAGGCGATTTTTTTTTATCTAGAATGTATAATTTCATCTTACATGACTTGTTGTTAGATTTGCATAATGAACTATACTTTGTATGCTAGGTTTTGATTTACACACCTTAGAAATAGGAACAGGTCTGATAGAGAGAGAGAGAGAGAGAGAGAAGAGAGAGAGAGAGAGAGAGAGAGGAGACGCCAGGAGGAGGAAGAATGCAAGGCCAACACTACCAAAAACACTTGCAGTTTTTACTAGGTAAGTGGCCCCCGTCCTAGGCATTGGGAGGGGTATATAATATAATATAATATATATATATATATATATATATATATATATATATATATATATATATATATATATATATATATATATATATATATATATCTACACATACACACACACACACACACACACACACACACACATATATATATATATATATATATATATATATATATATATATATATATATATATATATATATATATATATATATATACTATATATATATATATATATATATATATATATATAATATATATATATATATATATATATATATATATATATATATATATATATATACATATATATATATATACACATATATATGTTATCCTCCCAATGCCTAGGACAGGGACCACTTACCTTGTAAACACTGCAAGTGTTTTTGGTGGTACTGGCCTTACATTCTTCCTCCTCCTGGCGTCTCTCTCTCTCTCTCTCTCTCTCTCTCTCTCTCTCTCTCTATCAGACCTGCTTCTATTTCTAAAGTGTGTAAATCAAAACCTATCACACAAAGTATAGTTTATTATGCAAATCTAACAACAATGCATGTAAGATGCTACATCCCTTAGAACAAGCCCTTATTTTCGCAAACATATTTGTTATGGACCAGTGTACATCTGTCCTTATAATCAATAGCTACTGATTAAAACTTGATTCCTATAATATACATAATTTCTAGACCCCCAACATCACTACTGTATTATTACATGTACTAGGAAAAGGTCTTATTATATAACTACAAAATGGGTCCTTAGCACTAGTAGGAATTGCCCCGATTAACCCCCGTCTGATAAACTTACTTTTATTATCCCATAGTATCTATATAAATCACTACCTGTGAAAATTATGTTGGATCCCACTCATAAGCTCCATTCTTCAAGACTGATCCTAACACCCCCAAAGGTGAAACATCATAAATACACCCTTCCGACGCCACTATTATCTCTTTTACTTTAGACTTGGTCTCGTCAAGCAACGACTCGGTCTCTTTCTCAATATTCACAAGGGTCGTATGAACAGTAAACAGAGCTATTGTCAAATCAAGGTCACCCTTAACCACCTGAACAGTGAATTGTAACGCACTCTACATTTTTCTCAAATCTTCTTACTGCTACATAACTTTTCCATAGCTCTCGCCTGATCAGGTACTGTACCTCAGCTTCCAATGCCTCAACCTTCTTCAGGCTCGTAATTGCCACCTTACCAACCGCTGCCATGGCTAATGCTGTCATCCCCATAGATAAAGCAGCCACCACCCTTTTATGCCTCTTACTTCTATCACATGAAAGTTTTGTACCTTTTGGTTATGTGTCCAGAACCCACATAATTGTCTCTTTAATAGTGCCCTGAAATCTGTCAGCCGTAACAATAATCTCTGAAAACAAACATGTTAATGGATCTGTCATGTTACGTTCCAATTTTGCCTCCTCCAGTGTCCTCATTAGCGTTTCAAAACTATTCTGAGAGCATTCCAATTCTGTCCTGGATGACGCAAGATCCTCAAATTCCACGCTCATTACAATCCTATCATTGTTGAGCTATACTTGATGATCCTCTTCAGTTACTTCCCAAGGTCTCAAATAAACCTTTCCTACTGCTTTCACAGCCACCAAGAGGGCGAAGAGTATGTTAAATCCCTGCATCTGCAAACAGAGGAATGAGAAAAAATACCTTAAATAATTGCTAAACCCCAACAAAAAAAGGAAAAAAGAATGAATAAACACCACCTCCCCCAAAAAAAACAAAGAAACTCCACTAAACATAAAACTGTTTTTTAATTCTTAGAAATGTGTGTCAATCTCGTCACTTCCGTGTCTTCATATAAAACTACGTACCTATTTCCTATATTCTCTTCTATAACACAAAACGGCCCTTCAAACTTGAGACTTAACTTGTAATTCAAGTCATTTCTGACTTTAATCTTCAAAAATACATTATCCCCAAGTGCAATTCTTGCGTTGTTTGATTTTGCATTACTTTTTGCAACCATCTCTTGTATCTTTGACTCAAGTTTACCTCTAAGACGTGCTTGTCTCTCTATAGCTGTAGCAATTAACTATTTAATCATATCATCACAACGAGAAGGAATTACAAACAAATCAAATGCACCCCTAACAGGATAGCCAAATAAAGCCTCCACCAGTGACATACCAATGGTGTCACTAACTCGTATTTATGCGATGTCTGACCACATCTATATATCTATCCCAATTAATATCATTACCACCCTCTGTTACTCTAAGAGTTTCGAGCACTTTCCTATTAGCTTGGTCACACAACCCATTAGCTTCTGGCCTTAAGGAAGAATATTACCTTCTGTATTCCCATACCTTCTACAAGACACTGTAACGTTTTGTTCACAAATTCTCTCCCATTATCAGTGACAAATATCTCTGGTAGCCCATATCTACAAATATACCCATGGAAAAATGTCACAGTAACCTCATCTGCCATCTTATTTTTAATGGAAAAATTTCCATGAACCTTGTTAGCTAATTAATATTCACCAACAAATGTTGATGACCGAACCCCAATTCATAAAAGTTCGTTAACAGATCCATATGCAGCCTCTGAAAAGGCCTACTTGGGAGAGAAAAAACCCTATTAACACGATTTTACCCTCGCTGGTTTACATGAATTACACACAGAGCATTCTTTCACAAATCTCTCCACTGAAGAAAACATATTTTTCAAGAAAAAATTATCACGTACCTTCTGATACTTCTTCTCAATCCCCAAAGGTGGACTGCCAAATTTACAATGTGTAATCTCCAAAAGAACTGGAATCAACTCTTTTGGTACCACAATCTGTGCTGTATCCCCCTTATCCTCACTGCTCCTCAACTTATGTTTTCCTCACCAACAAATTACCTTCTAACTCCAAACTTGAATAAGGCAATCTATAACCCTTTCTCACTAATTCACCTCTAAGAAACGCCTTTGCATCTGCTAAAACCTGACCATCTTGTCATTTCTTCTCCACCAAACTAATATCTCGATCCACACACTCACCAGTTGCATTACACACATACTCATCCTCCGTGTCCACAAAATTCCCACTAAGAGGAGCTGCTACCACATTAAGTTTACCCTCAATGTACTTAAACTTAGCATCACAATCCCTAATTGTCACAAACCATGTAGCCATCTTAGGAGACAGATCAGGCTTATTAAAAAGATCCAACAATGGTTTATGATCTGTAAAAACTTCCACCTTATTCCCTATTAACAGCATCTTAAACTGAACAAACTGGACACGACTGCAAAAACCTCTTTATCCACCGTTGCCATTAACCTTTCATTACTCCCCCGTGTTTTGAACTTCCTGCTGTAAAATGTTATTGGATGTAATTTACCCTCAAATTTTGCATTAAACAAGCACCTACCCCTTCTTGACTGGCATCAGTCACTAATGTGAATGGTAAAGCAAATCTGGGAATGCTAAAACTGGAGTACTCATCAAAGCACCCTTGACTTTTTGAAAAGCTACCTGCTAAGCTTCACTCCATGAAAACTGTATATCATCTCTCAATATATCTGTTAAAAGTGCCGAGATCATAGAAAATCCTCTCACAAACCTACAGAAAAACCCCGCCATTCCCAAGAAGGAACGAACGTTTTTCTTACATATAGATGTTGGAAAATTCATAAGGCTTTGACTTTCTCTTCATTCAGACAAACGCCTTTTTGAAATGACATGTCCTCAATATACAATATTCTTCTTCAAAAAAATCACACTTGGCTAGTTTAACTTTCAGACCCACCATCCTAATACTCCTGAGGATTTCCCTAAGTACTTCTAAATGTTATTCTATAAAGTCTGTAGCAACTCATATATCAACCATATAAGACAAATACATTCTTCCCCAACATCCCATGGAGGACTGTATTTTCTAGCCTCATAAAAGTAATTGGATGATCCGACAAACCAAAAGACATTCTTGTAAATTAATAGTGTCCTTTCAGGACCGAAAATGCCATTACTCTCTTTTCAGTGGTACTCTCTTCACAATTGACCAAGTGGCACCTCCAATCTCCACAAACAAATCTGGCAAACACACAACTGGATACCTGTGTGGGATGGTATTTTCATTTAATTTCCCAAAATCCACACATACAACGACTGAATCATCCTTCTTAGGTGCTGCCAACAATGGGAAATTAAATGGTGATGGGCTAGGCTTAATTATACCTTCTCCTCCCGCTTGTTAACCTCTTGCTCCACCTGGTATTCTATAAGATGGGGCATAAACTACTCTTGTTTCCACCTGGTCTCCTTTAGATGCCATCTGAATATTTCTATAAGATGTCTGGGCATAAATTTCAGGCTCTGCAAACCCTTGCTCCCCCTGATTCAGTTTCCTCCACCATCCTTCCAAAGGCAACATAAATGTTCTTCTGAACTAACTGAATAAGTTAACAATTCCACCCAGTAACCCCCTTCATTTAACACCTTGTTTCTGATTGTGCTCACTATCCTTCAGGTTTCTCTGCCCTCACCATACCTGTTTATCTTTTAAAACCTTACCTAAACCCCCCTGGTTCATTACACCCTCACTAAAACAAAATATCCTCTTCCCCTCACCATTAGGCTCACTTTCTCCCTGTGATTGATTGTCTGCTACAATTTCCTCATTACCCCATCCCTTCCATTTCATCCAACTAAAAGGCATTTCGATGTGCTTTTTAATTTGGCTGGACTATCAAAACTGCTCACTATTGCATCAGGACATCATTGCAACCACGAGAAATGCAGCAACTGCTGAAAATCTTCTAACGATATGGAATGGCCATGTACCCAACTTGGGCCTCTCAATTTCACCATCAAATCTGAAGCTGCATCAAAGAGTGCAAGCTAAAATCTACCATAGAACTCTGCCCCTCTAATCTTATAAAATGCTCTCATACCCCAAACCAAATCAACTCATCAGACCCATAAGCAGTTCTTAGAAAACCTTCAGGTCATAAGAGTAGTTCTTAAATTGGCTACTGAATTTCTCAGTGTCTCAACAAAGCGTGAAAACCCTTAGCTTTTTAAACTTAGCTACCTTCTGTGATTTTCTTCGTAGCCAAATGATTCTCAACACCCTCAATAAAAAATCTCGACAGGTTGTCTTAAAACCGCATTCACCAAGCCCAAAAAAGGCTGAATTGGCTAAGAGTCGGTCATGACCCTATGAAGCAATGTCTTATTGTCTGTGTTCCCGGGTGCCATATCCCTCACAGCCCAGTAAGAATGACCAGATCAAACAGCTGAAATAAATCCCCCTTCTCATACGTGCTCCACCAACCCAGTCAAACAGCTGAGCGCAAGGTCAGCTGATATTCAAGGTTAACTCACAAGACCCTCACACACACACACACACACACACACACACAAACAATAAAGGAAGAAAAATCTCCAAAGAAAAATTCACCACTTGATATCATCAGCGCTTTGTCTCCATGCAAGAAATGAAGAGTTGATCACCGAGACAAGGCTGAGTTGCTATGCAGAGAGGAACCCTGAACATAATCATCACTTATAACGTGATTCTTCCCACACAGTATAACCCATGTCATATATCCCATAAAGAAAAAACATGTTTCCATTCCCTACAATAATTCAAAAAGAGAAAAACGAAAGACAGAAGAGGGAAAATAAAATTTTAAGCCAACTGAAATGAAAAACCAAAATGAAAAAGTTACTTTTCCCCTGCTCATATATCTCTACAACTCCTGATATCTGCAAAATCACCAACACACTTTGACTTAACAACCCCCCCAAAAATGCACGAACACTGTAACCCGGAACTACTTGATAAACCGCATTTCACCCAAGAAATTATTAAGACAAACTGATTTCTCAGCCACGGTGAATCACCACGGTTACGTAGGCAAAAAAAAAAAAAAAAAAAAAAAAATTAACACAATGATTCCCCGCTAAGCGGCAGAGTACTAACACCTCAAGCTTCTCGCTATGCCTAACAACACCAAATGAAATTTTATTTCTATTGTATGTCCGTGCACCTACAACACCAATTACTATCACCATTCATACAACATTCTTCTGCGTGGATTCAAACACTGTCATTAACGTCTTTACTGCTGCCACTACTGTTATCCTCCCCCACCCAATACCTAGGACGGGGGCAATTACCTTGGAAAAACTGCAAGTGTTTTTGGTAGCTCTGGCCTCGCGCTCTTCCTCCCTTGTACATCTCTCTCTCTCTCTCTCTCTCTCCCTATTTCTAAGGTGTGTGAACCAACCAAAACCTAGCTAACAAAAGTAAAGTTTATTATGCAAATCTAACAGCAAATCATGTAAGATAAAATTATGCATGCTAGATAATAAATCCCTTTAAACCACTCCCCAAAAGCAACAGTGGTAATAAAACATAATTTATGGTGATTAATTCCCGTCTCCCACCAAGTCTCCAGTTCAGTCCACATTATCTCTAAGTCTGTTATCTATAACTCTCAACGTCAGATCTGTTACCAGTTCCATTTCCTATATAGGTGGCTATGTGCCATGACTGGTTATGGTGTCTACCCTCTTTGAAAAACCATCTTCATTAAAAATAAATAAATAAATAAAAACAGAATTCACCCAAAATAACACACCAAAAATACATGACAAATATTAAACAATGACAAAGAGAAAACCACTGCAAAAAAAAATAATCATTGTCTGTTAAACACTTGGAAAGGTTAGTAATTTTCAAAGTTCAATACTCACTCTTACAACAAAATGGGAATCCCAATTCCCGAGCGTTCCAGTACGTTTAACTGCTCTGACTTTTCACAAAGGAATGAATAACTCTTCACGAGAGCCCTTCCCACTTAGCGATTTTCACAATACACAAACTAATACATACTTCCATTTAACACACCTAGAAATCCAATTAAAAGATGGTAAAATGTTCTTGAAGGTTCCATGCTAACGCTAACACCCCCACTCCACATGGCACTGTATCTGAGGCCCTCCAGACCAAGTTCAGGTCAGAGGTGGTCATGCTGAATCCGAAAGGTGACTGTATGATCGAGCGCTGAATCATCAAACACCCAAGACACATACCTTCCACCTGCAAAACCTCTGAATATTGCAAAAGTTCAGATGTCGCAAACACATACACAAATTCCCAAGTAAGCAAGTGTACACACACGTGCATATATATATATATATATATATATATATATATATATATATATATATATATATATATATATATATATATATATATATATATATATATATATATATATATATATATATATATAAAATATTCTTTTTCGGCATCTTTTCCAACTTCTATGTGGGATCAGTGTTTCTGACAGCTTTCCTCCACCTGGCTCAGTCAGACACATAATCTTATCTCTTCTCATCACATGGCCGTTCCACTGCAGTCTTCTTTTTTTGGGCCTTCTTTGATAGTTCTACAACTTTAGTAGTTCCTCTTATTTCATTCTTCATCTTGTCCACTTTTGTTACTCCATACATCCACCTAAGCATTTTCATCTGTATCACGTCAAATTTCTTCTCTTGTTCTCTCTGTATTGGCCATGTTTCTGCTCCATGAATCAAAGCTGATCTCACTACTGTTTTAAACACTCTTCCATTAACCTTTATGTTCATTTTGCAGTCACACAAGACACTGACATCTTTCTCCAGTTTTTCTATGGAGTGTGCATTATTTGTGTTATTTCTACATCCAGATTTCAATCACCAACTACTGCTGAACCAAGAACTACTAAATTTTTCTACTTGGTTCAACCTTGCCCCTTACATGCTAATCTTGGAGTCTTGAGCTTCATTAAACCTAAGGTATTCAGTCTTCTTTCTACTGATCTTTAATCCTCTGTCTTCCAGTACCTTCTTCCATTGCTCTAGTTTTGACTCCACTACCCTCTGTTAATGCTGCATAACATAATGTCATCAGCAAACAACATGCACCAGAGGGATTGATCTCTTATTCCTTGAGATACCAGATACCTAATGTAAACCAGCTCTTACTGGAGCCAACAGTGCTTCTAATCTGTCTTTATGCTCCATCATACATATCTTGGACCAAGCTCGCATACCTCTCCGGTGTTCCCTTTGCTCGCATACACCTCCAAAACTCTTGGTGTTGTACCCTATGATATTTCTCTTCCAGATCTATGATTAATATATATATATATATATATATATATATATATATATATATATATATATATATATATATATATATATATATATATATATATATATATATATATATATATATATATATATATATATATATATATATATATATATATATATATATATATATATATATATATATATATATATATATATATATATATATATATATATATATATAATGTATATATATATATATATATATATATATATATATATATATATATATATATATATATATATATATATATATATATATATGTGTGTGTGTGTGTGTGTGTGTGTGTGTGTGTGTGTGTGTGTGTTTATATGGCCCTATTCCCAGGCCAAATAGGGTCATCTTTTATTACTGTACCTGTTTTAAGAACGGGATCAAACATCTTACTCTCCTAAGACGTCTCTGGTGGATATGGCTCCCTGAGTCAGAAAATTCCTTCTCCTTTGACGACTTCTCTCGCTAAACCTATCTTTACACAAAGGCCTACTGGAATTAAACACTGAGGTACAAAACTAGAATTTATTTGCAAATTTAACGAAAGTGATTCAACAAAAATTACGAACAAGAAATGGAGTGAATTCCACCCCTATAAATGAAAATCATTACTAGTGGATATTCTGATTCACAAATATTCAAATTACTAATTCGAAACCAGCTAATACTAGAGACTAAAACCCTGGTCACCAAATAAAGTAATAAGGTCATAGTTATTCTAGATCACAATAAATGTCAATAGTATGTAAAGAATAATCACCACTTCCAAAATATTCGTCCTCTCAGGACGAACCCAGAATTCCTGTTGATAGAAACATATTAATATATTAAAACCTAAAATGGTGTTAAAGGCCATTCATAATTAAAACAGAAAAAAAGCACAATGGAAACAGGATGGGAAAATGCATCCTGGAGACATAGCGGAATTTCACTGCAGCACAACCAGGTCTCTCCAGAAAAAATGTCTAGAAAAGATATATGTGTTCATGAATTATGTATTCACTTTCGTATTTCCCAGATGAGGCATCGTCAAAGTGGTGGTCTTTAAACACTCACAAAGCAACACACACATCAGCCACCAAAACCAAAGTCCTGCTATGAGTAACTGTTCCTCTGATAATATACCATTCAGTAGTGCAACATACATACGCACTCGCGCAATCATTTCTTACGGAAATGTGACGACCTCGGGTCAATGTTCATTCACGTTATCTTCATGGATTTAAATCACGATAAAATAGCTCTCTGTATCCAACTGTGCAAACCTGCAACGTCCACACAAATGCACCTGCAGCGGAAGCGACACTGAAAGGTCAGCACATAGTTCGTCCAAAGTCATCCAAGACTATATATGTCTATGCTTAAAAATCACAGTAGATACACCCGACTTCAGTGGTATTTGCTTATATATATATATATATATATATATATATATATATATATATATATATATATATATATATATATATATATATATATATATATATATATATATATATATATATATATATATATATATATATATATATATATATATATATATATATATACCACTGAACTGTAACTACTGTGATTTTTAAAACATATGTATATATATATATATATATATATATATATATATATATATATATATATATATATATATATATATATATATATATATATATATATATATATATATATATACATAAGACTGGGACATCTAGAATAGACAGCCCCAAAATAAAACAGTAAACAACAGTGTAAGATCCTATATCTTCATTTGGCCAAATTTTCGAGACTGCATGTCTCATTATCAGGGCTGTAAGAATACAAAGAATAAAAATTAAAAATCGACTCATTTCAAAAACTTATAAAAGCCTAAAAAAGTCAGCATTCTTTTGAAAACTAAAACAAGTATTAAAACTTAAAAAAATTATATATCAGAACGTTTAATACCTACTAAGGGATTCAGAGCCAATGAAACACGGTTTTTCGGCAACATATTTTTATCAAAACATTGGATAAAGGTGAAAGTTGGCTAGGGTATATCTTATAACCCTAACTAATTTTTTTAAGTATTATTTATTTAGTTACTAATTTCAATAATTCTGGTATCAGAGTAAAAGCGTGTTCCCTATGCCAGAGCCATGAAAATCGCCAGTAAGGGTTTTGAACACAATAATGACGTTAACCTAATATGTCATGAGGCTCCACCCACACTGAAGAGAAGTTTAAATATCCCCACTTTCCAAATGACATATTCAATAACTTATATTAATACCCATCCTAGGTTTTAGCTATATCAGTGATGACGAGCAGGAAATGTTGTCGTCCCCTTGATTGATTTATTATTTTATTATTATTATTATTATTATTATTATTATTATTATTATTATTATTATTATTATTATTATTATTATTATTATTATTATTATTATTATTTTATTATTATCATTATTATTATTATTACTTTGTGGAGGTTACAACTCAGCTTCCACAGCAGTTTTGGGACTAAGTTGTTAGCTTGAAATTCTTCCATTTTTTTGATATTCATATTGTTTTTACTTTACAAATAATTCAATGTATGTATTTCATCCACATAATGAACCAGTCAATAGCTCATGTGTTAGATCTATATCTATTAAAGGCGGGAATACGAAAAGACAATCCGTTTTGTTTTACCTCACGTTTCGACTCTATAGCCTTCTATTTGCAGCAAGTCAGGAGCAATCACTAGAGGTAGAATTCAAGTGCAAAGCAATGATACCTCATTTCCCTCAACTGTTAGAGGTATAAAGGTCACCGCCATTGTTTTATTTCAGTTAATGTAACCATTTTCTTTTCTTTATATCATACAGCACCCTAAACAGCGCTCGTATACTCGCTGCAAATAAAAGGTAATGGTAGGAGACAAGATTTTGAGGGCAAGCTATTATTTACTTGCTTTTTATCAATCAAATGTAACACAGTTTATATTGATATGCATGGAAACGAAAATATATTGAAATCAGTTTCAATGAGGAACATATTTTTATAATCATTGTGTTTTAATGAATAGGTTTTAGATGTACAAATAAAACGTCTAATACTATACATAATTTATTTACAAAATATCTTCATCGTCACTCTCAAGGAAGAGGTCATCATTCCCGTCCTCATCACCCTCATGATGACTGGTTCCACGCTCTCATGGATATTGTCCGACTTCCAGTACTTCTCAAAATGACGACGAATTGTCTAACAGCTCCTGCCACATTTCTGGGGTGTCCAAGTAACCATTACACAGTATAGAAATAATTCACACTATAGTAAATTTTGCCCCGGCTTTTTTCGTTTGTATGCAAAGTGGTAAGCCATAGCGCAAATGCAGTCTTGTAACCACGGGACAATTCCATATCCTGCTAGCCATTATCAAATTTGTTGAAGCTAAGACTATGTAAGCATATCCATTCACTACCTACCGTCACCTTAGGGACGGTGTAATATAGAGGTGACGTCATCTCTTTATTCAACAGACTATTTAACTGTTTAGAAAATAGTTTAGATGAAAACCAGTTGCTCCTAAAATAATTAGGAAGAGATGTTATTTCGTCATGAAAAGTCAGCCAATCAGTTAAATAGTATGTTGAATAAAGAGATGACGCCACCTACTTTATATTACACCGTCCCTAAGAGGAATTTGTACGCAGCGTTCCCCTATATACAAGATTATTCTTTCAGAAAGAAATTTCTAAACGTCATTCATAAGGAATTACCGGCCACAAACCTCAAACTCATTCCGAAGAACCCCCGAACAGTTGGCTCTCTCTTCAAGTCTAAGGACAAGCTCAGTCCTTTATTTACATCCAACGTTATATATAAGTGGAAGTGCCCCAGATGTAGTCAGGGGATCTGTGTCGGATGTACTAAGAGGCTGTTGCGAGTTCGCATTGATGCTCATAGAGGAGTCAGCTTCAGAACCGGGAGCAGCTTGTCCAGCCTTGAACAGTCTAATATCAGGAATCATTCCAAGATATGTAAAACTTTTATAGAATATAAAAACTGTTCAATAATATGACAGGTACAAAAAGAAAATGATTTAACAATACTTGAATTTCTTATTATCAAATTGACAGTACCACCGTTAAACTCCCACACATCTTCTACACAATTGTTTATTGCCTGATGGTCTTGTTGAGCAGTTTCTTCTCTGTCTGTATGCTTATTTGTTTATTTATTTTTCTATCTCTCTTTTGTAATACTTAATGCGAGTACAGTAATTTGTTTTTAGCTTGCTTCTGGGTACGTTCTCACAGTCTTTTGCTTGTTCCTCTAGGATAAGATTTGAACAATTTTATTCTGAATGCTATATTGTAATTCTAATTTGTAATTCTGATTTTATTAGTTTATTGATTGCCATGTTCGCTGTTTGCAACCTAAAAATGCAGCTATGAGAAGTTGTGAAACGTCGGCATATTATAATAAAATGCAAATGGACAGTGCCTTCCCTGACCCGCCTTGGGTTGTTCTTCGAGCTGTTGCTCCGGAAGTTGGAGGTATATATATATATATATATATATGTATATATATATATATATATATATATATATATATATATATATATATATATATATATATATATATATATATATATATATATATATATATATATATATATATATATATATATATATATATATATATATATATATATATATATATATATATATATATATATATATATATATATATATATATATATATATATATATATATATATATATATATATATATATATATACATATATATATATATATATATATATATATATATATATATATATATATATATATAAACACAAAAATGAAGAAGAGAAACAATGGAGGCTGCGATATTTGCAGCACTCCATTGTTTCTCTTCCCTTCGTGGATTTTGTCTTTATTTATAGATTCATCACGTTCCATATTTTCTTGATTCAGTTATACACACACATCATATATATATAAATATATATATATATATATATATATATATATATATATATATATATATATATATATATATATATATATATATATATATATATATATATATATATATATATATATATATATATATATATATATATATATATATATATATATATATATATATATATATATATATATATATATATATATATATATATATATATATATATATATATATATATATATATATATATATATATATATATATATATATATATATATATACAGGAGGCACTTAGCGGAGGAAGTGTGCAAACACAATTTTTTACAAACTGAGAAAAACACATTTAGAGTTTTCAGACATCCGTATCTTTGAAACCAACCGTGAAATTTTAATCTAGTTTTCACCATTTTAGATGAAATTTACCTGTGCACCATATATTAAAAAAATATGACATTATTATGTGTTATAATTAAGTTATAGCATAAAATGTAAAGTAAAGTATGCCAGTTTGTTGTTGTGCTTGATTATAGTGATTTTTGTGGTTGAATATACTTTCCTTGGCCATCTCTTAATTATTGACATTACAACAAATTAGAATAAATATTATAAATAGTAAAAAAGTCATGTTAAACACCAAAAAAACATTAGCAAGCTCAATATATACAAAAAAGGTAAAAACAAATTTAAAGTTTTCAAATATCAGTATTTTTGAAACCATTTTAAAGGAAATTTTTCCCTGTACCATATATAAAAAATTATGGCATTATTATATGTTATACTTAAATTTCTTCGGTCATCTCCTAATTACTGACATTATCAACACTATCAGCCATAGTTAATACACTATTGAATTAATACAGAAATACCCGTAAAAAAAAAAAAAAAAAAAAAAAAAAAAAAAAAAAACAGAGCATTCAAGAGTGAAACAGCAGTGTCAGCCGGCAAAGGTAGAGCAGAGAGAAAGGAAGGGACAGCATCTCTGTGTCCCATCATATAAAATAAAGCTGCGTCAACCCACTAGGAATACGAGCCCAGTCTGTGCGCGTTTTCATTGGATGCTGAGACTGAGCAGGAGATGGGCGTAGAGAGACGGCAATGCTCACTCCCCCATGCCCCATGCGCCTACTACCCCGGGTTTAAAGGGACAATGGAGAGGCGCCAATGCGCAAGGGAGTCTGCTGGCCCATGTTTCTACATCCCATAAGGGTGAAAAAGTACTTGTGTTCAATGGCGTATTAAACAATGATGTTTCAAGCCTAAGGTCACATATGAAGTACTGATGCATAGAGAAAAGCCGGTGGAAAAATGTTGATGGTAGGCACTAATGCATTTAATTTTGAAAGAAATTAATTGAAATTGCCGCTCTTATTATCCCAAAATGTTAAGATATCATCTACATATCTCATCCATAGCATGTCTTTAGGTTTTTATTGCATTTATTATTACACTTTCAAAATATTCCATGTACAGACTGGCTAAAACAGGACTTAAAGGGCTGCCCATGCTGCACCCGAATTTTCGTTTATAGAATGACTCCCCGAATGAAAAGATGTTATTTGATACACATAATTCAACTAACTTTATTACTTCATCTAGGGCTAGTGAGAAATTATCTGAATAGGGGGCTAATTTTTTCCATAAAAACTGCAGAACGTCCTGTACTGGTACTTTTGTGAATAGGGAATCTAAATCTTAACTTAAAAGTTTTATGCTGTGAATTAATATATGTGCTTTTTTGAATTTGTGACAGAAATCTACAGAATGTTTAACGTGGCTGGGAGAAAATGTACCTAGGAAAGGGGAAAGGAGGCCGGCTAACCACTCAGAAATTTTAAAATTGAAAGCTCCAGCACATGAGATGATAGGTCTGAATGGAAGATTATCTTTGTGAGTTTACGAAATCCCTTGCCTCGATTGTACCAATCTTATATCGGCTTTACAGGCAAATCATTCCCCCAGAGATTAATACAGAATAAACGTTCAGTTAGGTACGGACAATAGAGATATGTAGTTGATAGCTTAAAATTTTGAGATAAAAGTGGGGCAATTTCAATTAATTTCTTTCAAAATTAAATGCATTAATGCCTAGCATCAAATTTAAAGTTGAACGGGAAACAGACAACAAAATTCCTTTTCTTGACATTTTAATAATTATAGACACGACAGAATACAAATTTACCATACAGAAAACCAACTTTCTCTCTGTCATATATCCATTATTATAGCTATCATGACATCTCTATCAAGATGGGCGTAGCCAGCAATTTATACTTGAAAGCCTTACGGATTTGCTCCCCGGATTTCCTGGAAAAGGAAATTGAACTAATCTGTAAGCAGCTGTCACCTTTAAAGTACCCTGACCATTTAGTTGAGAAAGCGATCCACAAAGCAAGCACTATTTTTCACCGTCTCCCCCAAACCAACACCAGAGAAACTCCCAACAATAAAATAAAAATTCCACACCTGGACAGGATTAAACCGTTGACACAGACAATTGGAATTTCTAACCCTTTTGCTTTTAGCTACCGAAATACCTTAGCCAAATCCCTGATTAATGTCTAACAAAAGCCAGTCCTCAAAACACACAGGAGTTTACGAAATCCCTTTGCCTTTTTGTGACCAATCTTATATCGGCTTTACAAGCAAATCAATCCCCTCACAGATTAATACAGTGTAAACGTTCAGTTAGGTACGAACAACAGAGCTCAGGTATTTTTAACTACATAAATAACCATAACCACAAAATAAATTGGAATATGTCTCGTATAATTCATAGCAGCAATTGTCGGTTCAAAAGACAGATGTTGGAAACAGACTTGATTAAACAAAGAAAAACAATGGCTCTCTCAAGAGGCTCCTGAGATTCAGTTATTGCAGATAAAATCTTCCTCCAACTAGAGATTAAGAAGATTAAAGAGAAACTGTCAACTGGGGTGACGTAACTGCTGACCTATGTACCTTCAGGTATAAACACTGCTTTTTTCTTAACTTATTCTCATTCATTATTTGCCTGAGGAGAGACAGTTTGGTCTCTGAAATATAGCCTTTATTTTCCACATTTTTGGCATTTTTATGGGCTCCTTATATTTGATGGAATTCTGTTTTAACAGAAAATATTTCACAGTCATTTTAGCCCGTTATGGAATTCAGTCATCTTTCTACGTCAAGCCTGTTTTTCGTAAGTTTGAAAAAGAGCTGAACAGACTAAACCAGCTGAAAAATCAAAACACTTCTTAGAAGAATGTCTAAAGGAACAAGTCCTTCCGAAAATGTACGGATTCACGAGATGGACCCTGCAGTCTGACCCCTTCCTATCTCACACAAGATATTCCTGGAGGAAAGAACTGAAAATACGAAGTGCGAGATCTTTGTACAACGCAGAGTGATACATGGAACCCAGTCTAACCTTCGTTTCCTCACAACTGCTAACGGATCAAGGAGGGAGGGGCACCTGGGCACGTCCGCCCCCAGGAAAAAATAATGACAAAATAATAATAATGAAGATTTAGATAACTAATGAGAAATCTAGAAATGGGAAAAAATAAAAATCTATTGTGGAAATATATATATATATATATATATATATATATATATATATATATATATATATATATATATATATATATATATATATATATATATATATATGTGTGTGTGTGTGTGTGTGTGTGTGTGTGCACACACACACACACACACACACACACACACATATATATATATATATATATATATATATATATATATATATATATATATATATATATATATATATATATATATATATATATTGTTATGAACCACTTTTGGTTCTTCAGGTTCCATCACTCAAGATTAAAGATATGGTACTGGAATGGCTGGAGGGACTGGGGACAAGCCAGAGGAGGGTGCAAAAACAAAATGCTGAAAGTACCTTAAATCTAATTTATTACATATAAATGTACATATTTACAACTGAGTACAGGTTTTAGGCGGCAAAAAAAGACAATAAATGATCATTAACAAATAACAGTTAAGCAAAAACAAATGACCATAAATATTTTACATTAACAGACAGAATCAAAAATTTAAAAAAGAAAATAAATGCTTAACAGCAGCCATCAAACATCAGTAAACATCAAACAATACATACTGTAAATGTAAACAGCAAACTTCCAGAGCCATACACTTGCTCTACACCAGTATAAATAATCAAATAATTGATCATAATAATGTCAAATCAATAAACAAAGATAGGCAGCATAACAATAATGGTGACATATCACCAAAGCAGCATAAAACAAAAACAGACAAATTCCAAAGAATTGTTGAGGCAGCCCTGTACCGAAAACCAGGATAAACATAAGACGTAACCGGTGATTCATCAAACACAGCAATTAGCTGTCAAAACAGGACCGCATCCTCAACACAGATGAACCCGCCGACTCGTCGAGACAGTCATTTACCATCGCAATATCCTCTCACCGCTACACCAGAAGTCAGAACACAGACGTGAAGGTCCTCATCCTCCCACCAAAGTACACAGGTCCATCACACCTGTTACCCATCAAAGTGACTTTCCGCTGCTCTATCAGAACATGCTGCTGCTGCCTTCTTGGCTGAGTGTCGCCAAGAACTGATCTGTCTGCCATCCAAAACCTGACTGCCGCTGTCACTCACACCGTGACAGACGAAAACTCGCCAACCTGACAAAAACACTGGAGAGCAGGAGAAACAAGGAAACTACCTTAGCAAGATCGTTCCAGCAAAGAAAACCGACCAAACCTGACAATATATATATAAATTATATATATATATATATATATATATATATATATATATATATATATATATATATATATATATATATATTTATATACACACACACACACACACACACACACATATATATATATATATATATATATATATATATATATATATATATATATATATATATATATATATATATATATATATATATATATATATATATATATATATATATATATGTATATGTATATATATATATATATATATATATATATATATATATATATATATATATATATATATATATATATATATATATATATATATATATATATATATATATATATATATATATATATATGATTATAATCGCTTTTGTATGTGATTCATTTATCACACATTACCACAGGTGAAAAATAAGAGACAGGGTGTAGGTCCTGACCACGGGTTTCGACTTCATTTTCAAGCCATTGACGAAGGACTGATACAAAGTATTAGAAGTCACAAAATATGTATTCTACAGGAACAGTACTGACGAACATACACAACTGTTAGAAACTACATATCCACCCACAGGCCGGTGTCAAGGTAGGAGTGGCCTTCAAAACTCATTTGGCTAAAAATCACAATATATTCTCAAGGGACAATACTGATAAACATACAGACCATAAGCGACAACAGATCCAAAAATGACAGGTGTCAGGGAGGCGGAGTCTGGAAAAGTCATAAGCACTTTTGGCCCCTTACTGTGTTTACAAATATGATAATCTTATTTTCATACATCTCTACGGCCTACCTTAAATTTAAACAATTTACAAATTTCTTTTGATATTAAAGGATCAAGTTTACACATCCCTTGACTGATATTCATATTATGGCTGTAACTTTCTTTTATAAAGCTAGATTCAATGATATTCCTTTCCAGTGTGTTATTAAAATATACAATCCTTTTTGCCCCTTCCCAATTGATAGCACGATTGTTCTCACTAACATGTACAAAAATACCACTGTTCCCTTGTGCATATCTCACACATTGCTTATATTGTTCTATTCTCTTTTCCAGTGCTTTATCCGTTTGGCCAATATAAAATTTGACAAAAGACTTACAAGGGATTTTATACACACACCCTTTATCACTGTCAGGGGAGTTCTTGATAAGTACATGTTTCATTGTTTTATTGTTCATAAATGCGACATTAGCACCAAAATTCTTAAGAAGATGGGGGATATCTTTCATATTATTATTATAAGGCAGTAAAAGCAAATTTTTTGTGTTGTAAGGTTCTTTTCGGTTTTGATACATAGCCTTTTTTTTGTCGTTTGAAATGCACTGTTTAATATACTGTCAGGATATTTCAATTTCTTACCTGCATCCCTAATTTTATCTATTTCCTCATCGATATATTCTGGGCTACATACACGTAACGCTCTTAAAAACATAGATGAAAACACTGATTTTTTAACCTTACTGCTTTGTCCAGAATAAAAATGCACATGGGAAAAAATATTTAGTGGGTTTTATATACACACTATATTAAAACCCGTTACTATTTGTTCGTTTGAGGACATCCAAAAAAGCTAAGCACCCATCACTTTCCATTTCCATAGTGAATTTAATTGATGGTACTAATTGATTTAACTTGGCAAAAAAGTTATTTACATCTTTGTTCCCTGGCCATACACAAATTATGCCGTCAACATACCTAAACCATGTTACATTGTGTGGAATTATGTTGTTTAATATTTTCTTTTCAAAGAATTCCATATATAAGTTACTTAACACTGAGGATAAAGGGTTTCCCATTGCCATACTAAAATATTGTGAGTAAAATTTACCATTAAATTCAAATTTACATGTCCTGATACGAAGAAATAGTAATGGTTTTAAATACAGTGTGTATAGAAAACCCACTAATATTTCTTCCTATGTGCATTTCTATTCTGGACAAAGCAATAAGGTTAAAAAATCAGTTTTCATCTATGTTTTTAAGAGCGTTACGTGTATGTAGCCCTGAATATATCGATGAGGAAATAGATAAAATTAGGAATGCAGGCAAGAAATTGAAATATCCTGACAGTGTATTAAAACAGTGCATTTCAAGCGGCAAAAAAGACTATGTATCAAACCAAAAACAACCTTGCAACACAGAAAAAAATTTGCTTGTACTGCCTTATAATAATAATCTGAAAGATATCCCCCATCTCCTTAAGAATTTTGGTGTTAATGTAGCATTTAAAACCAATAAAACAATGAAACATGTACTTATCAAGAACTCCCCTGACAATACTAAAGGGTGTGTATATAAAATTCCTGTATGTCTTGTGACAACTTTTATATTGGCCAAACGGGTAAAGCACTGGAAAAGGGAATAGAATAGCATAAACAATGTGTGAAATATGCAAAAGGGAACAGTGGTATTTTTGTACATGTTAGTGAGAACAATCATGCTATTAATTGGGAAGGGGCAAAAAGGATTGTATATTCTAATAACACACTGGGAAGGAATATCTTTGAATCTAGATTTATAAAAAAAAAGTTACAGCCATAATATGAATATCAGTCAAGGGATGTATAAACTTGATCCTTTAATATAAAAAGAAATTTGTCAATTGTTTAAATTTAAGATAGGCCGTAGAGATGTATGAAAATAAGATTATCATATTTGTAAACACAGTACGGGGCCAAAAGTGCTTATGTCATATTTCATTTATGCCACATTTAAAGAAACTACGTTTCTTAGTAAATCTAAGATAATTCCCAATTTGTATATCTGTACTGATCATGAAAGGAAGGCTATTGTGAAATCTCCGTTTGGTCAAACCAGACGCAGACGTCATCAATAAGTACCTGTGTAGTGCTTTAAGACAGTGCGTCATCATACATTAGCATCAGTTTGCATAAACTCAGCGTTCTCCTTTTGCTCAGAGCTGGAGGCAAATGTCACGTAGCCGTGGGAAGTCCTTGGGAACGAGGTCATATGTTTGTTCGTGTGTGTGCATCTTAGTCTTGCTATGTAAAAGTGTGACAGCTTAGAGATTAGATCGACATGGGAGATCATCCCATGCAGACCAATTGTATTCTTTGTAAATAAGTCTTTATACGAAATACAAGAAAAACCACTATGGAGTTTGTCTGAAATCCTGCAAAACATTGGTCTGATCTTCCAAAAACAGTCTTATTCTACAGCCATGAAGAAACTGAAGATGTCATAACCAAACTCTGACTGAGTTCCAAACACAGTCCTTATAACCAAACACCTGGAGGAATTTCTGATGAAATACCTTCATACAACAGTGGTGGCAGCTGCCAACAGCGGTCACAACAGAGCTTTCTGGCAGCACCTCTACATGGCGTCTACATTGGTAAACGGAAGCTCCGATACGGCGAGATGCCCAAAAACCATAGACAATTGTCATCTTCATAAACATGGTTACAAGCAGACGGAAAGAAAACAATCAACAACGAAAAAGCGAGGAAAACATCTGACCTTCACAACACATCTACCCCAACGCATGGCAGAGAGAGAGAAATCTACACAAATCTACGCAACATTGCACATCAACACTCCCGTCGTTCCTTGAGGGTTTCTGCAATCAACATTCATCAACATACGAAGATTCAACATCCACAATAACATCCCTTCGATGACGTGTATCTAGCCAGACGGAAGTTGGACAGCAGAGGAACCTCGTCGACCTACTTACCAGAATCAATAAAAAGCTAAGTACAGCCATTATTTATAACAGTTGGTATATTCATTTACAGTGTTCGGGTCTCGAGTGGCAGGTTGCTGATATAAGGTGAGCAGTGCCGTAGATTAATACCTTTGCCTTGCAGACGTAGCGGTTCCTGATACCTCATTTTTTTTTTTTATACGATTGTGTCCTTTTATTTTTTACGCCTGACACATTGTTAACTCTGTTCTTTTCAGGAAAGTGCATTTATTACCTTTCATTATTGTATTTTATGATGCATTTTTCATAAGTGATGTTATTTTTTAGCGGTTATATGAATCTCGGTTGTTATTTACTTGCGTTCCTGGTTTAGATTTATGAGGTTACGTAGCGGCCGTGTTTATTCATATAGGTTTCAAGATCACTTAGAGAGTAGGCGTGCAGATAGGAAACTTAGTAGGAAAATGACTCCTCCAACCCCAAGTGGGAGCGACCCCACCACTTCCCTACAGAATCCTGTGTTGTTCTATCTAACACTTGTAACAGCAATGTTACCTGAACCTTTGGTTAAGTGTTTTGACGAAAAATTACAATCAGATAGCTCAGAATTAGATATCTATAGGCAAGTTCGGAAACACTTGTCCAAGTGTACAGATCTCGATCCTTCTCTGATTCAGGATTTTACAAAGCAAGAAAACAAAAATCATGCGTCTACATCACCGTAACAGGTTAACTTAGTCACTAATAATCCATCAGCAGTCATTTGTTACAATTGCAAAAAACCTGGTCATGTGATAAATGAGTGTAGGTCCCGCTATTGTTCAATCCATAACAGTACGCATCATAAGTATAGTCATTGCAATGCAAGAAAGAAGAATTTAAACAGTAACACAAACATTCAAAACACTGGTAATGACGCTAAAAGCAACAGTACCATGGGGAAAGAACAAACATTACAAGCAGAACAGTAATGCAGGTCAGAAACAAGTACATTCAAATCGTTTCTCGGGAAAGCCAACTTCAGGCTCGGCAGTTCCAAACAATAACGTCAGTGAATTTTCCGAATGCCGGCGGGCAGACAAACACCACATAGCCAGCTTAAAAGGGGAGGAGAGTGATATTGGGTTATCATCACTTTTGAATCAGATAATAAGTTTAATGTTCTTCAAGATATGTGTGAAGACAAGAATTTTCCAGAAATCGAGGTAGTGTCTTCCAAACATGCAGAGCACGGTCCCGTAGATTTTTGCAAAATACACGCTATTATTGGCTCAGAAGAAGTTAGACCCACTTTGCATGCAGTTAGCTTAGAACACAAGCATTTCACCTTGTTTTTGATTCAGGTAGTCCACGTAATATAATGGATTTACGTACCCATCACCTTTTATTTTCAAGATTTCCCATCGAACGCTCTGATGTTCGTTTGTCAGGAATAGGCAATAATGAATTATAACCAAACACCTGGAGGAATTTCTGATGAAATACCTTCATACAACACTTATGACTTTTCCAAACTCCGCCTCCCTGACACCTGTCAGGTGTGGATTTGTTGCCGCCTGTGGTCTGTATGTTTATAAGTGTTGTCCCTTGAGAGTATATTGTGATTTTTAGCCAAATAAGTTTTGAAGGCCACTCCTACGTTGACACCGGCCTGTGGGTGGATATATAGTCTCTGACGGTTGTGTATGTTCGTCAGTACTGTTCCTGTAGTATATATATTTTATGACTTCTAATACTCTGCATCAGTCCTTTGTCAAAGGCTTCAAAATAAAGTCAAAACCAGTCAGGACCTACACCCTGTCTCTTATTTTTCACCTGTGGTAATGTGTGATATATATATATATATATATATATATATATATATATATATATATATATATATATATATATATATATATATATATATATATATATATATATATATATATATATATATATATATATGCATACACATATGTGTATGTGTTACATAGTTGAAAGTAAATCTCATGCTTACCTTTTTTCTAAAAACTCAAGAAGTCCCATCTATTGGTAGCTTGATAGTGACCACATCAAAAAGGCTATTGACAATGCACATCTGTACATACACACACTCATTCTCTCTCTCTCTCTCTCTCTCTCTCTCTCTCTCTCTCTCTCTCTCTCTCTCTCTCTCTCTCTCTCTCTCTCAGGTCTACAGCGAAACAAGCGTTAAAAAAATTATTTATTTGACAAAATCTCTAACATAACGGGATTGCAAGTAACAAGAGATGAAATAAAATGGAATAATAATGTTAAAATGACCAAACATATTACCATCCATCATATTCAACTAATTATTCCCACAATAGGTCAAAATAAGTCAAAGTCCAGGACATTCCCGATGAGTACATCTTAATTTCTTACTCAGCAAAACATCTGAAGAAGTAAAGAAAAAAAAACCTTGTTAAACAAATGATTAAAAATAAAGGTATGGGAATTCCTTCCATGTTACTTATAAAGTACACATAATGGTCAAATTCAAGTGAGATATATGTTAAATGAAAAGAACAATCCACAGTTTGGGAAATCTAAAATGTTCACAATTCTTAATTGAAAGGTCTCAAACCACAGAGTCTTCACCGAAGACTTCTAATAATATTCGTTGTTGATCTTCAAATGACAATTTGTTTGATAACTAATCCCTTCACATCCTGGGACTCCACCCAAAAAAACACACTTATGAACTCACTTTCCGGAGCTTGGACATATCCGGCAAATGCACTCACAAAATCTTGTCACTAGGCAGGGATGTTCTCATGTCTCGAGAATACCTGACGTATTTAACACGTATACAATTTTCTAATCAGGATGCACATCAGACAATAGTTAAACATTTTCTCAAGGTTCTTCCCAATGCCTTTAGCTACACTTATTAGTAAAAAATCTATTATGTATCGTAACTCATAAAGTATTTGTGACCTATGAGCTTTTCAGATGTTCGGCCACCACAAAGAAGTGCTACTCCTAGCACTAGGGAAATAGCAATCATTAGTTGCCAGATTCATGCACCAAATGTACAGAAACACCCCTGGCAGGCTGATCTTCAGGTGAACATTTACTCACACAATTTTTTCTTACACAAGAATTACCCCACTTCATGAAGAGTATGACAGCAAAGGCCCCGATCACTGATAAAGTAGCGATGAGGAGGTACTGATTCGGCATGGGGAAAGGTTTGTTTTCTGGCATTGGAGGAATGGTGGAATTGTGGCGATCACTCCCCTTAAAGGCGACACCAGAACACTTGATGTTTCCCATGAAGGTGCTGCATGAAAATATGAGTAGTAGAGTTCAAGACGCACTTACCCAGGACTTGAAACTTGTGCGTGACCAGTCCACACTCCGCATCGAAGATGCAGGGTCCCCACAGAAGAAAGGTATCCGATGAATTATGGCACCGGCTTGAAATCATGCATCCCTTGCAAAACACTGCATTGAAAATCTTCATGGAGGCCACCTTGTACTTATATTGGGACATTCGAAAGTCACAGTCAGAAGGAGTCTGGTTATGTAATAACATCTCACATCCTAACCAGTCAACGTTTATGAGCATAAAGATACTACTGTCACAAATATATCTATCATGACTAAAACACATCCTGACTTATAGTTAACAGCCGAGGATTAAAACTGGTCCCCAAAAGGTACATAGTCTCATCACTATCCCATACTATTACTGAACCATTAAAACTACTAGGGAAAGGTCATATCATATAACTATGAAATGATTTCTAGTTCCTAACTGGAATTTCCACAAGCAACCCCCTATCAGACACTTTCACTTTTAAAATCCCATAATAGTGATACAAATTCCCCCTCGTAAAAATTACCTGTGAACTGTACAGATATGCTACATTCTTCAAAGTCGATTCTAAAGACCCAACAGGTGAAATATCTCTCAAATTTCACCCCTTAGAAGTGGCAACCACTGCCTTAATCTGTATTTGAATTTCCGATAATACGGATTTCGCTTCTTTCTCAATATTCAACAAGGTAGTTTGACGAGACGACATGTAAGTCTCCCCCGATCCTATTAACTGTGACCAATAACCCACTTAAAGAAGCCTTAATGTCTCAAAACCCTTTCGTAATTTCTCATTACTATCTCGAAAGTCATCAGTTTTACCATGGCTAGCTAATTCTGTCGATACCTGTTCAATTTTCACCAGATTAGAAATTGACATACTAGCAAGCATTCCTATGACCATTAGGACTCCAATTGAGAATGGCACAGCCCTCTTAATTCTTCTAGAAACAGCCTGAGAAGTCGAAGATCCTAAATTTGTAAACCATGTTAAAGTCTTCTTAATCTCATCCTGGACCCTAACAGCTGTAGCATGAAGTTCAGTTCACCAACCCCACAATGGATCATACAGATTTCGTCTGTATTCATCTCACCTAATAAATTCCTAAGCAACTGGACTTTATTCTGGGAAGCTTCAAGCTCATCCCTTGCCAGACCTATATCCTGAAACTCTATACTCAAAGTTACCGAGTCAGACAACAACCACACATCATAGTCTTCTTCTATAATAACACCTGGGCCTAACCTCACTACGGAATTAGCCCATGCTACGACCTCTAAAGCCATGAGCAGAAGAAACTTCAGCATCTAAAAAAAACAAAAGAAAGAAACCTATAAATTACCAGATCCTTAAACGAAAAAAAAAAAGAGATAGAAACCCATGTATCTATAAAGCTTTACAGGTATTTTGCATCTGATTTGACTAAGTTTTACCCTCTCAGACATTATTGCAACACACACACAAAATAACTACTCTGAACTGCTGCAGTTACGCAGGAAAGGAAAAAAACTGAACTACGACTATTAAAGATTTGTATAACTCTACGGACAGACTTCCTCCTAGTTAAAAAAACTAGAAATCACACACTTCTAAAATCCATTAAAAAACAAAATAGAAAGTAAATAATGATCAGAAACAACAGTACATCACAGGAACTAACACACAAGATTCCCATTAACCTGTCTTTTTAATTTTTTATATATATATCACCCAAGACACTCCTGTACTTTCATCCTGAACAACAAATCTATTCTCCATCTCTATTTCTACCAGCCAAAAAGAACCCTCAAATTTAGGACCTAGTTTATAATTCAACTGATTCCTAACATTTATTTCCACAAAAACCCTATCCCCACAGCAACTTTAACTCTATCTGGCTTTGAATTACTTCTGTCAACCATATCGTGAGTTTTCAACTCAAGATTCTTAGCAAGACATGCATATCTCTCCTTAGCAATAGGGATCAGTGATTTAACTGTATTATCTTCCAATGGAATAGGTAGTAAATCGAACGCACCCCATGCTGGGCAGCCAAACATGGCATCAACGGGAGACATTCCAATGGTATCATTAACCTTAGAATTGATGCTATGCTGAACCTGTGGAATATATCAATCCCAATTCACATCATTGCCCCATACAGTAATTCTTAGAGCCTCAGTTACCTTCCTATTTGCCCATTCACATAGCCCATTAGCTTCTGGTCTATAGGGAATAATAGTGACTTTCTGAATGCCCATTATATCTGCAAGACACTCTAGCGTCTTTTTCACAAATTCTCTCCCATTATCTGTAATCAGCACCTCAAGAAGCCCATAACGACTAATATATCCATTAGAGAATGTGACTGTCACCTCCTCTGCTGTTTTATGCTTCAAAGGAAAAATCTCTAAAAACTAGTTAATTTATCCGCAACCACAAACAGGTTCCTATGGCCGTAACTAGATTCACAGAAATTAGACAGTATGTCCATATGGACACGAGAAAACGGTCTATTGGGAATAGGAAATGAACCCAATTTAAACGAAACGACCCTCGATGGCTTACACTCATTACAAACCAAACAACCTCTCACAAAGTCTTCCACTGACATGAGCATATTCTTCCAAAAGAATTGTCCTCGTATATTCTGATATGTCACCTCAATACCCAAGTGCGGACTACCAGACCTACAATGAACAATATACAGAACTGTAGGTACTAAACTCCTAAGGACAACTATTTGCGTTGTACCACCCTCATCCTCACTATTTCTCAGTCTTCCTAACTAACAAATTATCCTCTAATTCAAGCCCTGCAAACGGCAACTTATAACCCTTCCTAGCTAATTCCCCTCTAAGAAACACTTTTGTGCCTGCCAAAACCTCATCTTCATCGTGATTAGATTCTACTAAACTAATATCCCAGTCTATTCAATCTCCAGATACATAACATACATGAGAACCACCTGAATCAGAAAAACTTCAACTAAGGGTGTCCGCTACAATATTATGTCTACCCTCTATATACCTAAGCTTAGCATCAAAATCCCTAATTGTCAAATACCACCTAGCTCTTTTAGGGGAAAGATCCAGCTTATTGAAAAGATTCACCAATGGCTTATGATCTGTAAGAACCTCTACTTTATTGCCCATCAATAACATCTTAAAATGAACCAAACTAGAGACTACAGCAAAGGCCTCCTTATCAACTGCTGACCATAACTGTTCATTACTACTTCATGTCTTAAACTCCCTACCGTAAAATGCAATTGGATGGAGTCTTCCATAACACTTCTGCATGAGGAAGGCCCCTATGCCATCGTGACTGGCTCTGTCACCAAAGTGGAAGGACACTCAAAATCAGGAAACTTCAACATAAGGGATTAACTAAAGCATCCTTAATATTCTGAAAGGCTGGTTGCTGTCCATCACCCCATACAAACTGCACATCGTCCCTCAGGACATTTGTCAAAGGAGATGCTAAAGTAGCAATACCCTTCACAAACCTACAAAAAAAAATCCAGCCATGCCCAAGTAAAGACCGAATTTGTTTCTTATTCTTGAGTGTAGGAAAATCTGCTATTGCCCTAGTTTTGTCCTCATTCACTCTAACTCCCTCTTTAGAAATGATGACCCAAATATAAAATCTGATTCTTCAGGAAATTACACTTAGCTAATTTTATCTTCAAACCCGCTAACCTAAGCCTTCTAAAAACTTCCCTAAGAACTCTAAATGTTCCTCTACAGAATCTGTGGCAACTCAGATATCATCTATATACAGAAAAATGGACTTCCCTAGCAAGCCATGGAAAACTTTATTCACTAGCCTTGTAAATGTCATAGGACTACCTGATAAACCAAATGTCATCTGCGTGAACTCATAATGTGCCTTCGACAAAGAAAACGCTGTATACTTGCAACTCTCCTCGCTAAGTGGTATTTGCAACTCTCCTTGCTAAGCGGTACTTGCATGTACCCATGCATCAGATTAATTAAAGAATAAATATTCTTACCCCAATCTCAACAAATAAATCTGGCAAACACGCCACAGGGTAACGATCAGGAATGGTTTTCTCGTATAACTTCTTAAAGTCCACACAAACCTGGACTGAACCATCCTTCTTAGGCACTGCTAACAATGGAAAATTTAAATGCAAGGAACTGGGCCTAACCATGCCTTCCTCTTCCTGCTTATTAACCTCTTGCTCTACCTGTTCTCTAATCTTAAAAGAAATCCTATATGAAGGGACAAAAATAGGCTTAGTCTTATCATCCAAATGAACCCTGTATTCTAATACATTTGTTAACCCGAACTTATCCCCTTAAAATGCGAGTACGTCCACAAACTCAGTCAGAACATCTTCCACACCCTCAATATGTTTTTTTTAAATCAGCATTGGCTAAATGATCCCTAAAAATCTGCCTTCTAACCTGTAAATATGTTTCTGAAATTTCACACATGTCTCCGACAATAGCAACTGAATTATCTTCATCAACCCAGTCAACAAAGTTGATCACATAAGTACCCTTCTAATAGTTCTGAACAGAATTATTACAGTTTAGCAACTCCATCCAAGTATCCCCTAAACTCGATACATTCCTTATAGAAACCGTACATGCTACCCCCTCCAGTTTTTTGCTATACTCATCCACACACACCTGACTAGGCTTATGCACACCTTTCACTCAAACTTTCACCAAAGAAACCATACCAGGACCTAGAACCACATCATTCGACAAAATTATAAGACTTCCTACCCACAGAAACATGTTCAGAATCCACCTGCAAATTCTCATGTGCACCTGATCCATTATCATCATCCACTCTACTTATATCAATTTCTTCGTAACGTACAAAAACACCAGATACTCCAACAGTTATACTGCATACCCCTGTATGAACTGAGATTTTCTGTCGCTGACACATTGGATGACCCAGTGACAATGTATTTCCCAAAGCAGCCCCTCGTATAACCAAAAATGGCTCTGTAAAAGTTCTACCCCCCACCCCCAGAGATAAACACACATCTATGCAGCCCAAAACCCGTAACCTATTTGCTTGCACATCACGTACTGTCTACTTAGCAGGTCTTAAAGAATGATCGGAAAACATCGATCAAAGCCAATCATAATTATACCACTGGTTTCGGCTCTGAGGGCTCACCCAGAAGTCCTCTATCACAAGAAACAATCCATTTTATCTCTTCCCCTTCCGATGCTTGGTCCTCCAAAAATTCTGTTGGCACCTAGAGGCTTCCGAAAAACCCCCTCGAGGAGTTCTCCTACCTGCCAGACCAGTGCTCTGAGGCGTGCTTCTAGACTCATTCTATTTAAGAAGTGGGCAAAACCGCCAACCGTGATATGCAGAGACTTGCAAGCTCCACAATATTTCACCCTACAAAACTTCTTAGTATGGCCCTGCCTATTACAATTATAACAACGCCCCTGAGATCCTGAACTCGCAGAAGACTTATCATCCTCTGTCTTGGCACATTACCTCATAATTGTGGAATCAGAATTACTCTTTGTATGATGCTTCAGAATAACCCCTGAAGATTTCGGCATCCTGTCCAAAAAGGAGCTATCTACTGTAGGGCATTTCAACATTTGCTTACGAATTTGAGAGAACAGTAAAGTTTTGTCTGACCCTCTTTCTATCTCCTTGTCAAAACTATCTACGATAGCATCAGGAACGTCATTCAGAATCCACGCATATTGCAATAGTTTCTCAAGATTCTCTATCATAATAGAGTCTCTATTTACCTAACCAGAATTTCTCAACTTCTTCGAAAAATTCCTTGCAGCATCAAAACATCTGGTACTAAATGTGACCAGCAAATCATGGCCTTTACGGACTTGAAAAGAGACCTGAGGTCTGGAACTATCAACCGCCCCAGCTGTCCCATATGACGCTCTCAAAAAATCCTTGAAATCGTCCCAGGTCCTGCACTTCAGAAAGTAATGACTCCGGCAACTCTGTCAGATATCCCCTTTATCTAAACTAAGGAAGCGTTTTGCTTCATTGAAAGCCTTTATCCCATTCGTTATTTTCTTGGCGACTGAAGAATTCGACACACCTCTATAAAAATTTTGAGGGGAACTGGAAGAACACCATCAACCAGCCCTGGAAAAGGCTGTACTCCTGCATTTACAGATATAAATTTGTACAACATTTTCACCTTATCCTTATCTTCGTTAGCCCCCGCCAAAGTATTCGAACGATTAACCCTCCAAGTTCGAAGTACCCGACCGCATCTCAACTGCCTATAACTCTCCATAGAAAGAGAAAGGAGAAAAAATTGTAAAAAATTTAACAAACCCCCAACACTAATGCAAATGTGAACCATTAAATCAAATTTTAAATCCTAATGTGAACAATGAAGCAACCCTAACCGCAGATGCGAACAATAAAAGAAAAAAAAATTCTAGATGCCATAGCAATTGATAACCCAAAATTTTCCCTAACACTTGAAATATTTCAGTCCACCCACAAAGAAAATGGGCTTGCAGAGAGAATGGGATGACAGAGTCAAACCAAACTTGGACTAAAATGAACAAGCGCTCTCCATTACGTTATAAGATTGTCACCGTTCACTAATGAAAGCTCCACCCACCATCTTCCTGGTGTAACCACAAAGCAACAGGACTCTCCTTTAATTAACCCCCAATACAAGCAACTAACAAGAAAAAAAAAAAAAAACACAGTAACACTCACGTAACCCTTCTCACTACAATGGAAACAAAATACGTAGCTAACCTGAAAAGAAATACAAAACACTTCCCGATCTTTCAAACGCACTCACTCACCACTTGCCACTCAAGTTCCCAATGCAACTGACTCAATCTACAGTGCGGTCACGTCTGACTGCAAAAATTCCCTGAGTAATCAAAGAGACATGTACACCATCCAAAAGGCACACCCTAATACTTAATAATCTTGCAAAGTCACCACATCGGCGCCAGGATAGTGTTTTGGCGCCATTAATTAAGTCTACCTAAGCTTGTTTTCTTTGGTGACTTCCCATTTTCTTCAAGCTCAATTAGTACCTGCTGCCTAAAACACCAGGTCACGCATTTTAATCATTTTTACTTTATGCGTATTTATACAAATGTCACATTGTGTATCACATGTTTCTTCATTCACAGGCATCAAGACTGTATCCATATTGTAGCTCTGTATGTTTTGTATTGTAATTTGTACTCGTTCATCAATATTATTGTTTATTGTTTGGCGCCAGGATAGTGTTTACATACGCCATTAATTAAGTCTCCTCTGAGCTTGTTTTCTTTGGTGACTTCCCATTTTCTTCAAGCTCAATTAGTCACGCCTAAAATGTCAGGTCACGCATTTTAATCATTTTTACTTTAGCATTTATACAAATGTCACACATTGTGTATCACATGTTTCTTCATTAGGCATAACTGTATCCATAAACAAGCTCTGTATGTTTTGTATTGTAATTTGACTCGTTCACTGTATAAATTGTTTATTGTTTCGGCGCCAGGATAGTGTTTCGGGGCGCCATTAATTAGAAGAATAGCTTGTTTTCTTTGGTGACTTCCCATTTTCTTCAAGCTCAATTAGTCACGCCTAAAACGTGCCAGGTCACGCATTTTAATCATTTTTACTTTATGCGTATTTATACAAATGTCAAATTGTGTATCACATGTTTCTTCATTCACAGGCATCAAGACTGTATCCATAAACAGATCTGTATGTTTTGTATTGTAATTTGTACTCGTTCACTGCATATTATTGTTTATTGCGCCAGGATAGTGTTCAGCACCGCCATTAATTAAGTCTCCGCTGAGCTTGTTTTCTTTGGTGACTTCCCATTTTCTTCAAGCTCCTAGTCACGCCTAAAACGTGCCAGGTCACGCCATTTTAATCATTTTTACTTTATGCATTTTCAAATGTCACACATATCCATGTTTCTTCATTGGGGCATCAAGACTGTACATTGTAATGTTTTGTATTCAATTTGTACTCGTTCACTGCATATTATTGTTTATTGTTTAGGAGCCAGGATAGTGTTTCAGCGGCGCCATTAATTAAGTCTCCTAAGCTTGTTTTCTTTGGTGACTTCCCATTTTCTTCAAGCTCAATTAGTCACGCCTAAACGTGCCAGGTTTGAACCATTTTAAATTTTTACTTTATCGTATTTATACAAATGTCAACTGTTTGTATCACATGTTTCTTCATTGCAGGCATCAGACTCCTATCCATAGGACACTGGATGTTTTGTATTGTAATTTGTACTTGTTCACAACAATTATTGTTTATTGTTTCGACCTCAGGTCACAGTCAATTCCATTGTCTCAGAAGAGACGTCAGATTCGAGTTAACATCTGCCTGGATCTGTAATTACATAACTTTTACCCTTGTTTCTTTGACACCTTACAATCTCAATTTCCCCAAATATGGCTTGAGTCTCTAAACACTATAATATACCCAAGTGATTACGTTTGCCTCAAAGTCTGTTACCTAACAAGGAGTAAATCTCATTGCTTACTTGCTGGTGATGCGAAGTCCCATCTATTAGTCATCATAGTAAATCAAAAAGATTACTGGCAAAATTTGTATATCACATGCATTCTCTCTCTCTCTGAGAGAGATCTTAGTATCTCAGGTCATTGAAATAAATTCCCTTGACAACTAAATAACTGGATTACAAGAAACAAGATATGAAATAATGGTGGAAATCTAGATCGGGACAGTAGAAAAGGAGAGAGATAAACAAACATAAAGAATAAAGGAGTGGGAGCGTTACAATAAAATGGAAGGTTGTTGTTGCTGAGAATGAGTGCTAACAAATAAAACTTCTTCCATGAACTCAAAACAGTGAGCTAGTATATCTAAACAAGGGCCATAAAAACCGATCAAAAAAGGAAACAGGCCCAGATTTAGCTTGCTCAAGTAATGACTCAGCATCCTGAAAGCTAACACCAGCCCTATCTATAACCCCGCCTTTAAACAGGAGGCATTTTCAAATTCCAGGAAATTGGGGCTGGACAAAGTGATGTAATTCAACAGATCCAATCAAACACTCTAGGAGGTTACTTATAAAGTCTAAGATCATTTCCAATCAAGTCCTCAAAGGAGAGATTTGTTAACCCACTAAAGTCCTTCCCAATCAACTGTTTGAGGGGAGGCTTTCTAAAAATTTCCAATAGGACACTGGAAGGGGCAATGCTGACAACAAGAAATCAGGGGTTAAGGCGAGAGCAGTCAGAAGAGACCAGATTCAGTTAACATCCACCAGGGGAGAGTTACATCTTTTGTTTGATAACCAAATAGACCCTTCGAACTGCTTTAATAAGAGTGATTTCGTTTGCCTCACTGTAACTAAAAATTGTACTTAAACCAATCCACTTTCATCATTAAATCAAGAAAACTAAAATGCTCGGAACGCCCTTCTGAGAGATATTAGTACATTGAGAATAAATTCCTTCAACAATAGTCTTGTACAAGAAAGCAGTAAGGTGGAATCTACATCTCAAGAATATTGCAGGTGAGAATAAACATACTTTCAATAGTTACAATAAAAATGGAATACTAATGTTCACCAAATGATCAAACAAATAAACATATCCAACTAAGGTTCTTCTAAACAATTTCCCCTTTAGGTCAACTTTTAAGGAAAATCAGTACATTCCCAATGAGTGCATCTTAACCCCTTCCTCAGCAAAACATCTGAAGAGGACAAATAAAACCCTTGTTATACAAATGTATAAAAATAAAGATATGGGAATTCCTCCCATGTTACTTATAAAGTACACACAATGTAAAAAACGGTCAGATACAAATGAGATATATGTTAAATGAATAGAACAGTCTTCAGTTTGGGAAATCAATACCTTCTTGTTCACGATCTTAATCGACAGGTCTCTTACAGAGCCTTACAGAAGGTATTTAATCTGATAACTAATTGAATGGCTATTGCCCCAAAAAAAAAAAGAACCACACATATGAACGAATTATCCGGAACCCAGACATTTACGGTGAACAAACTCACAAAGTCTTGTCACCAGGCAGGGACGTTCTCACATCTCAAGAATATCTTATGAATTTGGCACGTATAGTTTCCCCTAGTCAGGATGTATGCCATATATACCTATAAACATTATCTTAAGGTTCTATACAAATATATTTTGCCATTTTATTAATCGAAAATCTACTGTGTATTGTAATTCATAAAATATTTATGACCCATGAACTTTTCATATATATCATATATATATATATATATATATATATATATATATATATATATATATATATATATATATATATATATATATATATATATATATATATATATTAATTATATATATTCTTGTCATTATTTTATATTTCTCTTATAATACCTGTATAATCGATTGATTGAATGATATTATGTATAAATATGGTCGGATATAATCCCCTTTGTGACAATAAACTCAATACATATTCACATATATAATATATATATATATATATATATATATATATATATATATATATATATATATATATATATATATATATATATATATATATATATATATATATATATATATATTGTTGCTAGATATGAATGTGGGACCTTGAGTTTATTGGCACAAAGGGGAAATTGCATTTGACCATGTTTCCACACATAGCAATTTCATTCAGTCAATCAATTATACAGGTAATTATTAGAGAAAATCTCAAAATAGTGACAAGAATGTATTGACAATTAATTCAAGGTTCTGGAGGGCCACTAGGGTCCTGATACATTACAGCAATTGTTTATACTTGAGAAAGTACTTGATAACAAGTACTAAAACAGAGAGACAACAAATGAGCAGGACGTGAGCCTGTACTACTGAAGGGGGACTGACGGAATATGTGAATTACTTGTTTGGGTGAGAGGGCCATCTTGGCACTTGATGCAAGAAGATTCTACAAGAGCATGCCCATCTTAGCGGGCATGATGGGAGCATACAATCGGGGCAGAGTTGGTTTACAGCATTAGATGCGACCTGCAATGATACAGTCAAGAGATTACCTGATGAATGGATTGTGGCACCCAGAGGCTTCTGCTGAAGGAAAGGGATTCCTCTCTCATAAATATTCACAAAACACAGCAATAACACTTCATCAGTGCACAATAAATATTACCAAACAGGTCACTGATATTCCTCCAGGTATGGAAAGGAAGGTATGATGAAAATTAGTAACAGAAGTAGAAAAGGTGACCTGTAATCTCCACGTCTCACATTACTTTACCCTCAAGGGGGCCGGGGGCAAAGCTGACTGGCAGAGTTAGGTCAAGAAGTAAAGGGGCGAAGGAGTGAGGTTGTGTCGCCTCTTGCCTGGTTCTCTCGGAATCTCAAGTCTTCCTCGTGGGTGCCAGTCAGCAGCTCCCTTTTATAGTCTCTGGGCCATGGGTCACAGATGCATGATGGTAGATGAAGCCATGTGGTTCCCACGGTCACAGATGCATGATGGGAGGTAGGCCCATGCAGTTCCACATGGCACCGCACCTTAATCTGGCACCAATCCTTGGACAGAAGGAGCCGTCTGCGCCCTAACTCTCTTCTTGCTAATGGTGTCTTCTGGTTATGCCAGTGGCTGTTCATCCGGTAATCCAAACGCCATGGTCCTGTGAAAGAGGAAGAGAGAGCAAGAATCACCGTTTCCAGGAAAAGGGGGATTAACCCTTTGGTTATGGCCGAGATGAGGTCTCACACCTCCCATAATCCGGAGGGTTTTTGGACGGTAGTTATCTGTAGCATGTTACCAGATGCACGAAAACAAACAATCATTGTAATAATGCGTTTCTTTGTTGATTTGCTACAAATGAAACCGTTTTACTTTTATGATAATATTGTGATAGTAGCCATCTGTAATATATATAATGTGCAATTAATGTCGTCATAAATAAATAAACATAGGATAAGTACTATATGTCGGGGTTTACTGTTGCCAGAGGTATAAGCACTTCACTGATTGTGAATGACACACTTTTTTTTTTTTTTTTTTTTTGTCATTTTCTCTCATTCTGTTTGAATACGCGAAAGGCAGCTACATCACAGTTGAAAAATTATTTGTATACCCGTCAGAAAACTAATCATAAAAGAATGTTGATCATGTTTATGTTACCGCTTAGTATTCCACTAGCTAGGCAAAGAAAAAAAAAAGAGTTATTGTTATGAAAGAGAGAGAGAGACGTGACAGAATAAAAATTTTTACCAATGATTTATTCCTTCTAACTGTGTTTACACCAACAACATTGGAGAGTACTCTAATTTAGTAGACACAATTACAATAATGGTTGCAAATGAGCATAACAATGAATATATATATTAACCCCATTTCCGGATAATATTTTTAGCAATGACCAAGCACCCAGTTGACAAGGGATACCATACATAGCATTAAAAAATCAGATTTATCAACGCTGTGTGAGCTCTTATATAAGAGACTAAATTTGGCATTTGTCTTATCTTTGTTTTACCATTCAGACATACACATAGACTATGAGTGATTTACGAATATATTCACTAGTTTATGGCAATCATACTTTTTATTTCAGCAATAAAGAATAACTTCTAATATTTTATCACACATTCTTGGAAATAAATAGGAATTTTACCTATTCAAGTATATATTTTTAGATGTAAATAGGAATTCCTCTCAGTAATTATATACTTTATCTTTGTTACACCATTTTTAAGACTGCTATTCAGAAGAAATAAACATCTCCGACACTTCTACAATACTGGGAATGCCGTGTTACCAGGACAGTTTTTATGCGTGAGAGAGAGAGAGAGAGAGAGAGAGAGAGAGAGAGAGAGAGAGAGAGAGAGACCATATAAACGGTAAAAATGGCAGGTATTTATTTTTCTTGATTAGTACAGCGGCTGTCAAATAATAAATCAACGCTGAGGAAAATTATACTACCTTTGTGTGCCATATAAGGTAGATAATTTATATAGGTTTAGGTTAAAATAATAAAAGGAAACATACAATTGTTTCCCCTGAGCTTCTCCTTTACCTGTGAAGGTTATTCTAGTAGATTATATGTTTGCAGTCTACGAGTGGTGAATTATTTTATAATTTTTGGCCTAAGCAGTAGAGGTCATTGCAAAAAAGACTATCAGACATCCTAACACTTTCTTGTTGCCTGAACTTTCCGCAGTGTTTTTATATTCGTTATCTATTTCCCATTCACCTTTTATTCAAACCTTGTCTCCATATTTCGAATGGTAATCAGCCACGTGCGGGCAAGGAGAAACAAACCCTGGCCTATAAAGGGATCTTGTCCCACACAAATATTACGCACTGCATGGGGCAAAATAAGTACTCACCCTACCCAGGATTATTCTTAGCCGCTAATCACTTTTCTTCTAAGTGAAGGATATAGAGTCAATTTCTTTAGTGGAACAGTAGCAAAATATCTGAATAAAGTAAATATTAAAGATATATAAATTATATATATATATATATATATATATATATATATATATATATATATATATATATATATATATATATATATATATATATATATATATATATATATACACACGACGCAATAATATATTTTATATATGGATGTTTGGTAGGTGAAAATATACATGGCACATATATGGTATGAGATACTGGAATATATATCGGTTGTTTTATTTATATGATACTATATGGAATATACTTGGGAATATATATATTTTATATGACATCACAATTCCTTGTTTGATTGATGATGGCGGTCAAAGTCAGGGGAAAGTTGAAATCATATTAGCTGCCAGCAATAGATTCCAAAATCCGCCATTTTGACTGGAGACTGTCAGTAGGAATAGGGCTCTCTTTTCAAGCTAATGTTTGGTCACGGTGAAAATCGAAGGTATTTACATGGCACATGCAGATGTGACAGACGGTGTAAGTTGGTACTTGAGATACTGGAATCCTTTCCATGGATTAATGATCGGTTGTTGTTTTCAAAATATATTGTTGTGCTTGTTTACCTTCACACACACTGCGTTGAGATTGGTGGGCCTGATAAGCTGGAATACTATATATATAGGAATAGTGCTTCATATAATTATCCAAATGTTTGTCCTTCTGACATTATCACATTGCATTATCCTTGTTTGATTGATTTGATGGCGGTCAAAAGTCAGGTATAATCAAATTTGAAATCATTTTTTCTTGCCACATTTTAGTAAGACTTGATTCCAAAATCCGCCATTTTCAATGAAACAAGGAACTGGAGACATTTTGTCAGAACGACTTTTGCTTTCTGGATAATCCCTGTTTTGATGGCTCTGTTTTTTCAAGCTAATATATTTCACATTTAAAATGGTCACGTTTCTTCCAAACTCAAGATAATTCCCAATTTGTAATCTGTCTGAGAGCTAAATACAATCTCCGTTTGGTCAAACCAACGCAGACGTCTCAATTTACGACGAAGGACACGGGCATCTCAAATACCACCTAAGTCGCCTGTCATATCTACAAGAGACTTATAAATACTGTTGCCACTACCAGACATCCACATTCACCAACCAGGGATTAATATCATAAATCATTGTTGATCAAAATATATTGTTGTCCAAAAACGTCTTATTTGCCATGTTGTGTATACACACACACACACAGTCATATAACAAACACACACACACACACATATATATATATATATATATATATATATATATATATATATATATATATATATATATATATATATATATATATATATATATATATATATATATATATATATATATTTATCACATCACCGTGATTCATATACAATTATTGAGCTACAAACGTCCTTTAATATCCGATTCACTCTGCCTCGGGAATAATATATTTTCGTATATGTTACCCGAAGAATTTTAGCTGATAATAAGTTCGTCGTCTCATGGGCTTGGGCCCACGACGACGAGCTTATTATCAACTAGAAAAGGGGAATTTTTTAGTAATGATAATAAGTTCGTCGTCTCATGGGCTTGAGCCCACGAGACGACGAACTTATTCTCAACTAAAAATTATATATATATATAATATATATGAAAATATATTATTCCTGAGGCAGCAGTAGCTTCGGACTTGAATTAGATATTAAAGGACGTTTGTAGACATCCCGGGATTATGCTTAATCATATATAAAAAGCAAACACAGACTAAATACACACACAAAAAGCCACACACACACACACACACACGCTCGCCATACCCGCGCAATAATATATATATATATATATATATATATATATATATACAAAAATGGGAATAAAAAGCACGTTATATATATATATATATATATATATATATATATATATATATATATATATATATATGATATTATCGAAATTTGTGCAACTGAGAGGAAGTTGAAAGGTTTCGAAGTTGAAAGGTTTCGTAGATCATTTTATTCCGTTTATAAGTTTCTAAAGATTAGATTTTTCTTTTCCTTCAACTTTTCTATGTTTATTGATCACCTTTGTAATTATTATTATATTGTTTTTGGTATTTTCTATAACGTCATAAATCATCAATACCTTATTTACCAGATTTGCATTACTTGCAACGAATGTTATTTTTTATGATATCCCGTATTCAGTGGAAATAAAAGAAACATTAAACACAAAATAGTAATTCTCTCTCTCTCTCTCTCTCTCTCTCTCTCTCTCTCTCTCTCTCTCTCTCTCTCTCTCTCTCTCTCTCTCTCTCTTTGCATGACTAAGGGCATAATTTGATAAAGAAAATGACAACACAGATGAATTTCAACATTTATTTTTACGGAATTCTTTTTGTTGAAGACAAAAAAAGCAAATTCAGAAAATAAATAAAACACGAGACAGTATCATTGTAAGAAGGTTTCTATGGCATAAGGTGAATAAAAGTAAACAACATCTGAATAACCAATAGTTATGAATTTGAATATTTTTACAAGACGAACATAGTAATCTGAACGAAACTTATATGATAGAATTTCAGTAATTTACATGTGCGTCTTATTGTCAGAAACAAGGAGCGACACATTGTAATCTTCAAGTTAAATGTGACATGATGATAATTAAACTGGAACTGTATCATTTTCTCCACAGAAATCTGAGCAAACTTTCGCAAAGTCCATCAACAAGGAATCTTTGATAGTGGTTCATATCTTTAGCAACCAGTCCAATAAATTCGTTATTAAAAAATTCAAAAACATAATCTACTTCCTTTGAATTTTCATTCACATTACATCTTGACATAATACCACTACAACTGCCGTCAAATTCGAAATCTCTGGGCTGGAAATTACTGGCAACCCACTCCCACTACTCTTCTCTTGATCTGCCAGTGGCCAATGGAACGATATCGTACGATACGCCCGGGTTCCGGACCGTTTTAAGGGTTAAGATCTGAAGGGGAAGGGGGGCATTTAGACGAGATTTGGGAAGTCCAAATTGCGGTGAGGGGGAAAGGGGAGGGGAGGTTTCTAGTTGACCTGACAAACAGTTCTGTTCTCTTTGGTTATTCGTTTTATTCTAATTTGAGGCGAATTTTTAGAGTGGGCTGGTATTGTACGAGATATGCAGATGCAATCATGCTGTCTGCATATTCTTATTGCAGTGATGTGATGTATATGTATATATATATATATATATATATATATATATATATATATATATATATATATATATATATATATATATATATATATATATATATATATATATATATATATATATATATATATATATATATATATATATATATATATATATATATATATATATATATATATATATATATATATATATGTATATATATATATATATATATATATATATATATATATATATATATATATATATATATATATATATATATATATAATATATATATATATATATATATATATATATATATATATATATATATATATATATATATATATATATATATATATATATATGTATATATATATATATATGTGTGTGTGTGTGTGTGTGTGTGTGTGTGTGTGTGTGTGTGTGTGTGTGTAGTGTGTGTGTATGACTGAATTAACAGAGAGCTTATTTTTCAGAGAGAAGATATTACATTTATATGGATCTGTAGAAAAGTGACCAAAGCTAGAAAGTGCAGCCATAAATCCCTCGTCTGTCAAACAGCAATTCTCAAGAGCTACACCAGACCCAATGAGCCATGAAGACAATTTCATCTGGCGGTGCCTTCGACCTTGCGAGGGGTCTTCGAGGGGAAGCATCTGGGAACCATAAAACGTCGGAAAACACCCACCCCCTCTCCTTCGAGAGGGAAATCCGAGAAGATAAGACACTCCTTCAGGGGTAGGCTTAGATAATTTGGTCAATGAAACGCCATCAGTGCCAGAGACCTAAGGACGTCCTACAAGGGGTCAGTACCCAATGACCAACAGGAATTCCTGAAAACACACTCCAAAAGTTTGAATGAAGCAGTGGAGCAGGTGCCGTGCAATATGGGGTACATGCCCAGAAACGTGACATCACGGCTGACACCAAAGAAGACACGTGATACAAGGAGAAACCCAGAAAAACAAACAGTAGAAGCAGAGCTACAGAGTGGGTGAAGCAGAGAACAATAAGGAAAAAACAGCCCGGGTAGAAGGGTGTGGTAGTGTTATGGCTCTCTGGCGATCAGAAAGCTGAGTCTCGAATCAAAACTTTAAGTCTCGAACCAATTAAGTAAACATTAAAGGTGGAACCTGTTTTAGACGAAAAGTATAAAATAAACCAGAAAACGGGTTAAGAATCCTTTTCCCCTTTATTCCAAAACGTAGTCAACAGTCAAAGATAGCAACCATCTCCACTCGAAGCAAAAGGACCGAACCCAAAAACTCCGGTCACTCTACCTTAGTGTCGGCCCTAATTAAATAGAAGGACGAAAGCGGGCCGATAACGTGTGTGTGTTTGTGGGTGTGTGTGTGGGTGTGTCTGTATGTGTGTGTTTGTGTTTACACAAAAAGACTTATATTTTCAACCTGCAATAAACTGGTTTGCATAACCGGGACAATGTTTGATCACAAAAAAGGCCCTTCTCACCCATAAAAGTAATTCACGTATTCCGTCAAATCGCCTCTCAGTAGTGCCGGCTCACGTCCTGCTCGTGTGTTGTCATCTCTAATACTCAGGTTTAAGACAATTTCGAAAACTACAAATATTCTGCCGTTGGCAGTTCAAGTCGCAGTGCTAACTATTCAGAGCAATAAAGCGAAAAAAATAAAATCTTTGAAATATCCGTTAAAGGGGTTTTTCTCCGAATGGAAGTCTCAAGTTCTCAGTTAAATTTTCAAATGAACGAGAATCACCGTTCTCTTCTTTGGAAAATATCAGCGAATTTACGCGGTCAGCAAAATGTTAAATTTTTAGCTCTGCTTTGTCAGTTTCGTTTTCATATTGAATCTCCCGATGTTCAACAGACACATATCGAGAGAACTCGATCGCATTGTGAATTTGAATGAAAATGGGAAAATATATTGAAACCATTGTATCACAAGAATCGTCGAGAAACCGCCACATGATATCGTTAAATAGAATATGCAATAACCTCTCAAATAATAGAAAACATTAAAAAGAATAATTTAAGGTTGGGTGAGGAAGAGGTTACAACTGCCCACGATGACTAAGCATATTCCGCCACCCAGACATGCCATTGTTAACTATGAGAAACGACATGACCCCTCACAAATGGGACAAAATGTCCAGCTTAGTATATAAGTTTACATGGTTAGAAGGGAATTGTCAATCTCTCGAGAAAATTATGTTGGGCGCACCACCACTATTCTGAAGAGAAGTTCACAGTATCAAATAAATCAAGGTGTCACATTCCAAGCATTCAATAAAAATCATGACCACAGGTGTAACATTTAACTGGTATTTGACTCGACTCAAATATGGAACTGATGTTTCACCGATGTTTTGTGATAGTAACTGTCTCAGTTAATACAGAAAAGCTACAAATTAAAATATAAGTTCAGCTCTGTATTCCAATCCGGCACGAAGACAATTCACCGGTGAAGGAACGCAAAAGAGAGAGAGAGAGAGAGAGAGAGAGAGAGAGAGAGAGAGAGAGAGAGAGAGAGAGAGAGAGAGAGAGACAGTGCAACATTACAGAAGAAACGATAAATAATAAAATTTTATAAACACCTCTTTCCTCCCATCCAAGAAACAAAGGATGTCTAGACACTTCTGCTAATAAGAAATCAATTTAGATTAGCTATTTTTGCCGAATCGGAAACTACCCAAGACTAGCTTTTATAACCTTTTGTGTATTCATTCTTGAACCTTTGAAATGGCTTTATTCAGTATTCTTGAAATGAGTTGAAATCTGACTTTGGTCTATATATATATATATTCTTTATATATATATATATATATATTATATATACATATATATATATATATATATATATATATATATATATATATATATATATATATATATATATATATGTGTGTGTGTGTGTGTGTGTGTATATATAAATTTCTAACTCACATCAGGATCGAACCCAGGTCTTTCAAATTGAAAGGCAAGGGTGCTGGCCACTAGGCCTGGTATGCAAGCAGCTGGCTTGCCCAGGTAATTTATGACTTGTATAGCCTAGTGGGCAGCGTCCTTGCCTTTCAATTGAAAGACCTGGGTTGATCCTGATTGAGTCAGAAATTTATTTCTGTTCCAAACGTGATTGTGTTGATTATTTCTCTATATATATATATATATATATATATATATATATATATATATATATATATATATATATATATATAGATATATTATAAATATTACCTGTTCGAACTGTCATTCTTGCTTTAATCGAATACAAGAACTTTATCTTTGTTAAAGGAAGAAGACACATTGTAGGAAGAAGCAAGCGGGCAGCCGTTGTTTTGAACAGATCCTAACGGTCAAAGGGGTAAGAATTTTAGTTCAGAGGAATATAAGACGGGAAAGGTTTTGCTAGGGCAGACCTTAGACTTAGATAGACTGTATACCTTAAGCTTACTTTTCTGTGACCTTTGTACTGGCGAATCTTTGTCCTTTCAGGTCAGAGCCTGGACAGGAGGAATTTGAAAACAGCCATGACCCAAGACAACCCGCATCTGGAGACTCTGAGCTGAGACCTCATCGAGGCAAGACGCATTTCTGCCAGTCCACTAAACCCCCTTTTATCTCTCTGTCCCTCTCCGAACGTGAGGGAGAAAATTTTTATTCCAAACGGACCAAGGAAACTAATGCATCTGATCATCGTATTATCTCCCCCAGAGGTAAGTCTGATTGTGACAATTACTCCCGGTTCTCTTTCCCTTTGACTGCAACTCTCATTTTTTCGTGTTTCAAATTTTCCTCTCTTAAACAGTCACTAACTATGAAATCCTAGTAAAACATATTCCATTTATGAAGTTATCTATCAAGTACAATTTTTGTTATCTAGTGAAGTCACATAACTTATCCTCCATGGTGTTAAACATATTATTTTTGAACTAAGAATCATCTCCTTGTGATTAATAATAACAAGTGAGAGTTTCTGTAATGAAAGATTGTTATCTGGATACATCTTTTCCCGAATGGTGCACGCCTTGGGCCTGCGCAACATCCTCTTTCTGGGAGAAGAATCTACATCATTAGTATCAAGCCTTAATTCGACCTTTGCAGTAAATTCCCGACACAGCGTCTGAGAAACCTAAATCTGTTGTGTTTATTCTATATAGCATTGAGATTTGTCTGAAGTCTGAGTCATATTCTGAGCTGCTGTTACCTCCTGCAGATAATCCATTTCACTTTCTTTAAATTACTTGTTTTGCTGAAACTGGTGTTCCAATAAGTTTGCTGAATTCATTCGTGTGGTTATAAATAAACCTCTACTCTTTGTTAACAAGTGTTAATTGGCAACCTGATCTATTCAGTATCTGTCCTTTACAGTTAGTTGTAACCTTAATTGACAGAATTCTGTGGGACTTAGGTATAGCAAGGCAATATAAACCAAAGTAAATAATAATTAAGCTCATTAGCCGAAGGACCCACATAAATAAATAAATAAATAAATAGATAAATAATTAAATTAAATATATATATATATAATATATATATATATATATATATATATATATATATATATATATATATATATATATATATATATATATATATATATATATATATATATATATATATATATATCGAACAATTTTTCATAAAGACTTTTTCTTGAACATTAAAGACATTTCAAAGTTAATTAAATTGTAATATTGCTTACGATTACTCTTCACCTTCAAGTCAGATGTCCAGGCGAAGTCATTTCACGACAGAGTACTCAGACCAAAGCCATTTCAACTTTTCAAGAATGAATACAGCAAAAGGTTATAAAAGCTAGTCTTGGGTAGTTCCCAATTCGGTAAAAATAACTAATCTAAATTCGATTTCTTATTAGCAGAAGTGTCTAGACAATGATGGAAGGTCTCAGAACATGCATCATTCATTCTCTCTCTCTCTCTAATCCTTTGTTTCTTGGATGGGAGGAAAGAGGTGTTTTATCAAATTTTATTATTTATCGTTTCTTCTGTAATGTTGCACTCTCTCTCTCTCTCTCTCTTTGCGTTCCTTCACCGCTGAATTGTCTCCGTGCCAGATTGGAGTACAGAGCTGAACTTATATTTTAATTTGTAACTTTTCTGTATTAACTGAGACATTTACTGTTACAAAACATCGGTGAATCATCAGTTCCACATTTGAGTCGAGTCAAATACCAGTTAAATGTTAAGCCTGCTGTCATGATTTTTATTGAATGCTTGGAATGTGACACCTTGATTTATTTGATACTGTGAACTTCTCTTCAGAATAGTGGTGGTGCGCCCAACATAATATTTTTCGAGAGATTGACAATTCCTTCCAACCATGTAAAAGTTATATACTAAGTTGGACATTTTGTCCCATTTATGGGGTCACGTCGCTTCTCAGAGTTAACAATGGCATGTCTGGGTGGCGGAATCTGCTTAGTCATCGTGTGCAGTTGCCGCAAAGGTAACCTCTTCCTCACCCAACCATAAATTGTTCTTTTTAATGCTTTTTCTTATTTGAGAGGTTATTGCATATTATATTTAACGATATCATGCAGTGATTTCTCGACGGTTTTTGTGATTCGATAGTTTCAACATATTATGTTTCTGTTTTCATTCAAATTCACAATGCAATCGAGCTCTCTTGATATATATATATATATATATATATATATATATATATATATATATATATATATATATATATATATATATATATATATATATATATATATATATATATATACATATATATATATATATATATATGTATATATATATATATATATATATATATGTATATATAAACTTGCATTTATCTTATCTTCGTGTTTTTGTAGCCTCATGATAGTAAAGTATTCACGGAACATTGGTGTAACAGAGGTGGTCGATAGTCTTCTTAGTGTCTTGTTCAATATACATATACATATACATATATATATATATATATATATATATATATATATATATATATATATATATATATATATATATATATATATATATATATATATATATATATATATATATATAAATGTATGTATGTATGTATGTATACACACACACACACACACACGTTAAAAGTATATATATATATATATATATATATATATATATATATATATATATATATATATATATATATATATATATATATATAGAGAGAGAGAGAGATCACAATGTGAATTTGAATGAAAATAGAAAAAATAATATTAATATATTGAAACCATCGAATCACAAAACAATAAATTATATTTTTTTAGACATGTTTTTCCTGTGCTTCCTTAGTTCAGTTAGTTGTTTGAATAATTGAAAGAGAGAGAGAGAGAGAGAGAGAGAGAGAGAGAGAGAGAGAGAGAGAGAGAGAATGCCTTACCCAGTGAACAGGCTGGCCAATTTACTGTGGTCTTTGAGATATAACCTGGATTATGACAGTGATCTTAAAACAGATGTGAAAGGAGGTTATGACCTTTTTGACTTTGTATAATAGGGTAATATATATTATATATATATATATATATATATATATATATATATATATATATATATATATATATATATATACATATATATATATATATATATATATATATATATATATATATATATATATATATATATATATATATATATATATATATATATATATATATACACAATGTGTGTGTGTGTGAATAATATATACATATATATAGGTTTTATTGAATATTATTGCTGCTTCAGCTGCATTTTACTTTGTAGAAGACTTTTTCTATTTTCCTTATTGCGGACTTCTCTTCATTGGAGGTGCGTGCTAACAGCTCGCCTATGTTTGTCATTTCATGGGGAAAAAGTAAAAAATCTGGATTCTGCTTTTCATACATTCTATATAATTAGAATATTATGACATAGCCTATAGTTGCTAAACACTTGTTGCTGCAACGTTTTGACAGACTCTTCTGTCATTCTCCACTGGGAGCTAGTAGAGTATTGGCAGGTTGCATAGGTCCTTCCGAATTTATACACGGGCTTCAGTTGGGGGTCATGGACGGAGAATTTTGATTGGTTGCAGTCGGCGAACTTCAAGCAAAATTTCTGCGGCGAAGCTCGATCCTGACAGATCTTCGCAACCTTGGAATATCACTCGTTCCAGCGTTCCCATTGGCCTGCCATTGCATGATGTCATGCCGACTGACATCATTGGTAGTTTGGCTGCTATTCTGGAGGATGAATGATGTCATTATTTACTCTTTCTGTCGTAATCGGGGGGTTGTCTCGAAGGGTGCCTCGCTCATCAGGTAGGTCTCCATTCTCAGGGTTGTCATTTTCGGGTATTCGTTGGATTTGGTGGGTGTTCAGCATTACTCTTCTCGAATTCGTGGGTAGGAGCGATTATATAACCATTACAACGACTCTAACATCTGAAAAGACCAGAACACCAACAACACATCTGCGAAATGTAAACTAATAAAGCCACCAAAACCATATATAAGACCATAACGTCCCTTATGAAAGAACAAACCATAGCAATCTTTTTGTCTTGGCATAGACAGCCACCCAAAAGGCTACGAGCAAATAAAACTTCAGCATCCAAAAAAACAAAGAAAAGTTACCTATAAATAACCTGACCCCAAAATGAAACAAAAAGATACAACTACAGCCCAAATCACAGAACTCTACGGTATCCTTGCGCCTCGTTTAACATACATGACCTCAGCATTGCCAAATTCCCACAGCTACTTACACTGCACCGCCGCACTTGTGCAAAAAGACAAAAAAAAAAACAACAACAAAACAGACTAAAATCAGGCAACCAAAATCTATAAAACTCTATGGACAAGCCTCCTCCCATGTTCAAAACCCCAAATTGTGTTTCTGGGAAACCCTCAAATAAAATTAAAAAGAGAATAAAAGAACATAAAAAAAGGAAGAGAAACAAAAAGAAATTATCCCACAAATTCCCTTTAAGCTGTCCTCTTGATCTTAGATATATGTGCCAACCTGCACAATCCCGTTTTATATCTCGAACGACAAACCTATTCCCTTTCTTTATTTCCACAACCCGACATGGACCTCAAACTTAGGCCCTAATTTATAATTCAACTGATTCCTGACATTTATCTTCACAAAAACACTGCCACCGACAGCAACTTTAACATTATCTGACTTTGAATTGCTCTATCAACCATTTTCCTGCGTCTTCAACTCAAGATTCCTAGCAAGGCATGCATATCTTTCCTTAGCATTAGAGGCCAACGATCTAACTGTATCATCACAACGAGATGGAATAGACAAGAAATTGAACGCGCCTCGCACTGGATAACCAAAGACCTCCTCAGCAAGAGACATCGCAATAGTATCGCTAACCATAGTATTAATGCTATGCCGAACATGTGCGATATACTGATTCCAATTCATATCATTACAGTGATTCTGAGAGCCTCAATTGCCTTCCTATTGGCCCACTCACATAACGCATTGGCTTCTGGTCTATACGGATTAATAGTTCCTTTCTGAATTCCCGTAACCTCCGCAAGACACTCTAATGTATTGGTCACAAATTCTCTCCCATTATCTGTAATAAGTATCTCAGGAACCCCATAACAACAAATAAACCCCTCGAAAAACGCAACTGTTACCTCCTTCTCTGTCTTATGTTTCAAGGGGAAAATCTCTACAAACCTAGTTAATTCATCCACAATAACCAACAAAGGCCTGTGCCCATAACCAGACTCACAGAAATTGGAAAGTATGTCCATATTGACACGTTGGGAAGGTCTACTGGGGATAGGAAACGAACCCAATTTACATGAAGTAACTCTTGCAAGCTTGCATGCATTACAAACTTAACATCCCCTCACAAAATCCTCCACTGATGCGATCATAAAACTTCCCCCGTACATTATGATACGTCTGCTCGTACCGAATGAGGACTACCAAACCTACAATGAACAATATCCAAAACCGTATGTACTACTCTCTTTGGGACAATTATCTGTGTTTATCTCTCTATCCTCACTACTCCTCAGCTTATATTTAACTTTCCTAACTAACAAATTACCCTCTAACTCTAGACCCACAAAAGGCAACCTATAACCCTTTCTAGCTAATTTCCCTTTAAGAAATGCCTTTGTGTGCCAAAATTTCATCCTCATCCTGTTTAGCCTCCACTAAAGTAATATCACAGTCCATTTATGAATTTATCTATCAAGTACAATTTTTGTTATCTAGTGAAGTCACATAACTTATCCCCCATGGTGTTAAACATATTATTTTTGAACTAAGAATCATCTCCTTGTGATTAGTAATAACAAGTGAGAGTTTCTGTAATGAAAGATTGTTATCTGGATACATCTTTTCCAGAATGGTGCACGCCTTGGGCCTGCGCAACATCCTCTTTCTGGGAGAAGAATCTACATCATTAGTATCAAGAAGCCTTAATTCGACCTTGCAGTAAATTCCCGACACAGCGTCTGAGAAACCTAAATCTGTTGTGTTTATTCTATATAGCATTGAGATTTGTCTGAAGTCTGAGTCATATTCTGAGCTGCTGTTACCTCCTGCAGATAATCCATTTCACTTTCTTTAAATTACTTGTTTTGCTGAAACTGGTGTTCCAATAAGTTTGCTGAATTCATTCGTGTGGTTATAAATAAACCTCTACTCTTTGTTAACAAGTGTTAATTGGCAACCTGATCTATTCAATATCTGTCCTTTACAGTTAGTTGTAACCTTAATTGGCAGAATTCTGTGGGTCTTAGGTATAGCAAGGCAATATAAACCAAAGTAAATAAT
>NC_089763.1:5722722-5745222 GCF_040412425.1 Macrobrachium rosenbergii | reverse complement strand
GTTGTTCTGCTTCGGGTGCTCCATCTCCTCGTCGGTGGGTCTGCTCATCTGCTGTCGGGCGTTCATCCACTGCTGGTGTAGGAGGGCTGCTTCGTCATGCAGGTCACGTGTCTTAGTTCCCAGGAGGGTGCCATCATAAACCACGCCCGTGCTAACCACAATATTTCCATCTCCCGCGACAGTATTATACAAAATATAAGTATAATCGGGAGAGCCGCCAACCCTCGACGTCTGTGCCTGCTGGAAGCGCTCCTCATTGCCGAGAGAAAACCCACAATGAATACGACGTAGGAGGCATCGCTCCTACCCACGAATTCGAGAAGAGAAATGCCGAACACCCACCAAATCCAACGAATACCCGAAAATGACAGCCCTGAGAATGGAGACGTCCCTGATGAGCGAGGTGCCCTTCGAGACAACCCCCCGATTACGACAGAAAGAGTAAATAATGACATCATTCATCCTCCGCCCAATAGCAGCCAAACTACCGATGACGTCAGTCGGCATGACATCATGCAATGGCAGGTCAATGGAAATGCTGGAACGAGTGATATTTCCAGGTTGCGAAGATCTGTCAGGATCAAGTTTCACTGCAGAAATTTTGCTTGAAGTTCGCCGATTGCGACCAATCAAAATTCGCCGCCCATGATCCCCTGCTGAAGCCCGTGTATAAATTCGGAAGGACCTATGCAACCTGCCAGTCCTCTACTAGCTCCCACTAGAAAATGACAGAAGAGTCGCGGCAACAAGTGTTTACCAACTATATATCATAATATTCTAACTGTATAGAATATGTAAAAAGCAGAATCCAGATTTTTTATTTTACCCCATGAAATGACAAATATAGGTGAGCTGTTAGCATGGACCTCCAATGAAGAGAAGTCTGCAATAAGGAAAATAGAAACAGTCTTCTACAAAATAAATGCAGCTAAAGCAGCAATAATATTCAATAAAACCTGTTTAAAAAAGGGTCTGCTGCCAAATTATATACATATATATTACAGTATATATATATACATACATATATATATATATATATATATATATATATATATATATATATATATATATATATATATACATATATACTACTGTACACACACACACACACACACACACACACACACACACATATATATATATATATATATATATATATATATATATATATATATATATATATATATATATATATATATATATATATATATATATATATATATATATATATATATATATATACTGTATACACACATATATATATATACACATATATATATATATATATATATATATATATATATATATATATATATATATATATATATATATATATATATATATATATATATATATATATATATATATATATATATATATATATATATATATATATATAAGGTAAAAAGGGTTATAACCTCCTTATCAGCATATATTTCAAAGACTACAGTTAAACGATCCTGGGATGCAGACATTCCTATTTTATTCCTATTTTGATTCCAGTCTGTTTACCATGTTAGACTGCTGAATAAATTATATTTTTTTGTAGAAATGTTTTTGCTGTTCTTCCTTGGTTCAGTTAGTGACTTGGATAATGAGAGAGAGAGAGAGAGAGAGAGAGAGAGAGAGAGAGAGAGAGAGAGAGAATGCCATACCCAGTGAGCAGGCTGGCCAATGCTATCATAGTATCTTTAAGATATAAGTTGATTATGACATTGATCTTAAAACTTATGTGGAAGGAGGTTATGACCCTTTTTGACATTGTATAATAGGGTATATATATATATATATATATATATATATATATATATATATATATATATATATATATATATATATATATATATATATATATATATTACACAATGATAAAAAGAGTCATAACCTCCTTCCACATCTGTGTTAAGATTAATGTCATAATCAACTTATATCTCAAAGATACTGTGACAGCAATGACCAGCCTGCTCACTGGGTATGGCATTCTCTCTCTCTCTCTCTCTCTCTCTCTCATCAACCCTCTCTCTCTCTCTCTCTCTCTCTCTCTCTCTCTCTCTCTCTCTCTCTCTCTCTCTCTCTCTCTCTCTCATTAACCAAGTCACTAACTGAATTAAGGATGAACAGCAAAACATTTCTACAAAATATATAATCTATTCAATAGTCTAACATGGTAAATAGATTGGAATCAAAATAAGAATAAAATAGGAATATCTGCATCCCAAGATCGTTTACCCAGTTAATCGAGTTAGAAATATAACATAGTGCTATCAAAGTCCACCAGTTGAGTCTTTTCAACAAAACTGTCAAAATAAGTCAGAGATGACCGTAGTCATAATAAGTCGCATTTCCTTCCATTTATATTGACTTCTATTCAATACATCTGAGGAAACAAAGGGAAAAACTAAACTTTAAAAAAGAACTACACATAATTAAACATGGCAAAATAAAAAATCTATAAAAATCAAAGAGACATAGCAGATAGAAATAAATTAGGAAAAAGATTTTCACGCATGGTAATCAGTGCAAAATATCAGTCATGGTAAACAACGTTATTAAAACCCATTCAGGTTTTTTGAAAATAGTATTTCAGCTCACCCAACAGGCAGTCAAAGTTTTCCAGGGAAGCAGATCTAAGCACAGGGGAATCTATTCTTGAAATGTCTAACCTATACTCAAATTGAATTATTCACACCTACTATGGCATGGCCATGAAAGGGAACAAATGAACGCTCTAACTGGAACTTGACGTCTTCCGGTTATGTAGCCAGCACATCAACCAGCCACAATACCCCTGTCTCCATGAGAAGAAAACTGACACCAGGTGTTCGTCAGCACTGACTCTCTGAATACTTAGGCACTGTTTCCATTTACCTTTGCCCAGAAAAACTCCAAGAAAAATGCTTATCTAAAATAATGAAATATAACATATTCATCCTGAATGTTTTTAAGTAGCTCAGCTACCAATTGTGCTGCCCTCGGCACGAGGGAAGCACCGAGCTCTGTTCCCCTGAGTCATGCACCAACTGAAGAGTAATACATGGGGCTGGCTTTTCTTTGCCCGAGTGTTTATTTGCACATGATTTCTTTGCACATTTGACCCCCAACACTACACACAGCATGATGATGAGAGAACGTAGTGCTCTGGAACAAAGAAGAAGTCATCTTCAGGCAGTAGGGGAAGTGGAGGAATTGTGGTTATGTCCCTTCCAAGGAGAAGGCACAGGGATAATGCCGTGTTCCCCGTGAAGGTGACGCATGAAGATACAAGTGCTGAAGTTGTACACCATCCTGCTGAGCAGTTGGAATTTTAGCATGACGATCTGGCAAGCAGCATTGAAGAGGCGGGATCCTGTCAGCCAGAAGGTATCCGATGAATTATGACATCGGATGGAGATTTGGCAGCTAGCACAAAAAACTACCATGAGAGTCTTCATAGAGCCCACTTGATACTCTCTCGGGAATGTTATAATGTTACAGTCTGAAGGTGTCTGATTATGAACAAGTGACTGTTCACATCCTAACAAGTCGATATTCCTAAGAGCAAAAATCCCACTGTCACAAATGTATCTGTTGTGAACTAAAGTACACCCTGACTTATAATTAATAGCAGAGGACTGATACTGATCACCCAAAATATACATAGTCTTTACTCCATCCTACGTCACCATCGAACCATCAAAATTACTAGGAAAAGGCTAGATATTAAAACTGTGAAATTATTTCATAACAGGAACCTCCACAAGCAACCCTCTATCAGGCAAGTATACTTTTAAAATCCCATAATAACTATACAAATTTTCCCCAGTGAAAATTATTCGTGAACCATAAAGATATGATACACTTTTCAATGTAGATTCCAGGGCACCCAATGGTAAATATCCACAAAATTACGCCCCTTAGAAGCAGCTATAACTGCTTGAACCTAGGTTTTAGTCACCATTAATAAAGACCCTGCTTCTTTCGCAACATAAAGTAAGGTAGTTTGACAAGAAGAAAACACAAACGAAACTTCTAAGTTTCCCTGAACACCATCAACAGTAACCAGTAACCCATTCAAAGATATCTCAGTTTCTCAAAACCCTTATGCAATTTATTATTACTGTCTCGTAATTCCGTCAAAGATTTACCATGTGTAGCTAATTCTGTTGCCACTTGTTCAACCCTCACTAAGCTTGCAACCGGCACACTAGCTAACGTCCCTATAATTACAAAAAATCACCTTTACTAAAAAAATCAAATATATTATATAACCATAAAACCATTACAACGACTCTAACATCTGAAAAGACCAGAAAACCAAAAACACATCTGCGAAATGTAAACTAATAAAGCCACCAAAACCATATATAAGACCATAACGTCCCTTATGAAAGAACAAACCATAGCAATCTTTTTGTCTCGGCATAGACAGCCACCCAAAAGGCTACGAGCAAACAAAACTCCAGCATCCCAAAAAACAAAGAAAAGATACTTATAAATAACCAGACCCCAAAATGAAACAAAAGATACAACTACAGCCCAAATCACAGAACTCTACGGTATCCTTGCACCTCGTTTAACATACATGACCTCAGCATTGCCAAATTCCCACAGCTACTTACACTGAACCGCCGCATTTGTGCAAAAAAAAAAAAAAAAAAACAGACTAAAATCAGGCAACCAAAATCTATAAAACTCTATGGACAAGAATCCTCCCATGTTCAAAACCCCCAAATTATGTTTCTGGGAAACCCTCAAATAAAATTAAAAAGAGAATAAAAGAACATAAAAAAAGGAAGAGAAACAAAAAGAAATTATCCCACAAATTCCCTTTAAGCTGTCCTCTTGATCTTAGATATATGTGCCAACCTGCACAATCCCGTTTTATATCTCGAACGACAAACCTATTCCCTTTCTTTATTTCCACAACCCGACATGGACCCTCAAACTTAGGCCCTAATTTATAATTCAACTGATTCCTGACATTTATCTTCACAAAAACACTGCCACCGACAGCAACTTTAACATTATCTGACTTTGAATTGCTCCTATCAACCATTTTCCTGCGTCTTCAACTCAAGATTCCTAGCAAGGCATGCATATCTTTCCTTAGCATTAGAGGCCAACGATCTAACTGTATCATCACAACGAGATGGAATAGACAAGAAATTGAACGCGCCTTGCACTGGATAACCAAAGACCTCCTCAGCAAGAGACATCGCAATAGTATCGCTAACCATAGTATTAATGCTATGCCGAACAATTGCGATATACTGATTCCAATTCATATCATTACACTGATTTTGAGAACCTCAATTGCCTTCCTATTGGCCCACTCACATAACCCATTGGCTTCTGGTCTATACGGAATAATAGTTCCTTTCTGAATTCCCGTAACCTTCGCAAGACACTCTAATGTACTGTTCACAAATTCTCTCCCATTATCTGTAATAAGTACTTCAGGAACCCCATAACAACAAATAAACCCCTCGAAAAATGCAACTGTTACCTCCTTCTCTGTCCTATGTTTAAGGGGAAAATCTCTACAAACCTAGTTAATTCATCCACAATAACCAACAAAGGCCTGTGCCCATAACCAGACTCACAGAAATTGGAGAGTATGTCCATATTGACACGTTGGGAAGGTCTACTGGGGATAGGAAACGAACCCAATTTACACGAAGTAACCCTTGCAAGCTTGCATGCATTACAAACTTAACATCTCCTCACAAAATCCTCCACTGATGCGAGCATAAAACTTCCCCCGTACATTATGATACGTCTGTTCATACCGAATGTGGACTACCAAACTTACTATGAACAATACCCAAAACCATATGTACTACTCTCTTTGGGACAATTATCTGTGTTGTATCTTCTCTATCCTCACTACTCCTCAGCTTATATTTAACTTTCCTAACTAACAAATTACCCTCTAACTCTAGACCCACAAAAGGCAACCTATAACCCTTTCTAGCTAATTTCCCTTTAAGAAATGCCTTTGTGTCTGCCAAAATTTCATCCTCATCCTGTTTAGCCTCCACTAAACTAATATCACAGTCTATGCAATCCCCAGATACATAACAAACACGAGAACTATCTGAATCATAAAATCTCCTACTAAGGGCATCAGCTACAACATTATGTCTACCTTCAATATACCTAAGCTCGGCGTCAAAATCACTGATGGTCAAAAATCACCTAGCTCTCTCAGGAGAAAGATCCGGCTTATTAAAAAGATCCAACAATGGCTTATGATCTGTAAGAACCTCAGCTCTGTTGACCAACAACAACATCTTAAAATGAACTAAACTAAACACTACCGCGAATGCCTCTTTGTCCGTCGTGCACACAGACGTCTCATTACTCTCTCGCATCTTAAACTTCCTACTGTAGAACGCAATAGGATGTAATTTTCCCTCAAATTCCTGCATAAGGCAAGCTCCTATGCCCTCGTGACTGGCATCTGTAACCAATATGAAAGGCTGCTTGAAATCTGGAAACTTCAGCATCGGGGGACCCATTAAAGCCTCTTTAATTTTCTGAAAGGCCAACTGTTGCCTCTCACCCCACACAAACTGCACATCATCCCTCAACACGTCTGTCAAAGGAGATGATAGGCTGGAAAAACCTTTCACAAACCTACAGAAAAATTTCACCATACCCAAGAAAGAACAAATCTGCTTCTTATTTTTAGGAGTAGGGAAATCCACGATCACCCTAAGCCTGTCCCCATTTACCCAGACACCTTCCTTAAAAATAACATGACCCAGATATACTATCTGCTTTTTCAAGAAATCACACTTAGCTAATTTAATGTTCAAACCCGCTAGCCTGAGCTTCCTAAGAACCTCCCTAAGGACCTATGAATGTTCCTCTGTAGAGTCAGTGTCAATTAAGATGTCATCCATATAGAAGTAAATGGACTTCCCTAACAATCCATGAAAAACTGTATTTACTAATCTCATAAACATCATAGGGCTGCCCGACAAACCAAATGGCATCATCGTAAACTCATAATGTCCCTTCAGCAAAGAAAAAGCAGTATACTTGCAACTCTCCTCACTAAGAAGAACCTGCAAAAAAACCCTGTATCAGATCAATAGAAGAGTAGATATTTTTACCCCCGATTTCTACAAACAAATCTGGCAAACATGCCACAGGGTAGCGGTCTGGGATCAACTTATCACTCAACTTACGAAAATCAACACACACATGTATTGAGCCATCCTTCTTAGGCACTGTTAACAAAAGAAAATTAAAATGTGAGGAACTGTGCCTAATTATAACTTCCTCTTCCCATTTATTGACCTCTTGCTCTACCTGCTCCCTAATCTTAAAAGGAATCCTATACGAAGAGACAAAAGTAGGCTTAGTCTTATCCTCCAAATGAACCTTGTGTTCTAACACATTAGTTAACCCCAATTTATCCCATTTGAGAGTGACGATATCTGCAAACTCAGCCAAAACATTTTCCACCCCCTCTGTATACTCTTTATAATCATCATTAGCTACATGATCCCTAAAAACCTGTCTCCTAACCTGTAATTCTGCCTCTGAAAATTCATTGTTGTCCCCTACAATAGCAACCGAATTATTGTCATCAACCCAACCCTCAAAATCTACCACACATGTATACTTCTGATATCTCTGAGCTGAATCGTTACAGTTTAGTAATTCTACCCAGGTAACCCCTGTATCGGACACATTGCTTATAGAAGCCGTACTCACTATACCCTTGAGCTTCTCACTACCCTCACTCATACACACCTGCCCAAGGATTTTCACATCTTTCACCCGGACTTTCACCAGAGCAACCATACCTGGGCCTAAAACCACATCTTCATGTAACATACCTTTATAACACTTCCTCCTCTCAGAAACATATTCAGTATCAACCCATAAGCCATTATCAACATCTGATCCCTTATCATGAACCCTGTTAATCTCATCAATTTCCTCGCACGGGACAAAAACCACAGGTACCCCAACAGTTATACCACCTACTCCCATATAAACCGAGATTCTGTTCCACCAACATGCTGGATGACCCAGTAACAATGTATTCCCCCAATACAGCCCCTTGTAAAACCAAAACTGTCTCTATAAAGCAACCCAAAACACTCAACCGATTTGCTTGAACATTACATGCTGTCTCTTTAGTGAGCCTGAAACAGCGATCAGAAAACATCAGTCGATATAAATCATAATTTGTCAGATTAACAGACGCATCAATATCAATAGATACCGAGACATCGACATCATGCACAGACCGTTTCACAATTGGCTTCAGCTCTGAGGGCTCAGCCAGAAGTCCTATATCACAAGAAACACCCATCACCTTTTCCCCTTTTGCTGTTTGGCCCTCCAAAAATTCTGGCAGTGCCTAGAAACCCTCGAAAAACCCCCTCAAGGAGTTCCTCTATTAGAAGTACCAGAACCCTGTGGCACACTCCTAAATTCATCCCGTTTAAGAACCAGACAAAATCGCCAATCATGCTCTGAAGTCTTGCAGACACCACAATATCTCACCTTGCAAAACTTTTCGGTGTGACCCTGCCTATTATAGTTAAAGCAACAGACCTGTGACATTGAACCCATAGAACCCTTATTATAGTCTGTCTTGGCACAATCTCATAGAAGGGAATTTAGAATCACCCTCTGACAGGTGCATTGGAATAGCTCCGGCCCATTTATGAAAGTGCTATCCACAGCAGGACAGTTTGAAAGGTGTTTGCAAACCTGCGAGAAAAGCAAGGCTTCATCAGACCCCCTTTCTATCCTTTCATCAGTGCTATCTACTATGGCATCAGGAACATCATTAAGCATCCAAGCGAATTGAAGCAATTTCTCTAGGTCATCCACAGAAATATTGTTACCCTTTACCCAACTGGATGCTCTTAATTTCTTCAAAAAATCTCTCGCAGCATCGAAGAATCTGGTGTTAAATCTGACCAAAGAATCCTGACCCTTTCAAAACTTAAAGAGCGACCTAAGGTCTCGAACTTCATCTCCGGCTTCAGCCGTCCTATTTGCTGTCTCCAGAAACTTCTTGAGATCGTCACATGTCTACAATTTCCAAATTGATGACTCCCACAACGTTGTCCTATGTCCCCTTTATCTAAACTGTGGAATCCTTTTGCCTAATTTAAAGCCTCTACCCCATCTGTAATTTTCTTGGCAACCAGGTAATTCAACACACCCTTGATAAAAATTCCAAAAAGTACTGTTAGAACCCCATCAACCAACCAAGGAAATGGCTGAACCCCAAAGGTGACCGATGTAAACTTGTGAAAGAGAGTCACTTTATCTCTATCTACGTCACCCTCCACCATATTGTCGGGATTGATAAAACTGCAAGTCCCAGCAACACAACCCGATCTCACCTTCAAGCGAAATTCCAAAGGGAAATCTTTGTGAAGACAAATGGGAAATTCTCCGAGAGACAAAAAAAAAAAAAAAAATAAAAAAATAAAACAAGAACACTAAGAAATGTTTACCCAGTAGCGTAAGAAATATTTATTCCAGGTAACTCAACAACTGTTGAGTAATTATCAACACAATAACTCAAGTTTCTGCCAAAAAATTATCAAAACAATAAAAAAAACAAAGTATTCTGTAATCCCCAAGTAGTTCCTGTTACGGGTTCTTAATGATAGGCTGAGGGTAGTTAACATTAGTTTATTAAACAGGTTACCAATTTGTGGTACAGTGTTGACCAGCCAACGTTTTGGAGAGCGGGTGAGACGCGAATGCTGTTCTGGTCACGTGACTTGCCAAAACATAAACAACAGATATGACTCAAACTTAGACAGCATACCCAATAATATTCATACACTGATTACTTATAAAGTCTAGATCACAACATTCACATATTGTTACATCTCCCTTCTTTTACATTTTCTCAACAAAATTTGGAAGAACTTTTCTTCTACATAAATGGTCCCTGCAAAATACATCTAATCCTACATACCTAGTTGGCTCTCTAAACTTATTACAAATAATTCTGAAGATAATGAGGTTTCCTTACAACACAACCACTTCTGGCTCTTTGTGATTCTAAGTTATCAGCCTGAGAATGTTCACAAGATTCATTTGCAACTTCATTTGTATTTACATCAGTTTCAATTTCAATATCAGAATCAATATAATTATCAATCACTGTCTCTGATGTCTTCCTCAGATATTTGCCATTTCTAAAATATACTTTGCCTTCTACTTCTATTTTGTATTTCCTTTTTGAAACCTCTTTTATTACCTTACCTTTCTTCCATTCCTTTTTTCCTGGAACTGGCTGTACACGGATGACACCACCTGGTTTTAATGAGACTAAATTCTTACATGATCTATTATAATATTTAGCTTGCCTAATCAATTTCTTAGTTTGAATTTCTGGTACCCTATCAACAATCTTGGGTTTGAGTAAATTTTTTGTTATAGGCAATTGACTTCGAGTTTTTCTACCAAAAAAATCTTTGAGCAGGTGGAGAGTTAAACCCTTCAGTTGGAGTATTTCTCCATTCAAGAAGTGCTAATAGTGGATCATGGCCATCCTCCTTTGATTTTTTGAACAACGGTTTCATGATTTTTACTGCATTTTCAGCTTTGCCATTTGACTGGGGGTGGTAAGCGGAAGATTTTACATGTTTGAATGACCATTTCTGTACAAAATTTTGAAATTCAATTGATGTAAATTGTGAGCCACAGTCACTTACTACAATGTCCGGTGTACCATAACGTGAAAAATGACTCCTGACCTTGCTTACAACATTTGACGCTAACATGTTTTCCAGTGAATTTATCTCAAAATATGATGAATAATAATCTACCAAAATCAAATAGTTACAATTACCAACACTAAAAATATCCATTCCAATTTTAGACCAAGGCCTAGAAGGAAAATCATGTGAATTTAAGGATTTTTTGGTTTGTCTGCTACCATACATATTACACACCACACAAGACGAAACATAATTCTTTATATCTGCACCCATGCCAGGCCAGAACAATATATCTCTACCATACCTAACAGTAGCATCAATCCCATTGTGAGCATAATGAATTTGTTTCAGCATGTAACACCTTAAATATGATGGGACAACAATGCAATTACCTCTAAAAATGATATCATTATCAACAGTAAGTTCATCCCTAAATTTAAAAAAAGATCTTATGATTTCAGGGAACCTCTTTGCAATGAGTGGGCCAACCTTTAAGAATTGTTTCTTTTAACGTTTGTAATGCAACATCACTTATGGTCTTTTGTCTAATATCCTCAAGTCTTTCATTTGTCACGGCAACATGTTCTGTCATATTTACATTACTAACCTCTTCAAATAATGCAATTACATCAGATTTATCAGTACCCGAAAATGTATTCGACAAAAAATCTCTACTCAATGTATCTGCTATATACATTTTACTACCTGGTTTATACTTAACATTCAAATTAAACTTCTGCAACTGCAATAACATGCTTTGTAACCTTATAGGACATTTCAGTAAGGGTTTCTTAAAAATACTTTCCAAAGGTTTGTGGTCAGTTCCTACAATAACGTCTTTGCCATAAAGATATTGATCAAAATGTAACACTGCAAAAACAGTGGCTAACATCTCTTTTTCTATTTGTGCATATCGCTGTTCTGTTTCAGTTAACGATTTAGAAGCATAGGCCACTGGGTGACCATTTTGCATTGGGGCAGCACCTAATCCTAACATTGAAGCATCACACTGCAAAGACACATTACAATTACTGTCAAAATATTTCAAACAAGGCGCTTCAAGAATTAATTTCTTAATCTTGGAGAATGCTTCATCATGAGAAGAGCTCCACTGCCATTCAACATTTTTCTTTTCTAGATTTCTTAATGGCTGAGTTATTTCTGACAACCTTGGTAAAAACTTTGAAAGATAATTAACCAGCCCTAAAAATCTTTTCAATTATTTCACATCACTTGGCACTTTTAGACAATTAATAGCTTCAATTTTCTTTGGATCTGGACGAATACCATCCTTTGTGAGCAAATGTCCAATGTACTTAACTTCTGTCACATGCAATTTCACCTTCTCTTGATTTAACTTGATGTTTTCTTGTCGGCATCTTTACAATAAAGCTAATAAGTTCTTATCATGGTTTTTCAAAACTTCCTGATCAGTATCTCCTTGATCATAAACTAGGATATCGTCTGCAATTATTTCTATGCCATCTAAATTACGTAAGGCATCATGTATTCGTCTCTGGTACTCTTCTGGTGCCGATGATATGCCAAAAGGCATTCTCTTCCATCTATATCTGCCGAAAGGCGTATTAAATGTAGTCAAATAACTTGACTCTTTGTCAAACTGCACTTGCCAAAACCCATTCTTTGCATCAAGAACTGAAAATATTTTAGCTTTACCCAATCTCGGTAAAATTTCTTCAATTGTTGGAAGTGGATAATGGGGTCTCCTGATAGCTTTGTTCAGATCTTTTGGATCTAAACAAATCCTTACATCTGAATTAGGTTTTGTTACTAAAACCATGCTAGAAACCCAATTTGTAGGTTCCGAGACCTTTTCAATAATGGTACCTTCCATACAACTTAACTGCTTCTTCAATTTTTTCTTAAGGGCAAAAGGAACTTTTCTTGGAGAATGGATCAATGGTGACACTGTATTATCAATATTTATCTTACATGGAGGTCCTAATTCTCCCAAACCTTCAAATAAATCAGGAAAATCAGAAATAACCTTCTTTTTATCTAACACCTTTGAAGAAACTTCATTTATTTCTTGCTTAGCACTAGGGTTATCATTCACAAGAATTTTTATCAATTTCAGTCTCTGTCCATCCTCATAACTATTACAGAAGAAACATTTTCCTTCACTACATACAATTTAAGTTTATACTGTTTTCCTTTTCTTTCACACATTAGAGTTTTAATTCCACTAGTTTTGATCATTTTATTATTCAGCACTTTCAGTTTGATGCTATCATAAGTATCTACCTTATCACTACCAATCAAATGCTTCAATTCTTTAACACTCAAAACAATGCATGTAGCACCCGAATCAATCTGAAAATTTATTTCTTTCTGATTTACCATCATGGTTACATACTGTTTTCTCTCATGAGACAGAAATGTTTCCTATCGATTCATTTATTGTGCTAATTTGCTGAAAATCACTATCACTATCTTCATTCTCTTCAAAAGCTTTCACTTTTTCAGAGTTCCAATTAGTTTTACACTGTTTAGCATAATGATTTCTTCTCTTACATTTGGCACACACTTGACCATATGCTGGACACATCCTAATTTTATGGGTTCTGCCACAATATCTGCAATCTTTTATTTCTTTGGCATCATTGGACTTAGACTTATTTCGAGGATTTGTGTACTTATTTTTCATCTTACTTCCACTTCTTCAGTATTGCTACTGGTCATTTGCTGCTTTTGCTGAACTCGCATTTCATAATTTTTTACAAAATTCACAGCCCTTTCCAAGGTCATTGGTTTTGTATCCATCTGCACATGATCCAGTAATTTCTCCCTAGCCTTATCATCATATAAATTAAGGATGAATTGATCCCTGGTCATTTCTTCTTCATTATCATAATTACAAGTTTTGCAGAAAATTCTTAACTGAGTTATGAATTGGTCACAACTTTCATTAGATTCTTGTTTTCGCTTGAGAAATTTATATCTTTCCATAATTATATTTGATCTGGGACTGCATTCTGCATCAAATTTCTTCAAAACCTTATCTATCTTATATTTATCTCCATCTTGATCCCAAGACAATATATTATATTTCTCAACCCCTAACTCTCCTATGACATGCAAGAAAGTTGCTACCCTTCGTCTGTCAGCTTTCTTGTCTAAGCCTATGGCAATATCATAGTTAGCAAAAGCTTCTTTAAATTTCTTCCATTTGAGGGCTACATTAATATTTGCACTAAAGTCCATAGGACTCGGTGGGGTTAACTGTATAATCGGTAATTCTAAGCTGGCTATCCGCGGTGAGCTAGACTATGGCAATTTACGTTTTCCTTTGTTATTTTACTTGCTCTACAAGAATTTAAAGTCATATTTTGTCGGCCAGCTGTAACTAAACTGTAATTGACCTTTGAAGGCTACACAACCGACAGGGTAGATCTAAGCCGGCATTCCGTGGCAAGCCCCCCACCCGCCTCCATAGCTAATACAGCAAAATTGTAACCGGTAAACACTCCTAAAAATACCAACCTAATGTACCATAGGGGTGTTTACTGGTTACAATTTTGCTGTATTAGCTATGGAGTGGGGTGGGGGGCTCTCCGCAGGATGCCGGCTTAGACATACCCCGGGTTACTTAATTCAAGTTGTGTAGTCTTCAAAGGTCAATTACAGTTCAGTTACAGCTAGCCGACAAAATATTACTTCAAATTCTTGTAAAGCAAGTAAAATAACATAGAAAACGTCAATTGCCATAGTCTAATTCACCACGGACAGCCGGCTTAGAATTACCGTATAATTCATCTTTATGGTACAAAACTACCTTAATTGTGATGAAAAGAAAAACATTAACCCATTAGGAAAAATTATGCATGTCCGTTAACAGCTTAGCCTAGTATGTCAACAAACTGGTCTGGTGACTTGTAAGTCGTCACTTACCCTTACTTCTTCCTTAATCCAGCTTATATGTAGATAAGAACCATTCCTGACACCATGTTACGGATTCTTAATGATAAGCTAAGGGTAGTTAACATTAGTATATTAAACAGGTTACCAATTTGTAATAGTGTTGATGAGCCAACATTTTGGAGAGCGGGTAAGATGCGAATGCTGTTCTGGTCGCGTGACTTGCCAAAACATAAACAACAGATATGACTCAAACTTAGACAGCGCACCCAATAATATTCATACACTGATTACTTATAAAATGTAGATAACAACATTCACATATTGTTACAGTTCCTAATCGTCAACGTGAACTGCCAATCACAAAAAAATACACAAAAAATACACAAATACCATCTACCACAGTCTACCACCATATACATAGAAAACGCGAGCTAGAAAATAGGCAGGAAGCGGGATACTCTGCTTGCTAACTGTGTCACGAATAAGTCACTTTGCACAGCAACTCTGGGTCACTTACAACGAAATCAGAAAAAAAGTCGCTCGCCCTTGGACCGGCTCATTCCCTTCTATGATGCTAAACCATAAACCAACATAAAAAAAGAAAGAACACTCACATAAAAAATATCCCCCTTCAGCTTCCAAACCTTCGGTGCTGCAAAAATACCTGGAAACAATTCCTCATACTAAAAAAAAGCACTCCGACGCTCTCACAACACATACACACACTTACACCAGCACTGGCCATAAGCTACTGACCATGAATCATCTTGCTATCTTAGCCGAACAAAAAAAAAAAAAAAAAAACACCTATGTCATCGAAGTACTACCAACCGAACATCTCAAAGATTAATGGAACACACCTTGTTACCAGTCCCTTCAGAAGCTGTTAGAGGTCATAAGGTCAAGCTGCCACCAACTATTATACCCTGTTATATAAGGCCAGATAGGGTCATAACCTCCTTCCACATCTGTTTTAAGATTACTGTCATAACCAACTTATATCTCAAAGATACCACAGTAGCGTTGGCCAGCCTGCTCACTGGGTAAGGCATTCTCTCTCTCTCTCTCATACAATCAATCCTCTCTCTCTCTCTCTCTCTCTCTCTCTCTCTCTCTCTCTCTCTCTCGTCATCCAAGTCACTAACTGAACCAAGGAAGAATGGCAAAAACATGCCTACAAAAACATAATTTATTCAGTAGTCTAACATAGCAAATAGATTGGAATCAAAATAGGAATGAAATGGGAATATCTGCATCCCAGAATTATTAACCCAATTAACCTAGGAAGAAATATAACATAGTGCTATCAACATCCACGGGTTGAGTCTTTATAACAAACGAGAGAAATCAATAAGTAAGGAACAACTGTAGTCATGATAAGTCACATTCCCTTCCATTTTTATTGACCTCTGTTCAATACATCTGAGGAAACCAAGGGAAAAAACTTTTAAAAATAGTCAGAGAAAAATAAATGAGGGATGTTACCAACCCCAAAGGAAATGCACATAATTATATATGGTAAAATAAAAAAATCAATAAAAATCAAAGAGACATAGCAGATAAAAATAAATGGGGAAAAAGGTGTTCACGCATGATAATCAGTGCAAAGAATCAGTGCGTGTTAAACAACATAATTAAAGCCCATTCAGGTTTTTTGAAAATAAAGTTTCAGCTCACCTCACAGACAGTCACAAATCTTCCAGGAAAGGGGATCTAAACACAAGGGAATCTAATCCCGAAATGTCTAACCTATACTCAAATTGAATTATTCATATATATATATATAGTATATACGAGATATATATATATATATATATATATATATAGATATATATATATATATATATATATATATATATATATATGTGTGTGTGTGTGTGTGTGTGTGTGTGTGTGTGTGTGTGTGTGTGTGTGTGTTTGTGTGTGTGTACAATCACAACTGGTGTCACTGCTCAAATCACACCTACTGGGTAACAAGGGAAAAGCTCATTACATTTCATAATTTATTGCGCCGACGTTTCACAACACTTCCCAGTTGAATTTTCAGGGTTGAAAAATGTGAACGCCATCTTACTTGTAACAGGGCATAAAATATCTTGAGAAATAATTTAGAATTGTTACATTAGCACCCCTGTTGAAAGATTTTAAGTATGAAATGATAAAATAGTAAAATTGTAAAAATCACAATAAAATGTCAGCAGCACGTGTGGTGGGTGGAACTTTCTGTCACTGTTCTGGATCAAAGCTTCTAGAACCTTTGCCTGGTTTTATTCGTATTTCTAGGTGTGTAAAAGGAAGTGTGCATTATCTGTATATTGTGAAAGTGGCTAAGTATGAAAAGCTCTTGTGAAAGGAAATTCATTCGGTTTATGGGAGCCAAACCAGTAGGACATGCTGGAGCAGTCTTGGATCGGGATTACCTTTTTGCTGAAGGGGAAAGTGGTTAACTTAGAAAATGACTAATTTTCCAGTGTTAACTCCCACTTTAATATTATTTCTTGGTTTCTTTTTAATATATATTTCTTTGTGATTTAAACTGAATGAATTCTGATTTTAATGGGAGATGGTTCTGTTCTTTACAGATTTTTTGGATGGGAACCATATATAATCAGCCATGTCATATTAGACACCTAAAATGAACTGGTGATGAAATAGACTTGAAGAGTTATTTGGGGAGAGACTTGGAAATAATGTGGAACTGCTGGGTGACTTGGTGGGGGACGGGAATTAATCCTCACACATTGTGTTTTCTTGCAACTGTTTAATCTTTGCTTTTGGTGGCGTGGCTTAGTGGGTTTTACTACCCACCATACATATTTTTCATTTTACATGACATGTTGTTAGTCTTACAGAATAAATTATTTTTGTTACCCAGTTTCATTTCCACACAGTAGGTTAGGATATTTCAGTGAATTGAGAGAGAGAGAGAGAGAGAGAGAGAGAGAGAGAGAGAGAGAGAGCGAGAGAGAGAGGTCCTCAAGGCCACAAGTCACCCAAGGTAAGTGTCTCCCGTCCACGTATGAGGGGATAACAGTGGTGACAGTGGTAAAGCACTAAGTTTTTTTCAGTGTTATGAGCTCACGCCAAAGAGAGGTATGGGCATTGTTAGAATTTAGGGCTAGGTAAGTGCACACACAATAAGAATACACATTTTGAACAGGGAGTTGTCTGTGGGTATTTGGTGTGGTTGGTACTTCGGAGCTCAGGGGGAGATACTTTGAGTTTACATTTTTATCACGAAGGCAGCCAGGTGAGAAATCAGTCTTTCTCAATGGGTGGCTTGGTGAAGTGGTAATTATCGAGTGTCAGGTATTTTACTGCGTTTCCTTGACATAATTATATACTTTTGTGCCTTTACATTGAAGTGTGGGTGAACCACAAAGAAAAACTCACTTTTTCTAAGTGAGTTTTTCTTTGTGGTTTTTTCCATTTTAGTTGGTTTAAGGTTTTATTTTCTCTCTTCTGCCTTTTGTTTTTCTCTTATTGAATCATTGGGGGGTCGAAACATGTTATTTTTATGTGCTGACTTTATTCAGGGTTTTCTTTCCCTTTTTTCCCCTTATTGAGTTATTCTGGGTTATGCTGTGTGTAGTATGTAATGGGTGGTTTTTCTACTCAGCGAATCACCTTGGTATCTATTGTGTGGTCAGTGTATATTGCATGGACGCAAATCAGGGTTGATATCAAAGGGTGGATTTTACTTCTGAGATTCTTTCTTTTTCTTTTTTGGCAGGGAGATCTCGGGGGTTAACCTTGAAATTGATATGACGTCGTTGCTCAGCTGATTGAGCAAGTGTAAGGGGTGATTTACGTCCTTAGAATGCATGATTTTAAGATCGGGCCGCTTTTATCGGGGAGCAAAGGATATGGTTCATTCAGACAGAGATAAGAAGGAGAAAGTTGGCGAAATGTCAGACGGGGAGACGTCAGATGATAAGACTGTGATTCATAAGGTCACCACTTTCGCTTCGCCAATCCAGCCTTTGCGATTTTGGTGAATGGGGTTTTGAGACAATCTGTCAAGAGTTTTATTGAGAGCGTTGAGAACCATTTAACTACAAAGAATATCACAGATGATAAAGATGCCTTTAATAAGGCTAACGGCTTTCTGGCTTTGTATGTTGGAAATATTGGGAAGTGTTGTCGTAGTTTTGAATTCAGAAAATGTTGCTCTTGGGATGACTTGAGGAAATTTCTGAGAACTGCCTTTTGGGGTGGATGAATGTCGTGATTTGGTTCGGGATATGTAGGCATTTTTCAAAATTAGGAAAGGGCAGAATTCTATGGTGGATTTTAACTTGCAGTTATTTGATGCAGCTTCAGATATGGTGGAGAAATTGAGAGGTTCGGGCTGGGTACGATTTTATACCGCTAGAAAATTGTCAAAGTTTGCTACATTTCTCATGGTTGCTGAATAATGCACCAGATGCCATAGTGAGCAGTTTTGATAGTCTGGTACAGGCTACCTCAGATGAATCATTTATCTTTTCCCAAATTAGAAAGCACATGTCGAAATGTTTGATTGTAGATAGCACATTTTTCAATGGCATGCTGAAAGCCACAACAGTAAGCCAACGGAACTTCCCGCAGAGAGATTCGAGTTTTGTTTCTAGTAGTTTTTGCGGTAAAGTGGAGAGTGATACAAGATCTACTAATCAAACACCACAATTTCGTTGCTTTAATTGTAGTAAGCAAGGGCATATGAAGAAATATTGCCAAATTAAATATTTTGGTATGTGGAAGAATTCTGCACACAATTGGAGATTTTATCTGTTACTTATAAAGAATAATAACAGGGCAGTGAGTCAGAATTCTGGGAGCAGCTATAAGAAAGCACCTTAAGGAGAATACCCAAAAGAAGTCCCAAAATAGACAGGATTTTTGGAGGGCAGAACAATTGAAAGGGAAAGAATAAAATGCTTATGTCTATAGGACTTTTGGGATATGTAGGAGAGCCGAAGCCGGTAGTGAGGGGAGCTGTAGCTGGGTCTAGTCATTTGATTTTTTGTAGATAAGGGGCATCAGTCAGTTTAGTGGACTTTGACTTTTATCAATCGATGTTTTCTCAGTATCGGCTAAGGCATTCAGAGAATAAAGTGTGCCATATCCAGGCTTATAAACTGGATATTGTTGGAACGGAGGATATCTGTGTTTTGCTGGGGAACCATTTAATAAAGGAACCACTTTTGGTGGTGAGAGGAGGTAACTTGGTTAATAAGGTTTTACTTGGGCATTCAGCGTGTAATAGGATCGGTATTTCTATATACCCTAGTGAAGGAAGTATAATGGTTGGTGAAACTGGGGATTTTATCCCATATATAGGTGCAGAGGAAATGGACGGGAGTATGGTTGATATGGGTGAAAATGAGGAGATAAGTGGGAATAATGAGGAAATTGTAGGAGAAAATCATCACAGGGAGAAAGTGAGCCTAATGGTGAGGGGAAGAGGATATATAAAGGTGTTCTAATTGAGATATAATTTTAGAACCAGGTGTGGTTGGTACCATGGTGGAAGTTAAACGGTGAGAGACATAAAAGTGGATAAACAAGTGTGTGTGGTGGAAGGCAGTGAGAAACTTAAAGGGACAGTGAGCACAATTTCTATAACAGGGTGTTAAATGAAGGAGTTACATGGGTGGAATTGTTAAACTGTAATAATTCAGTTAGGAAGTATCAAAGAAATACTAATGCTGTGGACCTATAAGAGTGGGGCAAGGAAATGGAATCAGTAGCAGTAATTGGGGAGCATAATGGGTTTACAGAAGCTGAAATGGAGGTTAGAAGGGAGGTGTTTAGAAATCATTTGGGTGCTGCGGATTATAAAGAATACATAGAGGGGTTGGGTGAGGGTTTTAGCTGAATAATCTGTTGTTATTGCTTTGAAAGTGGATAAATTGGGGTTGACGGATGTACTAGAGTACAGAGTGCATTTAGAGGAAGGCACAAACTCTATATATGTCTCGTCATATAGGATACTTTTTAAGATAAGGGAGCAGGTTCAGCAAGAGGTTAACAAGTGGGAAGAGGAAGGTATAATTAGGCCTAGCTCTTCACCTTTTAATCTTCCTTTGTTAGCAGCACTGAAGGAGGATGGTTCAATCCATGAATGTGTAGCTTTCATGAATTAAATGAAAATACCATGTTTGCCAGATTTGTTTGTGGAGATTGGAGGTAGGAATACCAATTTGTCAATTGATCTCATGCAAGGGTTTTTGCAAGTACTACTGAGTAAAGAGAGTAGGAAGTTGGTGGCATCTCGACCCCGAAAGGAGCTACGAATTCAGAAGGATTCCATTTGGTTTGTCAGGCAGTCCTATTACATTTACAAGGTTAGTAAATGCAGTCCTGCACGGGATATTGGAGAGAAACTTATTTGTTTATATGGATGAAATATTACTTACTATGGACTCTACAGAAGAACATTTAGAAGTGCTTAGGGAAATTCTCAGGAGGCTTAGGATGACAGATCTGAAAGTTAAACTAGCCAAGTGTGACTTTTTGAAGAAGAATATTGTATATCTATGACATGTCATTTGGAAAGAAATCATGTGAGTGAATGATGAGAAGGTTAGGGTGATTGCGAGTTTTCTTACACCTAGAAATAAGAAAAATGTTCGCTCATTCATGGAAATGGTGGGGGTTTTTCCGAAGGTTTGTGAGAGGATTTTCTACGTTGTCGACACCTTTGACAGATGTATTAAGGGAAGATGTACAGTTTTCGTGGGGTGAAGATCAACAGACAGCTTTTCAGAAAGTCAACTACCAACCCTCCGAGGTAAGTGTCTCCTGTCCACGTATTAGAGATATAATATACATATATATATATATATATATATATATATATATATATATATATATATATATATATATATATATATATATATATATATTACATACATACATACATACACACACACACACACACACACACATATACATATATATATATATATATATATATATATATATATATATATATATATATATATATATATATATATATATATATATATATATATATATATATATATATATATATATATATATACATACATACATACACACACACACACACACACACACACACACACATATATATATATATATATATATATATATATATATATATATATATATATATATATATATATATATATATATATATATATATGTATATAGTATATCTTCTTCTCCTTCGTTTTTAACGTGCCTTTTTTCCCATTTTTATATGGGGTAAGCACGATGCCTTCTTTTGAAGGACTTTGATTTGGCGGTGGGGTAGACCGTAGCCTCGATCGGTTGCCCTGCCTGACATCGCTTAGGCCCCGGTAGCGAATTTGTACATGTTACCAATTCCCCTTCTCCCTTTCTCCCAGCAGCGAGGAGAACTGGGCGGGTATCAACAGTTCGAGACGTGTGAGGTGTCTGTTGTGTTTTAGAAGATGTTGGAGTGGCATTGTTTACGTGTGTATTAGTCTGTAACATCCATTTGCTTTGAGCAATATATACATATATATATATATATATATATATATATATATATATATATATATATATATATATATATATATATATATATATATATATATATATATATAGTCATAAACTTGACGTCTTGGTTGGGGAGAAATTGGAACAAGGTTTATATTGATACTGCCACAAAACCAAGAAAGCCCAGCTTATGAGCAAAAGGAAAAGTTATTTGAAAACTTACCTCAGATTTTCCCTAGATTACAAGTGAATGAGAAAGGTTGCCATTTGGAATTAGAATTCTTTTACAAATTTACAGGGGTTTATTTACAGAGACTTTAGCAATGAAACAAGGAGACAAACAATACGACATGATAACTGATGGGCAGACTTACTAATAGGACACATGGAACAATAATGCAATGATTGGCAACAAGCAAGCTGATTAATA
>NC_089763.1:5712722-5717722 GCF_040412425.1 Macrobrachium rosenbergii | reverse complement strand
ACTGTTGGCTCAATATCATATAAACTTTCGAAATATATTACCAAACTCTTGTCTCCGTTACTTGGAACTATCTCAGATTCTCACGTATATAATTGTCTAGATTTAGTTGATAAATTAAACAAAATCACTTTTTGCCTCACTGATAGATTCGTTAGTTTTGATGTTTGTTCTCTTTTTACTAAAGTCCCTATAGATTCTATTTTAGAGTATCTTAGTAATGAATTAATCCTTCACGAATTACCTCTACCTGTAAGTCATATAATTTCTCTCACTAGGTTGTGCATTTGTGATTGTAAGTTTATTTTCAATGGTGCATTTTACCAACAAATATTTGGTATGGCAATGGGCAACCCTTTATCACCACTCCTCTCTGATTTGTATATGGAATTCTTTGAAAAACGATATATACCTAATATCATTTATACTCCTTTAAAGTGGTATAGGTATGTTGACGATATTTTAGCTGTTTTGCCTGCTGGCGTTGATGTAAATGATTTACTCTGTAATTTGAATAACCAGGTACCATCCATTAAGTTTACGTTAGAATTAGAAAAAGACAACACTTTCCCTCGCTAAAGCCCAAGCAAAGCGCGTATTTTAAGCTGTTTTTTCCCAAGACGCTCTTTTTTCGGCTGATCTCATTTCTTCCCACATAGGATCTGTGTTCCCAGGCTGAAACGTGAAACTGCCCAAGGCCAGAATTAACAGGAATTATCCTCCTCAGCCAGGTCACCTGAAGGGGCTATGAAAGCCAGCGAGAAAGCAAAGTCTATTAAGGGCTGACGCCAGTGTCGGGAGACAGACAGCCAGTAGACTGAACCAGTAACACGCCAGTGAGCATAACCTCCAAGCTCTCGTTCTGATTTCTTTTGTCTGACAGTTCACCATACCACCCATCATTCCATGCAATAATCAGACTGTATTTTGGTTCACCCAGTGATCTTGTTCCTTCTCCATACATTACAGGAGAGTTGTTTGAACGCTTTAGAACATCTGTATCCTTCTGTGTCCCTACGTCCATCAATCAACCCTCCTAGCTGACTTTATTTATGGCTCATTATTAATCAAGAGGCACTCTTAACTTTGTCTCTTGCTAATGTTAACCAGAAAGTGCCAAGAGCCTAGTGCACACGGCTCCCTGTGATTTATTCCTCTGATTTCTGTCAATACATGTAATTAATTTACACCGGGAATATCTCTCCTGAGACCTTCCATTATTGAATTCTCACTCAGATAAAGTTTTTTTTTTTTTTTTTATTTTTTATTACGACATATTGTTTTACAGCCAGAAGCATCCCCAACAAGGTGAGAATTGCAATTACACCAATAATTGTAAGAAATGGCGACCCTGTAATAGGATCTTTCCTTGCAATGTGCAATGTTCTAGTATTTTGCAACATTGCAAGCAGTGAATTAGCCAGATTTTTTGCATATATGCTAAAACTGAAGTTGCAGGACTGAAACGAATCTTTAACATAAATTTCCATTTATATTTACGGGCAATACAGTTGGGCAGAAGTTTATACAGCGTAAGAATCCATTTGCACATTTGTTGCTTACAAATCTATGACTAGAATTTGTAAATTTCAAATTATATACTGCATGCATTCACAAGAGCCGACTGAGCCTCGAAGAAAGGAATTTCATTCATCCCGCTCAGTCTAGTAGCATTGCCAGTTAAGTAACTGTTTAGGGAATATGGCCACTGCATGTTCGCAATGTGCATGTTTTAGATAGTCAGGAATTAGCCAGGAAGCGAACAGTGACAATCCGAGAGAAAAGTGCAAAATTTTTCTCCATTTGTATAGTAGAAATTTTCGATACCACTTAGCTAGGAAATTCATTTCTGGCAACCTATACCGTGCAGGTGCACAGAGAACTGCCGACGCCAACACGTTATCAGTGAAGTCTAACTTTGTTTGTTGGAGAATTAACATAAAATTTTGGAGAATCCTAGTCACTGCGAATTATCATTTTGTAGTTTGTGTCTTTGTAACTTTGCATATGCTCGTGCATAAATTAATTTCAAGCAAACAGAGAAAGTTCGTGTTTGTTTTGAAGACGAGAATAGCAGACTCACAGACTGACATCTGTGTTTGTTTTGAACATGAGACTCGCCTACTGACATCACGAGTCCCTGTCGCCTGTCACTAGCCATTCCACGGCTTTCGCGTATTCCATTCTCACATACACGATCACCGCACTGTTGTACAAAGGCATTTTAACTTCTTCTGGGTCACATACAAGCTATTTTATTACGAAACTGTCAATAATTCATGATAGTAAGGTAACATTTTTACCGACTGTGGCAATTCTTTAATAAAAATCCACTCTATAATAAGCATATATTCATTCATTAATGATACATCCAGTACAGTTGAGATAAGCATTTTAACTCTTCCTTGTAAGTAATAATCATCACTGTAAACATTTACATGTGTTCATTGTTAGGTAGTACAAACTAACGCTTTACTATTTGCCCTGAGCAAAAGAAAACCAAACCTAATTTACAAGTATAAGCAATTAAATGCCGGAAGTCTGGTGTGCTAAAAATAAATACGGGATCCTCGCAGACGTATTCACGCTTATACTTCATAAAATACAGCGCTCACACTTTTTACTTCAGTGGTACTATCCACATCCAATATTGTGCATCGAGAGCACATTTTTACTCTATTCCCCGGAACGAGTCCGCACCCCTGAGTGCTGTAAATCCAGTCATTGAACTCACCACCTGCATACCATTTTCGCAATTTCTTACCAGTTCTTCAGAACCATATAACAAATTACCGTTCTCCAGAACAAATTTGCCATTCTTCGGAAGAAAATTACTCTTCTTCGGAACAAATTACCGTTCTTTGGAACAAACCAGAACCATTCTCTTGTACAACCAAACCCGTTCTTCAGAACAATTACCGTTCTTCAGAACAAATTTACCGTTCTTCAGAACAAATTACTGTTCTTTGGAACAAACCAGAACCATTCTCTTGAACAACCATACCTGTTCTTTGGAACAATTATCATTCTTCAGAATAAATATACCACTCTTTAGAACAAATCACCATTCTTCAGAACAAACCAGAACCGTTCTCTTGAACAACCAACCCCACTCTTCAGAACCGTACCTCTGCACTCGGCAAAAGAGCGATTGTCTTTTGTATGTTGACCACAGAGCACTTTAAATGCCGCGCAAAAGTTTTGCGTATTCTGCCTAACTTCATCAGTGGTTCACTGCACATTGAGTGCCCGCAGATTTTGTGCTCCTTGCTCAGTTTGCACCATGTTACCATGTTACCACGACCATCCATGCAATGAGTACCACATACCTGGCCCTCCAGACTTCGGCACCTTAAGTGTCACCACCAATAACTGTGTTTCATAACACAACTGCACCTGTGCCTCTTGGCACCAAGTGCCACCAGCATATCCTTCAACTTACTTGCACTTTAGGTAACTCATTTGGGCCCTTGAGTGCCATCTACTCTCTCCGAGGAACACTCCCAGCACCACCCCTTTTAGAAGGGAGTACTGCCCAGTATTCATAGGCCCTCGTCTGAATTACTACAATTAGCATCTGGCCCAGTGCCACCCACCATTTCTCTAGAATGATCTATCACTTAGCGCCAGTGCCACCTCACCAAGGGGGCACTCCCATTTTCCAGTGGCACTGCCCACTGGCTCACACAATTGCATAACTACAGCCTGCCAAAAGCAGAGTGCCAATTTCTAGTCTGTGCAGTTGCTTACACGGACTAACACCGACCTACTTTTCATCTTGCTTGGTACCTTAGGCCCACAACAATCACAGTAACATGTTTGCCAACGACTACAGAGCCTTGCTGGAAATTAGGAAGAAGTTGAACCTCAAGGGGGAGCAACTGAACATGTGGGTCCAAGAACAGGTAGCTGCTGCTAAGAAGGAGAAAGGAGCAGAGGAGGAGAAACAGAGAGAGTTCGAACTAGCCTTGGCCCAGGAGAAAAGAGCCCTTGCTGAATTAGAAAGACAAAAAAGGGAATTAGAAAGATGAGAAAAGGAAAGCCAGAGCAACCTTGCGCTATCGCTTGAAAAGTCTCACCTGGAGAGTGCCATGGCACTTGTCCAACATAGGGCTGAGCATCCCACTTCGGCCACTCCACAGTCCACTCTCAATAATATAAGCTCACTAATTCTGAAGTGGAATTATGACAACCTGAGGCCTGCCCTGAACAAATGGAATGTGTCTTCACCAATTTTGAGCCTACCTGCAGCAGAGATCTCCTTGGTCCTTGGCAAATACATGGGTAGCAAGGGCCCAAGTTTGCTTTCTGCTACTTAACTGATGATGCTCAGGGGGACCTCGAAGAGGTCAGTAAGGCCGTCATCAATACTTATGAAATTACCCCTGAATGCTGGAGATAATGTTGGTGTGGCCAACCAAAGGAAGCAGGTAAAATTTGGAAAGATTGGGCCTATCATAAAAGTCGAGCTGTTAAGCATTGGCTGAAAGCCCTTGACATCACAACATGTGAGGAACTCTCAGAGTGCATACAACTGGTAGACTTCTTCTATTATGCTTCAGGCTCCTTAGCCATGTACTTATGCAAGAAACGTCCCAAGACTGTCGATGAGCGCTGCCGCTTAGCAGATGACTGGGACACTTATCATCCTTTCGCCAGTTCCCTGGACTTGAAGATCATCCCCCAAGTCACTCCTCTTTGCAAGCCCAACCAGGGAATGGGCCCTCTTCTAAAGTTCCTGTTTGCACTCTTTGCAAGAGGAAGGGGCACTTGGAATCCCAGTGCTGCTGTAATGGAGGAGCTGCTGCAATGCCACCCCCTGATCAACCCAACAAACCCCAACCTTCATCAGCTCCTCAAAAGGACTTTAGCAAGCTCTGCACACTTGCAGTAACAAATTACCTTCCTGGATGCTATGACCTCCTCCTGAGACAGTAATCTCTGTCCCCACCTAACTCAAAACAACCCAGGGGTTCTGACCCCTCACAATCTCCTTCAGGCAC
>NC_089763.1:5667722-5707722 GCF_040412425.1 Macrobrachium rosenbergii | reverse complement strand
GATCATAATGAAGCGCTCGAGAAGTTTCCTCTTCAGTTCATCGCTTCTTGTAATATTCAGAGATAATCTCGCAGTTGTGGTACAATAATACATATATGCATGAATATCAGGATATGAATTGTCTTAAGGTACGTATGTATGTATATAGATAAAGATGATGCAAAAATGTATACCCCTGCCTGAAGGGATGCCTAAAGTCCCATTATAACATAAATTAAGCTTATGGGTGAAAAATTATTCCTTAACTGTTATGAAGGTGGAATATTTTAATAATTACACCTCAAATATTGCTAGGGTCTTCGTTTTCTATTACCTGGTGACAGTCAGCTCACCGAAAATCCTCTTGTCAGTTGGTAACTCCCATTTTTATTTCCCTCCTATGACTGGAGAATATATGTATGTATGAATTTGTGTGTGTGTCTTCTTCCTGTGTACATTGAATTTTAACATTTTTCCCTTCCGTCTTTACCAGTAAATCCAAGAGACCATCCATCGATGGTCCAAGCCATAACTGCTAATGAAAAAATTTATTTTTGTACAGTAACACTAACAAAACGGCCAGACTGATTTTAGAGAATACCTTCATAACATGTGCCAACAATGCAATGGCAGGGAATACTCGATACGGTTTTGAAGACAGCATGTCAAGAAAAACTGTATACTCCACCACAGAAAAGAAATGCAAAAACACAAGAAACCATATGGAAAATGCACAGCTGGAAGAAGCCACGTGTAGAGAAAGGCCAAGGTCACGAGGACGGGGCCACACAGGGGGAGAAGGGTAATTAAAGGATTGAAGAAGCCAGCACACACATATAAATGCAGCTGGACTACATGTCCGGTCATTTTACGGATACTTGATAATGAGGACTGTTTGTCCCAGAAAGCTTGTAACTTTTTTTAATAAATATCTCTGCTAGATACCATCCAGTTTGAATCAGGTCCTCTAAGTTATATATATATATATATATATATATATATATATATATATATATATATATATATATATATATATATATATATATATATATATATATATATATATATATATATATATTCTTATGCTGTAGTTTTCATAATGCAGTAATCTCTCCTTAGTCATTGTGTGTATGTGTGTGTTGTTGTACACTGTATAATTTTATGTCCAGATGTGCAGATTCCATAGAGAGTTAGCTTAAAATTAATGTGTTTAAACCCTGTATGGCTTGTAAGAAGGAAGATATATGGAGTGGAGAAAGACAGAGGGTAGTTGTTATATAAAGAGGCGATTTGTTTTCGTCAATATACAAGACTGCTGAAGTAACACATTCTTATATGCCTCGATCACCCCATAGAGAACGCTGTTGGGTGGTGAATCGTGTCACAAAAGCTGCATAACATCGTTCTGGAATTTTCCATGAGCCGATATCTTTTCATTTTATTATAGTAACTAGAGATTCTTTTGTTCTGAAACTATGTAATAATAAATATTTTTATTAACTGTAATTCCACTTTTTCTCTAATCATCGTTTTAAAGAGTTTTTAAAAATAAAAATCTCGTCTAAGACCCGTGAGACTGTTATCAGTGCTGAGGGGAACCGTGGTTCTCTCTCTCCCTCTCTCTCTCCCTCTCAGGACTTCGAACATCCTGCTATAATATAGCTGATATTTTGTAGTCAATGGTCACTCGTAACTTTTAACCGTTTGATTCCTTAGTAAATGTGTCTGAGTCGTCTGAACAGTGTATTTTATTGAGTGTAGGTAACGGCGCCTATTAATAAGTGTAACAGGCCTAAAAAGTGGAGAAGTTGGTATCAAGGTATTGTAACACAATCATTGGTTTTCAGTGCACTAAAAAGAATATTTACAGTGGTTATATATAGTTATTCTATTTTTTCCTTTTATAAAATAATTTTCATGCTGTATGTTTTATACTTTATCTTTTGAAGAGTTTTATATACATGTGGTGTGTTTGCTATTGTCTTAATGCTTGGCTTTACATTTTGATTGTTTTTTCTGCAGAGTGTATTTCTGTGTTTTTGCATCCACATTTTTGTTTGATTGATTTAGTTGCCTTATTTTATTTAATACTTGGGAATTAATTTACTTGTATTTCTTTTCAATAATTTTTTGTTGCTTAACAATTTAAATTTTACTTGAATAATTTTTTTTATTAATTAATAAATTAATTTCAGATTTAATTTTGATTAATAATTTATCCAGACTTAATCCAATTTTGTTTTGTTTTTAAGTAATAATAAATTTCCCTGAGACTGTTAAGGTAATGTATAATCTTTGAACTTAGAAATAAATTTTTGTATTTAAAATTGTTATATCAGAGTTTCATTTATTGACCCACCAGTAATTTTGATTTGAATTAGATATAGAGTGGTAAGTGAGATGTTTTCCTTCAAGTAATTGAAGTCAGCTCGAACCAGGGATATACTTAGACTTTTATAATGTTGTTGGAGTGATGCCCTTTGATTTTACCTCACACCTGTTTTAATGAACTTATTCTGTTTCTTGCATGATTGATAAGTTTTATAAGGGATCACTGTTGCCTTTAGAGAAATCAGTCATTTTGTGTTTGCGATGAGGGTTCATGTGTCTGGCTGTTGTGAGGTAACTATAATTGTCGGATAAATGGGAAGTTTGTTAATCAAATATCAAGCACTTAGGCACCAGGTTTAATTTGAAGACCAGACACTGGGCACTTTGTCACAGATATAAATGGTGCCCAAGATCCCAGGAAAACGGATCACAAATATCATTCTGGTTTATAATGGTGGTGTTAGGGACATATTTTATTAGGGGAGTGACTATATAGTTTTTTTTGCATTTATTGTGTTGAATTGTTGTCATATTGAATTGTTAATTGAGTAATTGAGAGGAAATGGCTCCATTCGACGTTCAGGAATTTTTAGTAGGCCCCTCGATCTAAGAGTTATCTGAAACCACTCTGACTAAAACACATTGGAGTGAGAGAGCAGTAGCATGTGGTGGTCATGTGTCTACCAACATGGTAAAGGCACAAATAAAATGCATTGCTATGGAAGCATTGATAAACTCTGGTAAAATAGCTGATGAAGATGAGTTAGAATTAGCTGAAGAGTTGTTGAATGTAGCACAGGCTGATGGTATAAATAAACAAGCAGATGTTTTAAATAAGCAAGCAGAAAAGAAAGAGAAAAGTGATGTAGAGTTAGAGCTTAGACGTACAGAAGCAGAAGAAAATTTGATGAAGCTGAAGATGCAGGCTGAAAGAGAGAAAATGCAGGCAGAAAGAGAAAGAGAAGACAGAGAAAAAAGAGAAAGAAAAGAAAGAGAAGAAGAGAAAGCTGCTGAAGAATTAAGGAAAATAGCAGAAGAAGAAAGAGAGATAGCTAGGCACATGAGAGTGATGGAAAGGTTGAAAACTACAGCTGAATTGCCCGTGACTCCGTCTAACCCTACCCAAGGTGATCAAGACCCTGTATTTGATGTACTAAGAGTGCAGAAGTTAATTCCAAAGTTTACAGAAGAAGCTCCAGATGAATTTTTTGATCACTTTGAAAAAGTGGCTTCAGGTATGGGATGGTCAAAAGACAAATGGTCAGTTTTGCTACAGAGTGATCTCATTGGTAAAGGAAGAAGGGCCTATTTAGTCTTATCAGCTGATCAGTGTAAAGATTACGAAATACTCAAAGACAATGTGCTACAAGTCTACCAGATGACCCCAGAGTATTACGATGAAAGATTCAGATCTTTAAGAAAGAATGATAAGGTAACTTTCTTTGATTATGCTTACAAAGTGAGAAAGTGTTTTAAACGATGGTTGGAGGCTGCTAAAGTTAAAACATTTGAAGATCTTGAAGAATTAGTTGTTCTTGAACAATATCTTAGAGGAGTTCCTGAACACATAAGAGCCTATCTAAAAGAGAGAGAGAGGTGAATAAACTTAACAAAGCTGCTACACTTAGTGAAGACTATACTCTAATCAGTAGCAAAAGGAACTATAATATCAAGTACCAGAATCAACGCATAAGTTTTCAGTCTCATCCAAATTTCAGGAGCGGATTTAATGGGAATCCTACTAGTGGTAATACCAAGTCATTTCAGGGTAATATCCCTCAGCAAGCTAATGTAAAATCATCATATAATATTGCAAGGCAATTACAGAAGCCTAGTGTTGTCTGCTACAAGTGTGGAAGAGCAGGACACTTCAGTTGGGAGTGTTATCAGACACATCGGCAGTCCAAACCAGTTGGTTAAGTAATAAGAGGTAACCAGGTGAAACAGACCACAGAGCAGTGTGGGGAGGAGTCAAACCAGAGGAAATGTAACTTCAAGCAGTGAGTGGCTGAGTAGTTTGGAGGCTTTGAAGCCATATATCTATGAGGTTACTCTGACAACTCCAGGAGGAAGTGTGTAGGTACCAGTCAAGGTGTTACGTGATACAGGGAGCAACCATACTGTGGTAGTCTGTGGTGCTCACTCCCAGTTGGAGAAGAATCTCACAGGAGATTCAGTTATTTTGAAGGGTATAGGAGGAGAAGAGGTAACTTCTATATGCCACTTACACCTGTCATGTGAATTAGTGACAGGAGATGTTGATTTTGCTTAAAAGGACTCACTGGCTGTTGAAGGTGTGCATGTTCTGTTGGGGAATGAAGTTGGTAGTGTGTCATTTGTTCCTTGTCCTATAGTGACAGATAAACCATTGAGGATTAGTCCTATGGTAGATTTGGAGAAGAATAACCCCCACCTGTTTCCTAGCTGTGTGACTACTAGGAGTATGAAGAGGACTATGCCTGTAAGTGAAGAGACTGGGGATTTACTCACTCAAAAAGGATCACGTGAAGGATCTTTGAGCTTAGAAGAGTTGTTCCAGGGAAATGATGTTTCCCTTAATGCTGACCAAGAGGAGGTTTCCCAAGAAGAAGCTGTTGTCCCTGAAGAGACTCTGAGTAGTCAAAATGTTCCTGAAGATAACAGTGAAACTACAGTAGCTGTGTTAGCAGATATTGAGAGCTCAACCCTTGAAGTTGGTCAGGTGACCAGAGAGAAGCTAATGGAACTGTAGAAGAAGGATGCATCATTAGCCAAGTTGTTTTTCAGAGTTGTTAATCAAGAAGAGATGCAACAATCTCCTACCTGTTATTATCTGAATGAAGGTTTGCTGATGAGGAAGCATAGACCTGCAGCTATACCAGGAAGCAAGTGGTAGCAGTAGCTCATGAGTCTGGACACATGGGAATCAGGAAGACTGTGGAGAAGATAATGAAATATTTCTTCTAGCCTGGACTTCACAAAGATGTTAGCAGGTTCTGTCGGGAGTGTCATACCTGCCAGATAGCTGGAAAGCCAAATGAAACCATTCAGAAAGCCCCCCTACAACCTGTAGAAGTTAGAGGAGAACCCTTTAGCAAGATGATTATAGATATGGTTGGACCACTGCTGAAGACAAAGAAGGGCCATGAGTATCTGTTAACATTAATGTGTCCTGTGACAAGATATCCTGAGGCAATCCCTGTTAGAAACATATCTGCCAAGATAGTTGCTGAGAAACTAGTGGAGTTTTTCCTCAAAGTTTGGGATACCAGAGATTGTACAAAGTGATAGAGGAACCAATTTTACTTCCAAACTGTTTCAGGATGTGATGAACTTGTTAGGAGTGAAACAATAGTTGTCCACTGTGTATCACCCAGAAACTCAAGGAGCCTTGGAAAGGTTTCACCAGACATTGAAAAGTATGCTGACTAAGTATTGTTCTGAGTCAGGAAGAGATTGGGATGTTGGTGTACAATTGGTGTTATTTGAAATTAGGAATGCTTATCAAGAAAGCATGGCTTGTTCACCTAACGAGACGATTTTTGGTGGAGAAGCGAGAGGACCATTGAAAATTCTTGCAGAAAATTGGGAAGAATATCAAGTGGAAGTCCAAAGAGAATATGTGAAGAATTTGAGGAAAAGATTGGAAGAGATTAGAAAATTCTCTTTAGAAAATCTGAAACTGAGTCAAGAGAAAATGTAAAGGAGATATGATAAGAAGACTAAGCTAAGAAATTTTAGTGTTGATCAACAAGTGGTAGTGTTCTTACCTGTCAAGAGATTTCCCCTTTCCAACAAGTTTCAAGGTCCTTACAAGATAATTGAGAGGTTAAGTGATAAAACTTATGTGATTGAAACACCAGAAAGACGAAAACGAAAAAGGAAGATACATGTAAACCTCTTGAAACCTTGCCTCTCAGAAACCAAAATGGAAACTGTCAATAACCCAGAGAACTTCAATTACAGAAGATGATGATGGATATGAATTGGGAGCTGGAAGCAAGATGAATATATCTTTAATTTTGGAAAATTTGGAGGATAAACTGAAACATCTGAGTGTTGAGCAAGGTGGTGAATTGTGTGAAGTGATTAGAAGTTTCACAGAACTATTTGCAGATGTACCTGGGTGTACCGATCTGACCAAGCATGAGATCAAGATCCAAGAAGATGGACGTCCATTCAGACAGAGAGCTTATCGCCTATCCCTTTATCATCAAGATGTTTTGAAGAAAGAAGTCAAATATTTGTTACGGCATGGATTAGCAGAACCCAGTTCAAGTCACTGCAGTTCTCCATGTGTGTTAGTGAAGAAACTGGATGGCTCGTTTAGGATGTGTACTGATTATAGGAAATTGAATTCCATCAGTGTGGCTGACAATTATCCCTTGCCTCTTATAGAAAAGTTACTTGATAATGTTGGGCAAGCCAAGTTTGTCTCCAAGATAGACTTGTTGAAGGGATACTATCATATTCCCTTAGATGAGAATGCTAAGTTGCTGTCAGCTTTTATTACTCCTTTTGGACTGTATCAGTATACTGTTCTGCCATTTGGTCTGATGAATGCACCTGCAATGTTTCAACGGATGATGGATCAACTGCTAGGATCCATAGAAGGAGTAGGTGTATATCTGGATGAGACAGTCATTTACTCTACAGCATGGGAAGAACATCTGAAGATCCTGAGGAAAGTTTTCAAGAAACTATGGGAACCAGGACTAACAGTCAACCTAGAGAAGGGGCGAGTTTGGGAAGGCAACTGTGCAGTATCTTGGGTTTGAAGTTGGTAAAGGCCTTCTTGCTCCAGTAAATGCTAATGTAGAAGGTATCCATAAGGCTACCCCACCTACTACTAGAAAACAGCTACAGAGGTTTTCGGGCCTGGCAGGATTCAATCGACGTTTCTGCCCGAATTTCTCAGCTGCAGTAGCCCCCTTAACCGACTTAACTAGTCCCAAAGCTAAGTTTGTTTGGACTACAGAATGTTGAAAATCCTTTGGGAAGGTAAAAGCCATTTTAACTTCAAGACCAGTACTTCGGGCTCAAGACTTCAGTAAGAAATTTGTGATACAAGTTGATGCCTCTGACTGTGGAATTGGAGCTGTACTATTTCAAGAAGATGAAAGTGAACTTTTGCATCCCGTGTTTCATGTCTTCAAAATCGAAAAAGCATCAGAAAGTGTATTCCATGATAGAAAACAAAACTCTAGCCTTAATCACAACATTGAAAAAATTTGAAGTGTATGTGAACAGACCTAGGAATAAATAAATTTTAGTGCTGTCTGACCACAATCTGCTCACGTTTTTACAGGGGATCAAAAATCACAACGAGAGACTCACCTGGTGGTCTCTGTGCTTGCAACCCTATAATCTCAAAATGAAGCATATTTCAGGTAAGAACAGCATGATCGCAGATTACTTTATTGTGAATCGTTGGATTCAACCCCAGGATAATCAATCTTCTGGGGGGAGGAATCTTACGCTGCAGTTTTCATAATGCAGTAATCTCTCCTTGGTCGTTGTGTGTATGTGTGTGTTGTTGTATACTGTATAATTTTATGTTCAGATGTGCACATTCCATAGAGAGTTAGCTTAAAATTAATGTGTTTAAACCCTGTATGGCTTATAAGAAGGAAGATATATGGAGTGGAGAGAGACAGAGGGTAGTTGTTATATAAAAAGAAGTCTTGTTTTCATCAATATACAAGACAGCTGAAGAAACACATTCTTATATGGCTTGATCACCCCATACAGAACATTGTTGGGTGGTGAATCATGTCACGAAAGTTGCATAACATCGTTCTGGAATTTTCCATGAGGTGATATCTTTTCATTTTATTATAGTAACTAGAGATTCTTTTGTTCTGAAACTATGTAATAATAAATATTATTATTAACTGTAACTTCACTCTCTCTCTAATTATCGTTTTTAAAGGGTTTTTAAAATAAAAATCTCATCTAAGACCAGTTCACACACTCGTGTGGACGAACAGTCCTGCCTTGTCTATAGGCGCCTATACAAAAGATTCATTTTGAGACTGTTATCCATGCTGAGGGGAACTGAGGTTCTCTCTCTCTCTCTCTCTCTCTCTCTCTCTCTCTCTCTCTCTCTCTCTCTCTCTCTCTCTCTCTGGACTTCGAACATCCTGCTATAACATAACTGATATTTTGTAGTCAATGGTCACTCGTAACTTTTAACTGTTTAATTCCTTAGTAAATGTATCTGAGTCGTCTGAACAGTGTATTTTATTGAATGAAGGTAATGGCACCTATTAATAAGTGTAACAAGCCTAAAAACTGGAGAAGATGGTACCAAGGTATTGTAACACAATCATTGGTTTTTAGTGCACTAAAAATAATATTTATAGTGGTTACATATAGTTATTTTATTTTTCTTTTTTTAAATAATTTTTTATGTTGACTGTTTTATACTTTATCTTTTGAAGAGTTTTATATACATGTGGTGTGTTTGCTATTGTCTTAATGCTTGGCTTTACATTTTGATTTTTTTTCTGCAGAGTGTATTTCTGTTTTTGCATCCACATTTTTGTTTGATTGATTTAGTTGCCTTATTTTTTGTTTAACACTTGGGAATTAATTTTCTTGTATTTCTTTTCAATAATTTTTTGTTACTTAACAATTTAAATTTTACTTGAATTATTTTTTTATTAATTAATAAATTAATTTCTGATTTAATTTTGACTGATAATTAATTCAGACTTAATCCAATTTTGTTTTGTTTTCAAGTAATAATAAATTTCCCTGAGACTGTTAAGGTAATGTATAATCTTTGAACTTAGAAATAAATTTTTTTATTTAAAATTGTTATATCAGTTTCATTTATTGACCCACCAGTAATTTTGATTTGAATTAGATATAGAGTGGTAAGTGAGATGTTTTCCTTCAAGTAATTGAAGTGAGCTTGACCCAGGGAAATACTTAGACTTTTATAATGTTGTTGGAGTGATTCCCTTTGATTTTACCTCACACCTGTTTCAATGAAGTTATTCTGCTTTCTTGCATGATTGATAAGTTTTTTAAGGGATCACTGTTGCCTTTAGAGAGATCAGTCGTTTTGTATTTGTGATGAGGGTTCAGGTGTCTGGCTGTTGTGAGGTAACTATAATTGTCGGATAAATGGTAAGTTTGGTAATCTAATATCAAGCACTTAGACACCAGGTTTAATTTTGAAGTCCAGACACTATACATACATACATACATACATATATATATATACATATATATATATATATATATATATATATATATATATATATATATATATATATATATATATATATATATATATATATATATATATATATATATATATATATATAGTTCATTCTTACAGATATCAGCCACCATAATATCTTTGCTTATTTATATTGTAGGGGTCAAAGTCCTGTGTTTTAAGAGGTAGCCAACCACCCCCTATTGATAAAAGAGTGAGAGTGCATTTTTAAGGTGTGTTATTCACATTGGGTCCAGTTTGGAAATTAAATTATTCACTGGGGAGTGTTTAATACGAGGGAAACTGAATGTCCCAGATTTTAATCCCTTTTTTCATCTACCTCCTACTGTGTGAGTTGTGTATTGGTTCTCAAATGTTCTTTACAGATACCAGCTGATGCACCTGTTTTGAAGCAGATGGCTTCTGCCCTCAGGCCAACCTTTCGAGTAGGGCGGTGGAAATTATTTATCCACGAAACATAAAAATACCAGCACTGGCAACTACTCAGCTAACTCAATCCAGCCACCCCTCAACTTAGCTTAACTCCGCCCATTGACGTCATTGCTCAGTAGTCTCCGTGCCCGATAATTTCGGTCAAAGAAAGAGTTTTGCTGAATTCTAAAATCCTTAGTTCCTAGAGTAACTGCTGTGTCATTTGTGTATTACTTACCTAAAGAATTATTTGCATTCTATTCAATTGCAAGAGATCAGTAATTAAATTTGTTTCTTGTAAGTAGGGAAGATTTTTTCTTTTTTCTTAGTGTATACAGGCATATATTCTTTGTAGACATGATCAGTACCACTAGGTTTTCTTCACAACAAATCCATGTGGTCGAATACCATTTGTCGTCCAAGGTGCCAACACGACCTACGTGATCCTCTTCATTCAAACATGCGCATAACTATTTAGAATTTTGCTCAAGTAAATTACAATCACGTCACTAAACATAACTGCAGTCTCTTTATGCTAACAGGAACAGACTACATAGTTGTTATCTATTTGAGAATGTAGACAATTGTATTAATTAAAACGCAAACTCCTCACCAGTATAATTACGCTACTCATTTGAGAGAGAGAGAGAGAGAGAGAGAGAGAGAGAGAGAGAGAGAGAGAGAGAGAGAGAGAGAGAGAGAGTTCCAGTAATCCTTACCCATACACAGTTTTTTTTACACAAGTTCACAGGAGGCATGTTTTGTTAAAAGTTGGATATATATCATTTGATGAATAGAAACTATTGATTTACAACGGTCGAGTTTTGAAAACAAAATCAGAACCCCCCAGGTTATGTGTTAAGTAAAACCTCTGGGATAGTCTCATATATCCAGCAGTGTATATATATATTTTTGTTTATTTTTTTACTCATTTTACACATAGTGCTGTCACAATTTTATGCACATGTGTCCATACTACTTGTGTAAACTTTCACAAGTCATTCATGTTGTATATTGCTTTAGTTTACTTTAACTTATAATCAACTCTATTTTCTGTTATTGTGGTGACGTCTTCATTACGTCATGCTTACGGCCGTTAGGACGCTGAATTTTAAATCAGTGTCTGTCTCAGGCTGAGACAGACACTGATTTAAAAGATAGCTTAAGAAACAGATCACTTGGCAGTATTGCATTTGCTGATCCTCATAACTTTAAAAAGCTAGAAAACATGTATCTTGGTGCTCAAGTTGGCATGTCACTTTCGAGGGATCATGGAATAGAATCAAAAAGTATTCAAGAATTTCGACAGCGTTGCTTGTCATTTTACATTGAAGCTGCCAGTCAAATATTGAAGAGATATTCTTTCAACAACCCAGTCTTTCAAAACTTAGAAGCATTAAACCCCTGCGGTTGTGAACCTCTTATGGCCCATCCTCGTCCTTTCTCACTGAGAACATGGTGCAAGGCATTGATGATGAGTGGATGTCACTGCTAAGCTCAGAGCTATTGACTAGTTCTAGTGATGAAATGGCAGTTACATTCTGGATAAAAGTAAGAGATGCAAAGTCTGGGAATGGAGACCCCCATTTTCCTCTTTTATTGAAGTTCATGTTAAACTTGTTGTGTCTCCCCACACTCTAGTGCAGCGGTTGAAAGAGCATTTTCGGCCGTGAATAGGCTTAAAACTAAATTAAGGAATAGGTTAGCCACAGAAACCATCAGTGTAGTGTTGCACACGAAAAGATTTCTAAGTAATAGCAGCTGCAAGTGTTATAATCCACCAATAGATAAGTCATTGCTAGATAAATTCAATAGCAGCATGTATAAGAAGGGCATTATTAAGGATACTGAGGATAGTGATGAGGATTAGTATGATAATTTCCAAGTTCCAACAACATATCTCCCAGTCTAGTGTAGTAATTATGAGTACAATAAGTGAACTAATATTTTTGTTTTACTAATAACTTGCTAAGTATCTATATCATTAAGGGCCACAGCCAGAATTGTTCAGAAGCTTTAATTATGGCATATAATTTTGTTTTCATTATTGTCGTTCTTTCTTACCTAGAATATTTTGCATTGTCGCATTATTACTTTCTAAAATTACGGTAATGTGTGTCTACATATAAAAGGACTAACATTTATATTATTTATGCAAATTTATGCATCAAATCATAATTCTCCAAAGTTAGGCTAAAGCATGTCTGTAAAAGGATCAAATTTATGCTATTTTTTTTTTTTTAGTTATGCATCAGTAACTTGAATATTTGTATTAGAAAACAAATAAAGTAAATATGAATAATCTACAGAAAGAAAAAAAAAAAATGAACAAAATCTACATAAATTTTGCCAAGGGCATCTGGCAACACTGGACTCTCAGCTCAATAGGGAATACAACGCTTTCCAAGCACTCGTCTTTTCCTAACTCCTTTGTAAGTGATACATAATAAATTGAAGTCCTGCATTCATCCTTACAGAGAATAACTGAAATATTTAAGAAGTTGAAGATATTTCAATTGGCGACGAGGAATACAACGGTAAAAGTAAATTTATTAAACATGGTTACACAGTGTACAGCATTCAATCCTAGCTTGCGAAACTGTAATGGAGTTTTTGAACGATTGACAGTTCAATCTGCAGATTTGTTGCAGCAAGCTGGAGACGACAGTGCTAAGAAGGTTAGTACTTTGGTAAAATCTCTTCCTGTAAATGTCGTTACTGATGTCCAGCGGAGACTTAAACCAGTGAAACTGTCAGATGCCACATACTAAAATATCAAAGAAAAGCTAATTGCTCAGTATGAGGTTAAAAAGAGTGTGATAGGTGCAACGGTACAATTCCTGAATAGGAAACAACTTCCTGATGAATGTATTGAAAACTATGCTCGTGCATTAAATGACTTGTGCTCAAATTGCAATTATAAGGATTGTTGTCGGGATAGGTCTCTGCGAGATGCATTTGTGAGTGGCTTAAGGTCTGCAAGTATTCTGAGTGGTTTGTTACAAGACTGTGAAAACAAATCCTTTAACGAGTGTGTTGAGAAGGCGAAACTGCTGGCAACATTTTCTGCTGATGCTCAGGATATAAAGCCAGACTGCAGTCATCAGACAAGCTATAAAGTTACTGAACATAGGTCTAAAGGTATTAAAAAGGTTCCTACTTCATATGTTTGCATAAGGTGTGGTCAGCAAGCAAAACATTTTGCTAATGGTTGTTTTGCCATGAAATTGAAATGTGGTAAATGCCAGAAAACTGGACACCTTGCTAGGTGTTGCAAATCCATTGCAAAGTCATCGCATGCGGTCTCTGAAGCAACTCCGAGGGATGCGGCATGACCCAGGGAGATGTGGCAACGCAGCATAAGGGGATGGCGCGCGGGGACCAGACGGATGTTCGTGAGGCAGAAGGCAGCTGTGAATGCTCTCAACGAAGGGTAAATTCTTTTTTAGGATAAACTTCACTGTGCCAATGTCTGATTCACCATATGTGTTGAGCTGCTTTATTAACAATCAGAAAGTCGATTTTGAACTTGATAGTGGAAGTCATGTTTCTACAATGTGTCAAAGTGATGCAGCCAGAGCAGATGTTGTTATTTCTCCAACAAAACACCGTGTTCGCGGATACAGCGGAAATGCTATAAAGTTATGAGGAGAAACTTATGTAAATGTGACTTATGGTCACAAAATGTTGAAACACAAATTCTTAATTGTAAATTCCAGTAGTGTTAATCTGTTAGGTAGGGATTTATGTCAAAAGATGGATATTAAACTTTTGTTACCTGATGTTATGCAACATTCTGATAAGGTAATGTAAATGTGAGTAAATATGATGACGTCAGGAATAGAATTTTGTCTGAATTTAAAACATATTTAGGTGACGAATTTCAGTCTGACGTCAAACATACTGTCTCTTTAAATGTCATGTCTGATGCAAGGCCAATTTTTGCAAGAGCTCGACCTGTTCCATTGCGTTTACAAAGTAAGGTAAAAGAAGAGGTTGACAGGTTAAATGCTAGTGGTAAAATATCTAAGGTATATTCCAGTGATTGGGCTTCACCCACAGTTAATGTTATGAAGGATGAGAATAACATTCGAATATGTGGTGCTTTTTCGGTTACAGTGAATAAATTCCTCAAGCCAATGCAGACTCCATTACCCTCTATTGACGAGGTCATTGCACAAGTTGGCTCTGCAACAGTTTTCTCTAAAATTGATTAGGCACATGCAATTTTACAGTTGCCGTTAGATGAAGAATCTAAGAAATATACAACAATTAACACTTGTGAAGGGTTGTATCGATACAATTACCTCCCATTTGGCTTACGGGCTAGTCCCGGTATATTCCAGTCATTTATGTTACAGTTATTGAATGACATTAATGATGTGATTATTTACCAGGATGATCTACTTATTTTGTCTCCTAATGTTGATGAGCATACTGTTACCTTAAGGAGAGTATTAAATACGTTTCAAGATGCTGGTATCAAAGTTAATAACAATAAATGTTCCTTTTTTACAGATGAGGTGCATTATTTTCAATAGTAAGGTGGTGCATACTGACCCTGGAAAAGTGCGTTCCATTGTTGATGCCCATGCACCCAAAGACTTGAAGCAATTGCAAGCATTCTTTGGACTTTGCAACTATTATAAACGGTTTATTCCTAAATTCACTGAGGAGTTTGCCCCATTGTATAAATTATTGCGTAAAAATGCAAGATTTGTATGGAATCAAGAACAACAGAAGTGCTTTGATACTGGAAAGTTATTGTTCACATCTCACAGGGTTCTACAGCTGTATAATCCAGGTTATAAAACCTTGTTGGAAACAGACAGTTCAGGATATGGGATTGCTGCTGTACTGATGCAATGTAAAGATATGTACTCTCAGTGGCTGCCTGTAAAATTTACGTCCGGTACTCTGAACAATGTGGAACGTAATTACTCAAATCTTGAAAGAGAAGCATTGTCTGTGGTGTTTGGGTGTGAAAAATTCAGAGAATTTCTTGGTTCAAAATTCATCATTAGGAATGATCAACAACCTTTGCGTAAGTAAACTATTCTCCCATACAGCAGGAGTAGGCTACCTTTCACATGTTCTGCTAGGTTACAGCGTTGGTATCTAAGACTAGCTCAGTTTAATTATTGTTTTGAATATTCAAAAGGCACAGATAATGTCAACAGTGATTGTTTAAGTAGACTGCCTCTACCTGAATATGGTCATGATTGTGAGCCATATGAACTAATCTTTACTGTAAATTCCCTCTCTGCTATGAATATAACCTGTGTTGAAATTCAAAAGGAGACAGATAAGGATGAAAGTTTATCCGGAATTGAAACATTGTATAAAATATGGTGTTCCTACCAATGCTAAGTCTAACTTATTGCCATATAAGAACGTTCTGAAGGATATGTCTATTATGAAAGGCTGCATTCTGTATCAGAATCGTGTTTTAATTCTTCATCCTTTACGCCAAATGGTATTAGAGAAATTTCATGTAGGCCATCCAGGAATATGTAGTATGAAATCTTTGGTGCGCTCTCTTATCTGGTACCCTAACATTGATCATGATGTTGAAAGGCTGGTTAAAAATTGTGAGTTGTGTCAATCTGTTCAAGGAAGACCAAGTAAGAATCAACATGTAATATGGCCTACTACCACCGAGGCCTTGGTCTCGTGTTCATATAGACCATTTTTTCTATGAATCTCATACATGTCTTATTGTTGTAGATGCACTTAGTAAGTATATAGAAGTGGAAACAGTGCAAAGTACAAGTGAAAATGAAACAACTGACACCTTGCGTTTGGTGTTTTCACGTGATGGGTTGTGTGACTCACTCGTATCAGATAATGCTTCGTGTTTCACTAATAATAAATTTAAACAGTTTCTGGAGAATAATGGCATTATTCATATGACTCCTCCTCCCTATTCACCATCAAGTAATGGTCAAGCGGAGAGGTGGGTAAGGGTTGTAAAAGATTTGCTTAAGAAATATCAGTGATGAATCATTCAAAACACGCTTAGCTCAAGTTTTATTCCATTATCGTACTGTTCCACATTCTGTTACTAACATTCCCCCATCAGTGTCCTTGAATAATAGAAAGTTTGTATCGGTCAAAGATAGAATAAACCCTAAATATGTTGCTAATAAACCTTCTTGTGAATTCAAACAAATAAATCAATTTGAGGTAGGTGATAAAGTTCTGGCACTTAACTTAAGAGATGGTCCGAAATAGTTCCATGGTACAATTGTTCAGAAATTAGGTGTAAATCTGTATAATGTTCATGTTCAGGAATTAGATGTCATATGGAAACGACACTGTAATCAACTATTGTCAACCATAGGTTCAGAACGAAAGAAAAGCATCAATAATGAGTCCAGTTGTTTATCATCCTATAATGAATTACCTTCTCATCAACCAATAATGCAACCTTATATTTCTGTTGGGTCCCCTATCAATGTTTCACTTCACAATAACATAAGTGTACCAACTATTAGGGTTTCTAGTGACATTACGGTAGCAGATGTGCCTCCTATCAGGCGCTCAGCTAGAAATAGAAAACCTGTGATACGTTATGGTTATGACGAATATTAGAGATGTTATGGTGTGATTGTAAATGATTGCCAAGGTTATTCTTCCATTATAATAATATTGTTTTATTTTGTGTTTTCATTTAGAGAGGAGCATATTGTTTTATTTTGTGTTTTCATTTAGAGAGGAGCAAATGTTATATATTGCTTTAGTTTAGTTTAACTTATAATCAACTCTACTTTCTGTTATTGTAGTGACGTCTTCATTACGTCATGCCTACAGCTGTTAGGCCACTGAATTTTAAATCAGTGTCTGTCTCAGCTCAATAGAGATTACATCGCTTTTCAAGCACTCGTCTTTTCCTAACTCCTTTGTAAGGGATACATAATAAATTGAAGTCCTGCATTCATCCTTACAGAGAATAACTGAAATACTTAAGAAGTTGAAGATATTTCAATTCATTAGGCAAGTGCTTGAGCCATTTCTTAAAGAGAAGAAAGTTAACCCAGACCAATAAACATCTGCATCACAGAAGGAACCTGGGTGTAAGTTATATCAAACGTAGTTGAGCGAACTGTACCGTGGGTAATTCTCAAAACTTGCATATGAACTGCAAGCAACAACAGCACATTAAGTGCAACTCTCCAAATGCGTGTTGACGAATATCACTTAGGCCAGGTTCTGCAGACACAGATCTCGCAGCCCCACCACGACTTCCTCCCTCATAGAGAAAGGGAGTCCACAACCTTTTAGTTCTTAGGAACTAGCCAACTATGAGTGCCAACCAAGGGATTTCCCTTTCAAGGTGCCACCAATCTGGTGTACTGCCAACTGAGTAACCCACCTGAAGTGTCTTCCCTTTTTCTACTACTCATCACTTGCACTCTCCTTCATGCAGAGTGCCATTTCCTTTTGTACAATTTACTGTATGGTCAACTAGTGTCGTTCCTCAGAGTCAGACACACCAGTGCCACCCCAAAAAGAGTCCTGTGTTTTACACAACCAATACCTGTACTATTAGACACAGTGCCAACAATTAGCATGTACCCCAACAATACTACGAGTCACTACAGTGTCCATGAGTCCTAAAAAGTTTAGCTCAACTTGGACCGCTTCATTTAGTGTGACCATTGAACTGCACACTCAGCCACAGTGCCACCTGTAAACAGGGGTCTTCCAGCCTAAGTGTCACCCTCGCAAGGGACCCTTCCATAGTGTGCTTTTCCATCCACTCTGCCAAGAGCCAAGTGCCAATCCGTGCAATCACTTGCAAGGCTCTATTCCCAGCTCATTTTGATGCACCTTAACCGTCAGCATTATGTCACTGGAAAATTACCAAGCCTTCAGGGATATGGGAAGGGTGCAGGCCTAAAGGGAGAGTATCTAACACAGTGGGTACAGATGCAACTTGATGCCATGCTGCAAAGAGAAAGGCGGCAGGAAAGAGAAGAGCAGCAGCAACTTGAAATGGCCTTGAAGGAAAAGCAGCTTGAGCTGGTGAAAGCATGACAAGACAGTGCCACGACTCTGGCCCAACAAGCCACTAAAGCCCCGTTCATACATTCACGTATCAAGCCCACGCATGTTCAGGTATGTGAAACGTGGCTATACAGGGGGTTTGTTGGTGCGATCAAGTGGATACATGCCACAGGCCGATGTCTGTAAAGCTTGTGCAGTCAACATAACAACGCCATAACATAAGTATGAAGTAATGTGTATTAAGCCTACGCACTGCGCAAGATTGACAGGACACTTATGTGAATTGCCACGACAATAGGCCACACCCCCACCAATAGTGCGTGGCACAGCAAGTAACACCCACGTACGTATACAGTATGTGTAACGTTGTGTGTCACAACCTCACGACGTCCTCATGATATCCTCCACGTACATCGATGGGTATACATAGGGTACAAAAGGGCCATACTGCACACATGTGATTACAGTTCCATTCACCGCCTACCTGCAGCAAGATGTATTCCCCTGCTGCTGAATCAGCATGGAGAACATTGACGACATCCTTGCCCTTATAACACCAGCAAACAGACAAAAAAGAAAGGTAATGGAGACTGTCGTGGAGTATATGCACTGCATGGTATTGGTGGAAGTTGTGAAGGCCTACATTCCAACTGAAAATCAGAAAAAAAAAGGAGGCAGAGGAGGGTTTGGGCCTGGTCGTACCTGCAAAGAAGGGTGGAGCTAGGCCACTATGACAATCTGATGGAGGAGCTGGCAGCTAAAAATCCAGAACTATACAGGAATTTTACCCTAACTGACAGGGACGCATTCAATGAAATAGTTGAACGTGTCACAGCCTACATTCAGAAGAAACGCACATTTTGGAGGGAACCCCTTACGCCAGGACTGCATGTGGCTATCACCCTATGTTGCCTCGCCACAGGTGACTCATACAAGAGTCTGCAATACACATTCCGAGTGGCCCACAACTCCATCAGTTACATTGTACCTGAGACAGCTCTTCGTTGGGTGAGTCGGTAGAGCGGCGGACTGGCACTCGCTGGGCTGGAGTTCGATTCCCCAGCCGGCTGATGAAGAGTTACAGGAATTTATTTCTGGTGATAGAAATTCATTTCTTGCTATAATGTGGTTCGGATTTCACAATAAGCTGTAGGTCCCGTTGCTAAGTAACCAATTGGTTCTTAGCCACGTAAAATAAGTCTAATCCTTCGGGCCAGCCCTAGGAGATCTGTTATATCAGCCCAGTGGTCTGGTAAAACTAAGGTATACTTAACTTTGTACCTGAGACCTGCAGGGCCATTATTGTTGTCTACGGAGATGAGGAACTGCAGGTGCCACAAACACCAGAGGCTTGGAAGCAGGATGCCCGCAGGTTTTAGGAACGGTGGAACTTCCCCAACGTAATTGGAGCAGACAGCAAACTCATCAGGCTCTGTAAACCTCCCCTTGGTGGTATGCATTACTACAACTACAAGATCATCTCCATGAATCTACTTGCCATTGTCGATGCTTTATATAAGTTCCTCTATGTGGACGTGAGTGCTACTGGGTCAGAGTCGGATGATGGTGTATTTGCCCAGACCCGTCTGTTTGAAATGCTGGCAAAACAAGAAGCAAACCTTCCCCAACCTGAGGCCCTGCTAGATGCAACAAATGGAGTGCCTGTAGACTACTTCCTGCTTGGCGATGGTGCCTTCCCTCTGTTGAACTATCTTAAGAAACCCTACCCCAAAAGAGGCTTGTCCAAGGTGGAGCGGATATACAGCTACAGATTAAGAAGGGCACGCCGGACGGTGGAGAATACCATCACACATGACTTCATACCTGGTGCCTGGAGGAGTGACCCGCCCCTAGGAGACGTTCTTCCAACCGTGCATGGCAATACTGCAACCAAGAATGCCAAGAAACAATGCAACATCCTGAAAGACTACTTTTCATCTCATGCCAGTTTCGTTAGTTGACAGAAGAACTATTGTTAACTTGTATTTATATGTTTGGGATCTTATATTTGTTATATTTGTTTCTCTTCTTTATCTGTTACTTCGTATGTCGACTTCCTTATTTTTTCATGTCCGTACTGTTTATTTTTCATTTGTACTTAAGCATTTTTTCTGTTTTTTTACAAATGTCTTATTTCTGTTATTCCTAATTTAATTTGTTACTGTCAAATGTTTCAGTTCATTGAATTACAGTTGTGTTATTATTCTTAGTATATTTTGGCACTTATATTTATTTTAGTTAAGAGTTTTGTTTCAGTTATATCTCATTTTGCAATTGTCTTATTTGTTATTATTCTCAGTTCATTTTGGTACTGATATTTTTTTAGGTCATTGGATAACATACATTGTTCAATTATATGTTATTTTGCATATGACATAGTGGTACTTAGTTTTATTAATTTTCCTTGAATATAAGTTAATTTTCAACTATATAGTTGTTTCCATATGTCTTATTTGTGTTATTATTCTTACTTCATTTTGTTACTTTGATGGTTTTTGTTCACTGAATAAAAGTTATTTTTAAATTATATGGTTATTGTTTATACTAATGCTTATATATACATTGAAACATACAATAATACAAAAAAATATACATTTCTTTATATAACACTGATACATTGACACATACACGAAATATGTGTTTACATAAATACTAATACTATGGCACATACAAACATACAAAAAATGTTGTCTATATATAAATATATACATAGACACCTGAGTGTGGACGTCACTCCAGGTGCAGACAGTTGGGCGTGCAGCATCGCCACCTGTTGCGCTGTGAGGTTGAAAGGCTGGGTCATGCCACCACTAGGTGTAGCAAGTGGCACATATGTTGGAGTTGTAGTAGCAGGAAGAGGAACTGGGGCTGCAGGCGGAGCGTCCCAAAGGGCTTCTGCTTGGGTGTGGGGTATCAGGTGATGTGGGGGCCTCGTTATGCCCCCTTTGGTTGCCCTCACAAAGCGCTGTATGGCAGAGAGCAACTCCACCTTCAGCGCATCCTGAGCTCGGGCCCCACATCCACACAGTCGTAGGCAAGCTCATCCAGAGAGTTCTGCCAGTAAGTCAACTTGGGGTCAGCCATAGGTTTTATGACCCCCTCTAGCCTTTCCTGAGCTGACTCTGCTTGTTGCAGCAACACTTCCAGGACCCCATTTGGAGGGCTGTCCTGCTTCCGTGACTTCCTTGGTGGAGGCTCATCGACGGCGGAGGATGGGTCATCGGATAAACGGGACTGGAGTGCCACTGCCAGCAGGATCAGAAAAGGCAGGATCAGCAATGGCAGGACCATGGGCAGGACGGCTGGTGCAAGCAGCTGCAGCAGACTGTAAAGAGATGGAACATGTATGAGAGAATGTAAATAAATGTACTGTGAATGATAAGGTTGTAGTTTCATTAATTAAATAAACTATGTAATAAAGTTTCAGTCACTAATTTACTAACGAAACAATAAAATAAGACATACCAAAGGAAGTCCCAACACCTTGGGCTTCTTTTGTCAGACGATGTGGGGTTTGAGGAAGTGGAAGATGTTCAGTATCCATTTCTCACAGTCCATCAGTCATTTGCTGGCCCCCTGACCACTTTTCTCCGCTGTAAAGCATCCATAGCAGGTCCTGAGGGAGGTAAACCAGGTCCAGAGTTCAGTGCCTGACACAGGAGGATCAAGTGACCTCCCCTCCCCTCGAATGCCCTGCGCACCCTCGCCTTGTCCTTGTATGCAGTCATGCCCTTATTGTAAATAAATTCAGCCTCCTGCTCCAACCATTCCCTTACCAGCCTCTCATTTTCGTCTGAGAGGATGACAGAAGGGTTTTACTTGCAGCACACCTTTACTGCAGTCTCAGGGTCGGTGCCATCAGCAGCTTCCTTGTTGACGTCGTCATCGGCGTCGATCATTGTCGTCCAGGGCGACGTCCTCATCGTTGAGTATGCTGCTGTTGCTGGCCATGTCCACCTTGTCGGCCTCATCGAGGTGTATCACCACATCCTCCTCCACCATGGTGCCTGTAGCAGTTAGTCTCTTTGTAAAGGCAGTCTCAGTTCCTGACTGGGATGACGGACGCTTGTAAGCCCCCTTCTGGTGTCTTTTGCTTTTTTCTTTCGGCATTATAGTAAACAGGTCTACTGACGAAGGTGCTGGAGGGGCAAGAGATTGTGTTGCTGCTGCCGGTCCGGGAGAGGAACTGAAACCGCATACACACCGAAGGTCGTTTTATACATCTGACACAGCGCTGTCTCATTGTCTCGGGTCCCAGGGTATAGGCGCTGTTGGCGCGTCTACTCCCGAACCTCATGAGGACCCACGGGGTGCTTGGCAGGAATGGGAGAGCAGCATGGTACCACACATCATTGTCCTACAGGCACGCCGACCACGCTACGTTTGTACCACGCTGTGCGTGTGAAGCCACGCAAAATGATGGTTAACATGAGCAGACACGTGTGTTTTGAACATATCGAAATGTATGCGACTCCCCAAGCACACTGGGCTGGTGGGTAGCATCCTCCTGACTCCGTCCCGCATGCCCACAATCATAAATACGCTTTTCGGAATGTTTTCGCATTAATTACGTGAGCGGTTGCCAGCTACTAGTTTCCATTCATGCGTGGGTATGCGTGAGTTGATATGTGAATGTGTGAACAGGCCTTAACCCCACACCTTCCATGCCTCATTCCAATATGTCAAGTATTACCTCACTCATGCCAACATGGACTGACGAAAAGACAGAGGTGTGGCTGGCACAGGTAGATGCGCTTTTCTCTAACTATAATACCACAAAGACAGGAAGAGCCTTGCTTCTTGCTAAGCATATGACTGGTAAAGCCAAGGACTCCCTCTGCATGCTGGATAATGGTGCCAGGGGAAACATGGGTGAAGTTCTCTGGGCCATAATCAAGGTATACGAGATAATATCGGAGAAATAGAGACAATGGTGGAGGGCTCTCCAAAAAGAAATTGGTCTGACCTGGGCTGAATGGGCCTACCATAGGACCCTAGTGGGCCAGATCTGGCTCGACGACCTGGTGTGGATGGAACGCAAGAACCTGTTCAACTGGATGGTGCTGGAGGATTTCTTCTAGTATGCCCCTGGGTCCCTTGCCGTGTACATCAACGATAAGTAACCCCAGATATTCAAGGAAGGCTGTCATATGGCCATTGCTTTGGAAACCTTCCACCCATCTTCCAGCATGTCTCACAGATGCATAGTGCCACCCAGTCATTTCTCAGGGCCAGTTCACACGAAGAACAGACTCCCGTCCAAGCCTCCAGTATGCAGCCACTGCTGTAAGTCTGGACACTCCAAGTCTGAGTGTCACTTTAAAGGTGGAGCTACCAAGAAGTTCCCCTTCAAGCCTTTTAAGAAGTCCTACAGCTGCTCTCCATCCACTTCCCAGCAAACCTCACAACCTACTGACACCACAGCCAGTCAAGCCCATCAAAGAGGCTCCTGCAAAGACTTTGCTGATCTTAGTCATTATAGTGCCAGATTTCCTGCATGCCCACAACACTGCAAGGCAACAAAATATGTCCACTTTATATCCAGTGCCAAAATAGCCAAGCCGTGGCCCGCCACGCCTTCCGAGGAGTGGCTCTGCTCTCAAGGAAATACAGAAAGAAGAGATCATACTTATTAAAAAAATAAAGTAATCAATATATAGATAAAAATGTGTTAAAATGCAAGAATAATAGTATTTGGGTAGTAATGCATTGCATTTTTGCTTGAACTTCTGAAGTTCCAATTGTGTGACATCCTCTGGGAAGCTGTTCCACAGTCCAACAGTGTGAGGAATAAAGGACCTCTAGAACTGAGAAGTTCAACAGTGAGACACATTTACTGCATATTGGGGCTGCTGTTCAGTGAATCTGTTTGCTCTCAGCAGATAAAGGGGATCAGGGATCAATTGTGAATGTGAAAGATCTCTGTTGAAATGCAACTTAAGAAAAAGTTACAAACAAGAGACCATCTGTCGATGGTCCAAGTCATAACTGCTACTATTAGGAAACAGAACCTTACCACCACTAACCACTCTTAAAAGAGATAAATCTCTGGCATAAGATGACATCCACATCAGAGAACAGTATTCCAGTAAAGGAAGTACAAATGACCTAAAACAGGTTGCACTGATTTGATCACTTTTATAACTATAGGAAGCCTTATGAACAATACCTTACTTTCGTGTGGCATTTGCTGAAACTTTCATAAGATGTTTCTCAAAAGTTAGATGTGAGTCGAAAGTTACACCTAGAAGTTTTAAACTTCAAACTCATTCAGCAAAGTTCCATCCACATGAAGGGAAGGATGAGGTGGGAAATCTGTACCAGATCTGCTAATCAACAGAGTTTTCGTTTTACTGGAGTTCAGCCTCATACCCCACTGACTACACCATTCCCTGATCCAGTCAATGTCCCAATTGAGGCACATCTGAATAGTTTTACATCTTTAACATTATTGCTGTTAAACACATCAAATAAAGACTCTATATTCTTGATAAAAGTAGTTGTTGAGATAGCCTCTCTGGGGAGTTTACCAGTGCAGATGTAAGTCATGAGAGCCGCACTGACAGAGTGACTGAAGACCCGTGCTGCTGTTTTCATCTTCATTTCACTGAATGGTGGTAACTTAATATGCTTGTGTGACAACATAGGTGCAAGCCTCACTCCAGTCACTGTTGAACTTTCCAGTTGATGAAACTGTTCAATGTATTTCCAGCTCACTATATGTCCTTCAACATGAAAATCATGTTTGTGAAGATTGTTACGAATGGACTTGGGTAAATGGGGTGGATCATACAGTATGAAGATTTTCTTGTTTCTTCCCTGTAAATGTTCTATAATCTTCAAAACCAAGCACTCTATCTTCACAACCTACAAAGCTCAAGCCCTCTTTGACAGAAACTTCATCAAGGCAAACATTACAGTATCTGTCAAGTTCCTTTATTGTTGCTGTACGATTTCCCAGGAGAGTTGCCAGTGATGATGAGAATCCTGTATTAATTTGACACTTGCTGAATATTCTTTGAAGTGTTCTTACACACGGTATTTTAAAATTTTTTCTCAGATATCTGTATGCAGCAGGACTTTTGTAAAACAATGACAGACAGTACAATTTAATATTGTGATTCCAGCGTTTCTGCTTCCTCTGGGTCAGTTGTGTAAGAACCAGATCACAGGCTAGGGCTTCAATGTACTTTTTTATCACCTTTTCCTTTTCTCTTTTTTCTGATGGTACAATTCACGTCTAGTTTTCATAAGTGCCTTCTTGAGAAGCAAACTTCTTTTTCTGTATGTTTCATTCTTCCTTTTCAAGTTTTCCTTCGTTGGGGCTGGTGACACTTCCACAGGTTCCTCAACAGTCTGTTCCTCTTCTGTAAGAAAAATATATCAATAAATTTTTAAAATCTTTGCAAAAATTTCATGTTTTTTAAAACTATATATAAATTCAAATATATATAAAATTATATTTGATAAGTTATGATAACTGATATTTCACATATATATATTAAGCTTTTTAAACTTACTGGCAGTAAAACGAGTGTGCACCCCTATTTATGTGACCCATCCAGGTATAGCCTTGCATAAACACGCTAGATATTAAACATACCTTCTTGAAATTTCATGAATTTCATCCTGACACAAAGTTAGTAGAACGACTTAATTGTAAAACTCAACAACTGTAAACACTACAAGAAACAGTAAATATTAACAAAAAGCACTTTCAAGAACTTGAAAGAGAGCTTAAAAAATTAATTGCATTATGTTTGTGCAAGTAGGAAACAAAAGCTCTCTACCTCTTCTTCTTTTTCTTGGAAGTGTGTCATCTTCAGATTGAATTGTTCTTTTTATCACACGTCTAAAATACAACTTCTTTGGAGCATTCTGATTTTTTAATAAAGTAGGGATGGCATCTTTCCTTAAGTTTTTCTTCTTTCTTTTGGAACTACTTGGGGGGGGGGGTTGAAAATGTAATAAATATATGCTAAATTAAATAAAATACTAATATCCTTGAGTAATAAAGCTGTAAACGGATTTAACATTCTTGTGACAACAACAGTAATTCTACTAACACCAGTAAAATACTAACCAAAGATTATAATTATCAGGCCTTCTTGAAGTTTTTATGTTACATGCTATTTAGGTGTACAGATAATTTACTTTTTCCAGCAGGGCACATGAATTGATCTTTGTCAAAATGATCTTCGCACAAACACAATTGAAGAATACTTTTGTAATCCCTTTTGAAGTTCAGGTCACATCGACGTGTGTTAATCCACCACCTCTGACATCTGAAATAGTGAAACAGCTAATAATTACTATCAGGCCAACAAGGTTGGGGGTTGTGATTTATTATAACATGTAAGAAATTTGTTTATTTTCACAGTAAACATTTACACGTCTAGAGTTGAGATCATTAGACTACTAGACTACTTCAAGCTTAATTTGGCCAAGATTAACCACTGTAGATTTCACTGAGATCATTATAATAAAATTGAAACAAAAAACTATTGTCGAAACGGAATTAGTAAACATGACTTTAATTTGCTCACCATATGAAAGCCAAGGCAAAGTCGTTACAATGGCTGTAGTTTGATCAGTAATACAGTATAGGATCCAAACTTTCATCATACATTACATGGTATTTGCAGTGTGTGTAAGGTGAATTTACCTGTCTACTGCTTTCTTTGCCTCTTCTCCAACCCTTTTTCCTGGGTTTGGAAAAAAAAAAATGCCAGCTCTGGGTTTTAGTGTCGGGAATTCTGACAATCTATCGCTGAACAATATTAAACATGTGCGTTGACGGCCATATTGTCTTAGAGAATAAGTTCGTCGTCCCGTGGGCTCGAACCAACGAAGGACAAGAGCCTACGGGACGACGAACTTATTATCAACTAAAAACTCCCCTTCGGTAACATATATGGAGATATATTATTTCCGAGATAGAGCGAATTGGATATTAAAGGATGTTTGTAGCTTAATGCTTGTATATGAATCACGGTGATGTGATAAAAAGTCATAATATGGCTGCGTGCGACAAACGCACTATATGGTCAGCATGGCAGAGGTGGGTTGATATCGACTCTAAATACGAATACCTGAGTTCGACGGGGCTTTGTAGATGGGAGCCGATATCAACTTATACCTCACTTGTTGGCCGCATGGGTAAAGGCGTCAATGTATTCCTGAGTTCTTGTCCTTCGTTGGTTCGAGCCAAGGGTACGATGAACTTATCATCTACTAAAAAATTCCCATTCGGTAACATATATGAAAATATATTATTTCCGAGGTAGAGCGAACTGGATATTAAAGGACGTTTGTAGCTTAATGCTTGTATATGAATCATGGTGATGTGATAAAAAGTCATAATATGGCTGCATGCGACAAATGCACTACATGGTCAGCATGGCAGAGGTGGGTTGATATCGACTCTAAATATAAATACCTGAGTTCGACAGGGATTTGTAGATGGGAGCCAATATCAACCTATACCTCAGTTGTTGGCCGCGTGGGTAAAGGTGTCACTGTATTCCTGAGTTCTTGTCCTTCGTTGATTCGAGCCAAGGGTACGACGAACTTATTATCAACTAAAAAATTCCCCTTCGGTAACATATATGAAAATATATTATTTCCGAGGTAGAGCGAATTGGACATTAAAGGATGTTTGTAGCTTAATGCTTGTATATATATATATATATATATATATATATATATATATATATATATATATATATATATATATATATATATATATATATATATATATATATATATATATATATATATATATATATATATATATATATATATATATATATATATATATATATATATATATATATATATATATATATATATATATATATATATATCTATATATATATATATATATATATATATATATATATATATATATATATATATATATATATATATATATATATATATATATATATATTATAGGTTACAAGAAGTCGCTGCAGAGCCAACCCTTCATTTACCCTTAGTTACGGGAGTAGAATCGTTGCTGCATAGCCGATCCAAGTTGACCTAGATATCAAAACAATTAAAGTTATCAACAGTTCAATCTGTCCCGTTTCTTTACCTGAAACAGACATTTAGAGGGCACGGTCAAAAAGTACGAGGATGAGAGACTGAGTGCCACTCTCTTATGCAGCTTAGCCCAACTAAGCTGCTTAAAGCAACCTTTCTAAAGGCAGTTTAAACTGGCTGAATTGTTTTCCTGCGGGATACCTGGGAAGATACAAACAGATGGCCAGGAGACCTGGAAAATGACACATCTCTGCACACGGTCACCAGACTTGACAGATCTCTGCACACGGTCCATACTCGGCAGAGGTCTTGAAAAGGGATGGGACAGGAGAAATCTTTGCAGTTAGCCAGAGCAATTGTATGCGCACGAGAGGTGCTGAGAGTTCCCTTCCCCCACTTCCCCCCTGTCCACACCCGACTCCAGACTCGTTACCATCTCTACGGTCATCCTCGAGTGGATCGTCCAAGTGATAGTGTGCCGTGCCTTACGTGTGATTGTCCCTCGTCATTCTTTGCCAGAGACCCGCTTCCCCTAAGGTAAAGTACGAGTGAAGACTTTTCAGTCACGATAGTTTGCCATTAGAAGTGTTTATTGAGTGCCAGTATTCTACCTCAATCCTTGTGCCATTTTACCCGGTACCATGGCCAATGTTCTGTGTTCCAGTGTAAAGTGTTCATTCATTCCTTGAGTCCTTGCCACCATCAGTGCAGCCTTGAATCATTGTATGAGTTATATTTTCCTTTTACTGGCATGTAATGTTTACCTCTCTATTGCAAAGGGCCTTTGCTGTGGACTCATCTTGGGCTGTGCCTTGCCATCATTCAAGACTTCATTAGAAGATCTTAATGAGTTGCAAGCCTCCTAATAATTCATTTAACCATTTTCCTTTTGATTCCTTTTGTAAATATAATAACTTAATTTAACCAAAGTGTTTGCGTAACATTCCCTCATGAAGTAGAACACTAAGCCCATTGAGTCATCCCCATTTTTCTTTTCTTTTTATGATTTCGAGAAGTCAAGAGGGCATTGTGGCTATTAGAATTACATATGTGTCTGGTAAAAGTGACCAGTAGATTCTACATATATATTTCAGCCTAAAAACCAATAAAAACGATTGCCCACTTGGCTACGATGGTGAGGATGGGTCTATTCCAGCTGTAATAAATATATCTGAAAACGACAGGTATATGTGTCATAATTAGACATAATTTAAAATGGAATCATAATTCCATTAATGTACTGCTTTAAGCGGACTTGGAAAAAAGTATATATATCTGTGTGGGCACGAGAGAGGAGTTGTGTATGAATCACAGAACTAGTCCATCAAATCGCACATGTCAGCAGAATGTCTGCAATGTGTTGTTTATAAACAGTATGTCAGCATAAGTCAACGTCCTTTTTGTGCTGAGCTAAGAGCTGTCACGTAGACAGTGAGGAATTCCTTCGGAACGAGGTCATTGTGTGTTCGTGTGTGTGTAAGTCGTAAGTCTTGCTATGTAGTTGTATAAGTGCTTTTCAGATAGATCAACATGGGAAGCCATCCTGTGTAGACCATTGTTATTCTGTTGTACAAACCTTTCCAGAATACAAAGAAAACCCATTATGGAGTTTGTCTAAATCCTATAGAAGAACTTTACTATTCCCAAGACGATAAACTCATGTCACAACCATGGAACAGCATTGAAGATGCAAAAGCAATTTCTCTGACTGCGTTTTAAACTCAGTCTACACAATCAAACGTAAGATGGGGATACTCTGGCGGAGTACCCTACTACATATGTATGTACGAGTGGTATTAGACTTTTATCCTTCTCGTGGTCAGGTCAGCAACATGACCTCCTTCTGATTATGGTGACAAAGGTTTGTTTTCTGCGACCGGCCATCACAGTCTCTTCAATTCTTGTGTTTGGATCTTACAGCTTTATAGTTACAAGCCATATCCAAAAAAGCGTGAAGAATTCAAGAAGTTAAGAGGGCATTGTGACTATTAGAATTACATATGTGTCTGGTAAAAATGACCAGTAGATTCTACATATATATTTCTGCCTAAAAACCAATAAAAACAATTGCCCACTTGGCTATGATGGTGAGGATGGGCCTATTCCAGCTGTAATAAATATATCTGAAAACCACAGGTATATGTATGTACGAGAGGTAATAGACTTTTATCCTTCTCGTGGTCAGGTCGGCAACGTGACCTCCGTGTGATTATGGTGACGCGGGTTCATTTCCTGCGACCGGCCATCACAGTCTCTTCAATTTCTTGTGTTTGGATCTTACAGCTTTGTAGTTACAAGCATATCCAAAAAAGCGTGAAGAATTCGAGAAGTTAAGAGGGCATTGTGGCTATTAGAATTACATATGTGTCTGGTAAAAGTGACCAGTAGATTTTATATAACAAAGAAAAAAAACGATAATGTTAAAGAAAATTGATGATTAATATCAGGAAATTATATTCTTTAGCCAATGAAAAGGGCTTAGTTTATTCTTTTGCCCAAGAGCCTTCAAAAGGAAGTCATAGGACTTTACAAAATTGGGATGCCTGTCAATTGCACTCTGCATTGGCGAAAGTGGGTTCCCCATAGCCATACCAAATATTTGTCTAATATTTACATGGAATTCTTTGAGTCTAGACTTATTCCAAGGAATCTCTTCTCTAAGGTGTTTTGGGTTAGATATGTAGACGATTGTTTTTGTATTGTTAAAGAAAATGTAAATATTTCAGATTTCTTGCAAACAATTAATAATCTTGTACCATCCATAAAATTTACAATATAATATGAAGAAAATAATTGTACACCATTTCTGGATGTCTTAGTTATTAGAAATAACACCAACTTTTGTTTTAAAGTATATAGGAAACCAACGAATAATTTGTCACATATTCATTTTTACTCTAATCGTGCTAAACAAATTAAGATGTCAAAATTTTCCAGTATGTATCTTAGAGCTCTTAGAATTTGTAGTCCTGAATTTTGGAAGAGCAGTTTAAAATTATTGATAAAATAGGAGATTCATTATGTTACCCTCCATATTTTTTAGAACTTTGTAAAAATAATGCAAAAAAGTCATATTATAAACCAACCATTATTAACAACGAACTTAAGAATATTCTCTGTTTACCATTTCATCCTAATTTCATTCCTGCATTGCCCATTTTAAAAACTATTGATATTAACTTAGTATTAAAAACATAATAATATTTTGAGAAATAAACTAATCAAAAATAGCCCACCCAATTCAAACAATATTGTATACAGTGTTCCTTGTAAAGAATGTAATAAGATTTATATTGGTCAAACAACAAAAGGACTAAAAGTAAGAAGCTCCCAACACAAATATGCCATTTCAAGAGGCTTATAAAATAATGGCATGGATCATTGGCTTAAGACAGGCCATGGTATGAACTGGGATAAGTCGACGGCCATCTACAAGGTCAATGACCATCTAAAAAGACATCTGCTAGAGTTTCTTTATCGAAGCTACTTCCAACAGGAATGGTAATCTCCTTCCTGGATTATCCCTTGATCCTTTGTCCCTGTCTTTTTTGTTCAAAGAACATGATGCCCAGATTAACAAACTGTAACCCCGCCCCCACTTTCTGTTTTTGTCAACTTTTTTTGTATTCAGTGTGAACTTGAAAATATAGAATAAACTACGAAAGTACTTGTTCAAAGTCCCGGTTTTCACTCACCTCCTGACGTGGACTTAGTGATATTCTCAATATGTATATATATATATATATATATATATATATATATATATATATATATATATATATATATATATATATATATATATATATATACATATATATATATATATATATATATATATATATATATATATATATATATATATATATATATATACTTATATATATATATATATATATATATATATATATATATATATATATATATATATATATATATATATATATATATATATATATATATATATATATATATATATATATATATATATATATATATATATATATATATATATATATATATATATATATATATATATATATATATATATATATATATATATATATATATATATATATATATATATATATATATATATATATATATATATATATATATATATACATATATATATATATATATATATATATATATATATATATATATATATATATATATATATATATATATATATATATATATATATATATATATATATATATATATATATATATATGTAATTCTAATAGCCATAATGCCCTCTTAACTTCTCGAATTCTTTGCGCTCTTTTGGAAATGCTTGTAACTACAAAGACGTAAGATCCAAATGCAAGAAATTTAAGAGCTGCGATGGCCGGTCACGGGAAACGAACCCGCGTTACCATAATCACAAGGAGGTCACGCTGCCGACCTGACCACAAGAAGGATAAAAGTCTATTACCTCTCGTACATACATATACCTGTCGTTTTCAGATATATTTATTAGAGCTGGAATAGACCTATCCTCACCAACGTAGCCAAGTGGGCAATCGTTTTATTGCTTTTTGGACTGAAATATTTATGTAGAATCTACTGGTCACTTTTACCAGACACATATGTAATTCTAATAGCCACAATGCCCCCTTAACTTCTCGAATTCTTCGCGCTTTTTTAGATATGCTTGTAACTACAAAGCCGTAAAATCCAAACGCAAGAAATCGAAGAGACTGTGATGGCCGGTCGCGGGAAACGAACCCGCATCACCATAACAATTGCCCACTAGGCTACGATAGTGTGGATGGGTCTATTCTAGCTCTAATAAATATATCTGAAAACGACAGGTATATGTATGTATGAGAGGTAATAGACTTTTATCCTTCTCGTGGTAAGATCAGCAACGTGACCTCCTTGTGATTATGGTGACGCGGGTTCGCTTCCCGCGACCAGCCATCACAGTCTCTTCAATTTCTTGCGTTTGTATCTTACAGCTTTGTAGTTACAAGCATACCCAAAAAAGCTCGAAGAATTCGAAAAGTTAAGAGGGGATTGTGGCTATTAGAATTACATATGCGTCTGGTAAAAATGACCAGTAGATTCTACACACACACACACACACACACACACACACATATATGTATATATATATATATATATTTACATATATATATATATATATATATATATATATATATATATATATATATATATATATATATATATATATATATATATGTATGTATGTATGTATGTGTGTATTTTGCCTGTGGGGTGTGTAAAACCGATTAACGTGATGCACAAGTGTTGTGTATAAATATATATGCCCTAGACGTTGTCGAGGAAACTATGTGGGATGTACAAAAAGGCTTTTGAGACCAAGTTTGGATTGTCATAGAGGAGTAAGTTCCGAGCTGGGAGAAGGTTGTCCAGTCCAGACAAATCTCATATACCCAGTCATTCGAAGATTTATAAAACTCACATAGATACCAAAGATTTTTCGATTAATGGACAAACCCAAAATGAAAACGAACTACATATTCTAGAATCCGTAAGGCTCAAAAAGCTAGTTCAGCTTTTAAACTTGCACAATGCTTCTACTCAATTGAATATTGCGTAATGGGTCTTTATACTTTTTTTTTTTTTTTTTTTTAGTTGTCGCCTCTAACGGTGTTACGTTTCAGTTATTTGTTTAAGCAGTCCGCTGTTTGGGTGCTTGTTTTTGGAAAGTTTTTATGAGCTTTTTAGTTAATGTTTAAATGTTTTAATCTCTTTAATCTTCTTTATCTCTAAGTCCTCTTGTGATTTCAACAGTTTGTTTTCACTGTTATCATCTTACCTATACTGTACTTGTGTAACTATAGGTGTCTGTTTAATAATTTCCCATCTTTATCAAAGCATTTTATGATTTCTTAAAAGTGTCAAATGTGTTGTGAAACGTCGACCTAGGGCACAGTAAACTGAAAGGGTACAATGCTTTCTCTCGTTACCCGGGAGAGATATATATATATATATATATATATATATATATATATATATATATATATATATATATATATATATATATATATATATATATATATATATATATATATATATATATATATATATATATATATATATATATATATATATATATATATATAATATGTATGTATGTATGTATGTATGTTTGTATGAATGTGTGTATATGAGTTGTGCTTATTCGAATTTCACAGGTATCGTAAGTATTTATTTCGAGCTCAGTTCTACATAGCATTATTCAAAATGCCTCCACATGTGGACTAACAATTAAGAGAATGACAAAATTTTTAAAAGCTAGAATAACTAAGCTGAAATAGATGTTGAGAAACGAAGGATGAACAAGTTGTTTTTCAGTGTCACAGATAAATGGGATCACCACAGAAATATAATCGCCCTTGAGTAAAAGGAAGCCTTTCATAATTATTGCGAACTCACAGACGAAGAGAACGTGTCTGACGTAATACACATGAATATAGAATTTTCTCTTAAGCCACGACCAATTGTTCGAATGAAGGCGATGAGGGAATCAATGAGGAGTCGAGTCATTAGAGTGAGATTGACGGGTAAAATGAAGCTGTTATATAATGGAAGCCTGAGATACTTATTCGGACGGGGGCGATCTGGGATAAATGAAAGGAATACAGACTTACGCCACATGGAGGAATTCGAACGAGGGCGATCAGGGCTGAATGAAAGGGTTACAGACTTACGCCACATGGAGGAATTCGGACGCGGGAGGAGCGGAATGAATGGACGTAAAAGGAGGTGATCGTAGGAAGCTGAAAAGGAAAGCGAGATTTATAGCAGCGTTAAGAGCTCCATTCGGAGGCCATGGAGGCACAGACTCACTGCTGACTACAGTAAAGTTGTTTACAGCAATGGAAGGCAAAATCACCATTTTTATGCTCAAATGAAGTTCGCCTCAAGAAAAACAGAGGCACTCCTTCCTAGGAACCAAGAGGTAGCATAACGAAAAAGGATAGGAAGGAAGAAAGAATAAAAAAGGGGTGGGAGAGGGTGGTGGGGAATTTGGAGATCAAAATTAAATCTCCAAATATGAATTAGCATGAATTGTCCTGAATGATTATTCTGTAGTGGATTTTATATACATTTTGGTCGGCATAATGAAATATATAAATGTTCATCTGTAAGCAATCATTTGTAGATATCAGAATCTCTTAACAAATTTTTAAATGAGATTGATCTCTGTTGAAAAGGCAAAAGCAAAAAGATTTTTCAAAAATTCAAGGCCCAGATAGGCGCCCCCAAATATTAATATTTAGAGTACGAGTAATGTGATTTAAGCTGACCCACGTACAAATGAAATAGACTGGGCAGTTTCTGCCTGTTCAGGGAAAGCCTTGCGAAGGAATGTTCAAGACTTCTCTTGAAGTATTTGGTCCTCCTCCTCCTCCTACTCCTCCCCCCCCCCCATCTGCTCTTTCTGCTCTTCATTTGTCTTCTGCTTCCGGGAGAGTCTCCGGCCCAACAAGACGCAAAATCTAGCAGAATGGTTCCTGAACCAGAGTGTAAATTAGTCTTTTCTACTCTCTCTCTCTCTCTCTCTCTCTCTCTCTCTCTCTCTCTCTCTCTCTCTCTGGAGAGCTAAAGAAAAAATTTTGAGTGAGATACACACACACATACACACACATGTATATATATGTGTGTGTGTATGTAGTATATATATATATATATATATATATATATATATATATATATATATATATATATATATATATATATATATATATATATATATATATATATATATATATATATATATATATATATATATATATATATATATATATATATATATATATATATATATATATATATATATATATATATATATATATATATATATATATATATTATATATATATATATATATATATATATATATATATATATATATATATATATATATATATATATATATATATATATATATATATATATATATATATATATATATATATATAATCAGTAAGCTACAAATATATATATATAATATCCAATTCGCTCTACCTTGGAAATAATATACTTATATATATATGTTACCGAAGGGAATATTTTTTAGTTGATAATAAGTTCATCGTCCCATGGGCTCGAACCAGCGAAGGACAAGAACTCAGGACTACAGTGGACACATTTAACCGCACTTGCTGGCCGCGTGGGTTAAATGCGTCTACTGTAGTCCTGAGTTCTTGTATATTAATCGCTGTTCGAGCCCACGGGACGACGAACTTATTATCAAATAAAAATTCCCCTTCGGTAATATATATATATGAAAATATATTATTTCCGAGTGGTAGAGCGAATTGGATATTAAAAGACGTTTGTAGCTTACTGATTTTATATGAATCACGGTGATGTGTTAAAATATATATAAGTCATATATATATATATATATATATATATATATATATATATATATATATATATATATATATATATATATATATATATATATATATATATATATATATATATATATATATATATATATATATATGGTTCATTTGGAAGCCTAGGCAGCTGGTAATATGATGACTGGGGTTGATAGCAGTTACTGAGAAGTATGGGTTCCATTCACTTCGTCCCAATGGATATTATTATATATATATATATATATATATATATATATATATATATATATATATATATATATATATATATATATATATATATATATATATATATATATATATATATATATATATATATATATATATATATATATATATATATATATATATATATATATATATATATATATATATATATATATATATATATATATATATATATATATATATATATATATATATATATATATATATATATATATATATATATATATATATAACACGTATACTGATGGACAATTAAGAATTACTCCTCTTGTACATATTTATTTCCACACGGAGGCTGCTGAATGTGCGCATCGATTGTCATAGAGGGATCAGTTTCCGGACAGGCAGCAGACTCACGAACCCGGAGCATTCCAGTATAAGAACTCATGCTGAAAGTTGCAAAACATACATTGAAAATAAAGATTTTAAAATCATCGGACAAACACCCAACACTCAGGAATTACCCATTTTAGAGTCCTTATTGATCAAACAACTGGTTCCCCCATTAAACACGCAGTCAACAGCCACTCCCTTCTTCTTGTCTTAAGGTGTCTTTTCCTCTTCTTTATTTGTTAGTTTCCTTCCAATTATGTTTCTTTTACTCTGGTGGAAGATTGGTCCAATAGTTTGTATATTTTAATATATCTAGTTTTAAATGTATAATTTTAAGTGTAAGGAAATTTTCAGTTTGAGTTTTATGTTAATTGTGTTGTTTTTATCCATTTTAGAGCCCTTGAAGATGTAATTATAATATGAGAATTCGAAACGTCGGGAAATAAATATGTACAAGAAGAGCAATTCTTAATTGTCCATCAGCATACGTGTTGCATATAACGGCTATGCCACTTCACACGAATTTATATATATATATATATATATATATATATATATATATATATATATATATATATATATATATATATATATATATATATATATATATATATATATATATCTCAATGGGGAGGCGGACATAAAGACTTGTTAAAAAGCGTCAATCTATTCCCGACGTTTCGTAATGGCTTCATTACATTTTCGAGGGCTGTATAAAATAAATAACATAAATTACAAAAAGGGTATAAATTTAAAAAATTAAGCACAATGGATTACAAATAAAAAAATTAAAAATAGAAGGGACAATTAAAAAGGACAACATATAAAACAAAACAAAATCTCTCTAAAAAATATACAATACAAAAAAAATATAAAAAGTAAGCAGATATGGACCAACCTATTCAGTGGCAATGTTAAAACTGAACAGAAAACGAAAGACTAAGAGAGGTACAGTGTGCCGGCAGAGGTTTGGCTTTTTAACAAGGGGACGAGTCGTTAAATCATTTAATGATTGAACGACTCGTCCCCTTGTTAAACAGCCAAACCTCTGCCGTCACACTGTACCTCTCTTAGTCTTTGGTTTTCTGTTCGGTTTTAACATTGCCACTGAATAGGTTGGTCCATATCTGCTTACTTTTTATGTTTTTTTATATTGTATATTTTTTTGAGAGATTTTGTTTTGTTTTATATGTTGTCCTTTTTAATTGTCCCTTCTATTTTTATTTTTTTTTTATTTGTAATCCATTGTGCTTAATTTTTTAAATTTAAATTTATACCCTTTTTTGTAATTTGTTATTTATTTTATACAGCCTCGAAAATGTAATGAAGCCATTACGAAACGTCGGGAATGAATTGACCCTTTTAGCAAGCCTTTATGTCCTCCACATTGATGTATACCTGGCTGTGGTCACTGCTGTTTGATATATATATATATATATATATATATATATATATATATATATATATATATATATATATATATATATATATATATATATATATATATATATATATATATATATATATATATATATATATATATATATATATATATAATTACATATAGTAAATCTGAGTAACGGAAAGGCGTTCTTTTTTCTTTATCTTTTTAATAATAAGCCGGCGTTTCGTATCTCTTGGTACTTTTTCCAGGCTGAAAAAGCGATGAGCTTAAGCAGTAATTGTGTATAAACAGCAGAAGGTATACACATTATATACTTAACACCATGTTAAAGGACAATTTAAAAAAAAAGGACAACTTTAAAAACACTTAAATGATATTTAGAAAAAAGTATTTAAAAAGGAACAAAACAGCAGAAGAAGGGCCGGGCCAATACGACAAGCAAAAGACACTACCAACACCGGTAGCGTAAAGAAAACCGACACGATAACCAATGGAGAGTTGGGGGGGGGGGGAGTGGCGGCGGCGAGAGGGAGGGAGTATAAACAAAGAGGTTACAGCAGGCACGTTAAAATATGAATAACTGGGTGGAAGTTGATTGGTGATTAAGGTTTGGGGCAGTTTATTTAATCATAATAGATTAAAGTGTGGTTAATTATTCTACGCATCGGTTCTCCCCACAATACTAAAATCTTTAGCATCTATATGTGTCTTGCAAATTTTACTGTGATTTCTTACATTAGACTGCTCGGATTGATGAGAGGCGATTCGGACTTTTTAGCAGCCTCCTGGTACAACCGATGTTAAGTGCCAAGATCACAGCCAGGACAGTCATATTCATAGATCGCACCGGAAGTAAACAAGGGGCTAATCCTGTCCTTGACATGGAAAAGAGATCCAACGGTTCGTGGGTTTATTGGGATTAACTTAAGATTAAGGGCTGGTAATTGTCCGTTGAATAGCCTGATACACTTTTTTCCGAAATCTATTGTCATGTTACAAAGGAAATCTTGCATACAAGCATAATTTGGGGTAACTATGGCCTAAAGGTGTGGGGGTTAAGTTTCAAATTAAGCAATTGGTTGAGAGCTCTATGGACAATCACTGGTGGATAGTAATTATTCTTAAAGTAATCAGTGAGGATAATCACCTCAGCATGAAATGCAGACCAACTTGAGGTCAGGTTAATGGCGTTATGAAGGAGAGTGGACAAGGAATTCATTCTAAAATTATAAAAACATGAGCTATAAAAATTCGTGCCACGCCGAGTAAAAGAGTTCTTCCTATAAATACCTGTATGGAAGCCAGTTTCATCCTTGGTTACCTTTGCGTCAAAGAAGGGGAGAGAATTATGGGTTTCAATCTCGATGGTAAATTCAATATTCTGGTGTTGCGCATTTAAATGTTCCAAAAATGCGTTAGCATGGTAGTCAAATCTAAAAAGGGCAAATGTATCATCAACGTCACGTTTATAAAAGAGGGGACGGAAATCAGAAGGACATTCATCTATAGCTAGCTCCTCCAGGCAGTTCATAAAGATGTCGGCAAAGGTCGGTTCCAAAGGAACATTGGAAGTTTCCTCTTCGCCGCTCTTTTCCTCCTCCGTCTTCGCTTGCGGGAGGT
>NC_089763.1:5610222-5662722 GCF_040412425.1 Macrobrachium rosenbergii | reverse complement strand
CCGACGTTTCATGACACATGTCACATTTTCAAGGCTAAAAAAGAAAATAATTTGCACCACAAATAGAATCACGGTGTTAAAAGAATTTAACAAAAAATTAAAATATTTAAAATTCACAAAAAATGGCAATGCAGCTTTAAAATTAGGTATATAAATAAACATGAAAAAGGATCACAAAAGATATGGGTCAAGGAAACTAAGACACACTCACCAAGTGAAATGAAAGAATAATACTGATAGAATACAGAAAATAAACATAAAGGAAAAGCTATGCAACAAATAACTGAGTAGACGACAAATGAGTATTTAACGAGGGAACAGTTCTCTTTATGATAATAGGCTCTAGGATAATTAAGTCGTGATGGTTGGAGACCCGCCCCACTATCGTAAAATCTTCATCTCTGATGTTTGTTTTGCACCGTACAGCATGGTTTCTGATGTTAGAGGCCTCTGGATTTGATAGCTTGCATCCTGTACGGTAGCTTAAACCTCTATGACAGTCAATTCATACCCTCAACAGCCTCCTCGTGTATCCCACCTATGTTCCGCGATTACATTGCGGACAAGTGTATTTATATACAATATTGGATGCGAGGAGGGGGCTGAGACGATCCATGACTGTAAAAAATTAACCAATGGTTAGAGGATTCTTCGGTATTAATTTAACATTTAAAGCAGTAAACTCTCTCTGAATTAGGGAAATGCACTTTTTACGGAAGTGGTCGTCATGTAGAAAGGGAAAGCTCGCATAAAATTTAATTTTTTGGGGCAGTCAGCACTTGCAAGGAAACTCTCTTACTCCACATTTCTCATTAACAATTTTGTTTAAAACAACTAGTTAAAAAAAGTATTTCTTTGTGAAATAAGGACCAATTAGATGTATGAGAAAATGGCCTGTGGAGGAGGGTAGAAGTAGCATTTAATTTAAAGTAAAAAAAAAAAAACATGAACTGTAAAAATTCATACCTAGTCCAGTAAAAGTTGTCTTCCGGAAAACACCTGTAATAAAGCCAGTGGTATCCCTGGATATCATTATATCAAGAAAGGGAAGTTTATTGTCAGTTTCTTTCTCCAAAGTCAATTTAATATTCATTCTTTTTAATAAAAGAATTCATTTGCTATCCAGAACGTGAAATGAAAATCCCCTGGCCTCTGAAGGATGGCCCGGAGGTAATCGTCTGACTCCGTCACTCAGTAACAGAAGGTATCGTCGACGTATATCTCCGATAAAACAAAGGCAAAAAACTAAGGGGACAGTCCTCCATGAGGCGCTCCTCCAGGGAGCACATGAAGATATTAGCAAAGGCGGGACCAAGTGGGGAACCCATGGCCATCCCCTCGACCTGTTTATAAACACTACCATTAAAAATAAAAGCCGTGTCCAGCACGGCCAATTCTAAAAGTTGTTTAAAAAGACCTCTGGTAAAATTATGGAGCCTGGTGTCATTATCAACAAAAATCTTATCTAAACTCATTTCTATTGTCTCCTCTACAGGAACGTTAGTGAACAATGATTCTACGTCCAAACTCACCATAAATAAATCAGAGGCCTGTAATAAAATTTGTTCCTGAAACTTATGGCCCCATTATTAGAACCCCTCACTAAAAATCAGTACTCTCTTCCCAACTCGCATAAGTTTCAGGAACAAATTTTGTTACAGGGCTCTGATTAATTTATGGTGAGTTTGGACATGGAATCATTGTTCACTAACGTTCCTGTGGAGGAGACAACTGAAATTATTTTAGATAAGATTTTTGTTGATAATGACACCAGGTTCCATAATTTTACCAGAGGTCTTTTTAAACAACTTTTAGAATTGGCCATGCTGGACACGACTTTTATTTTTAATGGTAGTGTTTATAAACAGGTCGAGGGGATGGCCATGGGTTCCCCACTTCGTCCCACCTTTGCTAATATCTTCATGTGCTCCCTGGAGGAGCGTCTCATGGAGGACTGTCCCCTTAGTTTTTTGCCTTTGTTTTATCGGAGATACGTCGACGATACATTCGTTTTATTCGGACATGAACACAATGCCGAATACATTCTGCAGTTCGTCAACGAACTGCACCATAATATTAAATTCACTTTGGAGAAAGAAACTGACAATAAACTTCCCTTTCTTGATATAATGATATCCAGGGATATCACTGGCTTTATTACAGGTGTTTTCCGGAAGACAACTTTTACTGGACTAGGTATGAATTTTTACAGTTCATGTTTTTTTAACTTTAAATTAAATGCTATTTCTACCCTCCTCCACAGGGCGTTTTCTCATACATCTAATTAGTCCTTATTTCACGAAGAAATACTTTTTTTAACCAGTTATTTTAAACAAAACTATCAACCTATTAACATTTTTTACAAAAACTTAGAGAAATGTGGAGTAAGAGAGTTTCCTTGCCAGTGCTGACTGCCCCAAAAATTAAATTTTATGCGAGCTTTCCTTTCTACATGACGACTTCCGTAAGAAGTGCATTTCCTAATTCAGAGAGTTTCCTGCTTTAAATGTTAAATTAATACCGAAGAATCCTCTAACCATTGGTTCATTTTTACAGTCAAGAGGATCGTCTCGGCCCCCTCCTCGCCTCCAATATTGTATGTAAATCACTTGTCCGCAATGTAATCTCGGAACATATGTGGGATGCACGAGGAGGCTGCTGAGGGTACGAATTGACTGTCATAGAGGTTTAAGCTACCGTACACGATGCAAGCTATCAAATCCAGAGGCCTCTAACATCAGAAACCATGCTGTACGGTGCAAAACAAACATCAGAGATGAAGATTTTACGATAGTGGGGCGGGTCTCCAACCATCACAACTTAACTATCTTAGAGTCTATTATCATAAAGAGAACTGTTCCCTCGTTAAATACTCATTTGTCGTCTACTCAGTTATTTGTTGCTTAGCTTTTCCTTTATGTTTATTTTCTATATTCTGTCAGTATTATTCTTTCACTTCACTTGGTGAGTGTGTGTTTTAGTTTCCTTGACCCATATCTTTTGCGATTGTTTTTTATGTTTATTTATATACCTAATTTTAAAGCTGCATTGCCATTTTTTGTGAATTTTACATATTTAAATTTTTTTTTAAATTCTTCTAATACCGTGATTCTGTTTCTGGTGCAAATTATTTTCTTTTTTAGCCTTGAAAATGTAACGTGTCATGAAACGTCAGTAATAAATATGTAAGAATGGAGGCGTTCTGTTTCCCTGTTCCTTGAGGATGTGTGTGTGTGTATATATATATATATATATATATATATATATAATATATATATATATATATATATATATATATATATATATATATATATATATATATATATATATATATATATATATATATATATATATATATATATATATATATATATATATATGTGTGTGTGTGTGTGTGTGTGTGTGTGTGTGTAAAGAGGTCTTCTTTTTATTGTTATATTCGTTTCTGGCTTTGTTTGTTGTTAGTTGTTAGTCTCAGAAGGCTTAAGATGACACAGTGCAGCTTTCTTACTTCATTAACTCACTAGTAACCTTTTACAGTATATACACATGTTAGTTGTATGACTATGAATCGAAGTATGAGCCTTTCTTCAATCTTCTTAACCCACAATTGGTGAGGATCTCGACCTCACTCTGCTAAGGCTTAATTTAATTCATGAGTCACCGCTGCCACCATTTATATTCTGTTACAGGAACAGAATCAACACTTTTTTGAAAGTGTACGTAAAGTGATCTAGCGATCTTACTTCAGGAAAAAGGTGTATAAAGATTCGACCCATGATAACACTTGCAGCCTTTTCCTTCTTTCTCTCTCTCTCTCTCTCTCTCTCTCTCTCTCTCTCTCTCTCACCGTGTATCGACTCTCTCTCATCGTTTACCAAAGCTCACCCACCCTAACCTCACTCATTCTTACCAAAGCAATTAAATGGACTATTAAAGAAACACAATAGTTTCTACAAAAATAGGTTTATTATTCAAATAACCCAACAAGAAATGAATAAAACAAAGCAAAGATTAAAATGCATAATAAATGAATTATCGAGTCAGATAACTAAACTCTAAACTGCAAAGCACTTCTGATTAAAGAAGTCTCATTATGGCTAATAGCCTGAAATCTCCAAAATCTCACATACTCACAAATCAATAAATAAAAGTCATGTAAAAAAACAGTCTACCACATAAAGAGATTGACATTGCAAATGACTTGCATGTCCTTTTCCTCAAACTCCCAAGTCCACAGACATCTGTCAGAAAGAATTAAACATGATAGAAAACTCCCAAAAAAATATATGAAATGCAAAACACAATAATGGAAAGTGTAAAATGCATAGCCAAGATATATGGCAAACGTAACATAACAAAATAATAATATAAAAGAGGTATGAATATTCATATTAAATCTCCACACCAGTTCAAAAGTTCATAATGATTAGAAAATCATGGTAAAAATCACAAGTTCAATTTTCTTCCATAAGAACAGAGATTTGAGACTCTACCTTATCTGCCGATTTTCAAAGCCTGGATCCTCTCCAAAGCTACGTCTAGACAACTGCAGTTCTATCACGTTAATGAACGATCAAACTCACTTTTTTAGGCAGATTTTGGCATAATATAGATCAAAGTAACGCACGTACTCACGAATATACATAACGCTTGGAAGATCACCTGACCGGCAACATTGCTGAAGAATCAAACTATTTGCTGAATACAAAGATTTTGCAACTGACGTCTCGGTCAGTACCATCTCACTCCAAAAATTCTTTCATCACATCTTAAAGCATTGAAGCTATGAAATGCATATATGTGTCCTTTAAATATATATACACATATTTAACTGTCGGTTTCATGGATTATATATATTGTTTACAACATTATCTACAACATTTTCAAGTCTTATGTTATCTATAACTTTAGTGGACCAATACATATATATACACATATTTAACTGTCGGTTTCATGGATTATATATATTGTTTACAACATTATCTACAGCATTTTCAAGTCTTATGTTATCTATAACTTTAGTGGACCATGGATCTGTTTTTACTACTTTTATATGATTCCAGTGAACTACTTTTTCCTTTAGATCACTTTCATTAATTACTCTATATTTGTTTAATTTTAACACTTGTACAACTCTATATGGTCCAGTGAACTTCGGAGAAACCTTTACATTTGGCCCTACTTAAACATGATTTTGTGCATAAATTTAAGTACCTACTGTAATGTCTGGTTTAATGGTACTTCTATTATAATATTTGGCATGAGCGTTATGAACCTCTTGTAATTTTGCCCTTGTTTTCATAATTGTCTCGTAAGTACGTCTGGTCTTCCATGCAACATAGTCATCATAGTTATAAGTATGTCTGGGTGGTGTTGCATCGTCTAATAATGTGTTAGGCATTCTTTTCTGATAACCATATAGTAAATAATGTGGGGATTTCCCTATTGTCTCATTTCCAATATTATTCAAAGTGAACTGTACGTCTTCTAGTGCTAAGTCCCAATCTTCTGTCCGTGGGCTCACTAAAGTTTTCAGGGTATCCTTTATTTTACGATTAGTTCGTTCTACTGCTCCATTAGAACTTGGTTTATAAGCGGTTATTTGACACTTATTTATTTCATAAAATTCGCATATTTTCTTCAAAAGAACACTAGTAAATTCAACAGCATTATCAGAAAGAAGAACTTGTGGACAGGAATGCTTTGTGTTAATTCTAGATTTAAGAGCTTCTGCTACTGTAGCTGCATCTCTGTTTCTTCCTGGTACGGTTTCTACATATCTAGTTAGATAGCCTAAGAACACTAATATTTATTTATTTCCTCTAATAGTCCTTGGAAATGGAACTAAAAGTCCATAGTTACTACTTGAAATGGATTTAATTCTGATGGATATTTTTCAAAGTGGCGTTTTAAGATTTACGTTACCTTTATGTTGATTACAAAGTGTACAATTTTGAACAAAGTTTTTGGCATCTTCACTACAATTTGGCCAAAAGTAATTTCTGGATATGATTCTGATTGTATTTTTAATTCCTGGATGTCCTGCTAACTTATATGAGTGTGTTAGTTCTAAAACTTCTCTGATTAGTGATTTTGGGATGTATAGTCGAGAACAACCATTCTTCTCTGTTGGCCTTTTACACAACAATTCATTTATTAACTGAAAATCTGGTTTTAAGGATTCATCTAGTATTAACTGTCCTACAATTTGTCTGATTTCTGCATCTTTTTCTTGTTATATTTTTACTCTTTCTAGATCTAAATCTACTACTTGACAACTAAAACAAAAGGTATTAGTGGTAATACATTTTTCTGTTTCTTCTTGAGATCTGGACAATGCATATGCCAAGATGTTAAATTTCCCTAGAATATAACTGAACTCTAGGACAAATTCTAATACACTAATGAACCATCTATTGAACTTCATGTTGCTGGTAAAGGCTCTCTTTTTAAGTAAGTCATAAAAGGGTTTGTGATCAGAAAGCACATTAACCTTATAATGACCTAAAAGTATGTTTAAATTTCTTTAAACCCCAACATAAAACTAAACACTTTTTCTGTGGTACTATAGCGTCTTTCTGCTGGGTTTAAAACTCTGCTAGCATAATATGCTGCCCTCATTCTAGTTTTGGCCTTTTGTAACAATACAGCTCCTAGCCCTGTACTTGAGGCATCACAAGCTAAGTAGAGGTCTTTGGAAAAATCTGGGTACACTAAAACAGGGTTCCTGGTCATTTTGTTCTTTAGTGTTTGAAAGGCTGTTTCTTGTCCATCCTTCCATTCATAATTATTAACATCCTTCTTGGTTAGTTCTGTCAAAGGTTTGTCTTTATTAGCAAAACCCTTTATAAAAGGTTTATAATAACCTACCATACCTAGGAACCTTCTTAATGTTTTCAAATTAGTGAGAGCTGGGTAATCAATTATTGCCTTTATTTTACCTGCCTGCATGCGCTGTCTATCTTCACTAATTACATGACCCAATTATTTTAAGGATTTCATCAGGAATTGACATTAATTTAATTCTATTTTTAGTCCTGCAATTTTTAATCCCTCTAGGACCATTTCTAATGGTCTGAGGTGACTTTCTAAGTCTTTGCTAAAAATGATAACATCGTCCAAGTATACTGCAACATTTTCTATATCTCCTAGAATTTTTAACATTAATCTGACAAATGTTAATGGGGCTGATGTGAGTCCAAATGGCATAACTTCAAACTATAAATGTTCTTTATGTATGCTGAAGGCTGCAAATTGTTTTGATTCTTCATCTAGAGGCATTTGCCAATATCCACTAAGCAAATCTAAGCATGAAAATATTTTGGTCCCTCCTAATTGAGCTAACATATCTTGAATTACCGGCATCGGCATTCTATCTGGAACTGTGTTGGAATTTAACTTCCTGTAATCTATTACAAGTCTCCAACTACCATCCTTCTTTGGAACAAGTAACAATGGGGAATTATATGGAGATTTAGAAGGAATTACTGCTCCATCTCTTTTCATTTCCTCTATTAAATTGTCAACTATGGGTCTCTGGCTTATTGGTAATCTGTAATTAGGAATAAAAAATGGCTTGGCTCCATCATGTAACAAAATTCTATGTTGTTCTTCCTAATTTATCTCCTATACCTATTACATTTCTGTATTTCTCTAACACCTGAATTAACTTGTGTCTATTTTCTGTTAAATCTGTTTTATTTATTTTTTTATTTGTTTGAGAGTTTTGGCCATTTATAGATAAAAATGCTTTTACGTCAGCTGTTAGTAAAGGATTGTTAATAGGAATCCCTATGCAAAAGACAATGCCTGCGTATAGTGTTAGTCTGTTATCGGAATAGTTTTGGACATAAACTTCACAGTTATCACCATTCATGTCGACTATTGAATTATCCATTCTGACAAATCTGGCAATTCTTCATTCAATAATAGAATATCCTTATCCTTTACATCCTCTTTTGATCTAAAATATTTTTTTGTTAAACATTTTGTATACAAAGTTAATGCTCTGTTGAGTATAAATTGTACTTTATTATCTTCAGCTGTGCTAACAAAACATGTTTCTTCTTCTTCTATGTCTGAAAAATAGCAAAGTTCTGCATCTGCAGTGGTTTCTTCTGTTACTTCTATTATGCTATTTATAGATGATTTATTTATTTTATCTAAGAGCAAGACTTCATTTAGTATTTTTCCTTCACTTTCACAACTCATTACTACATTACTATAGTTATAGGTATAGGCACCTTGATTTTCGTTAGATTCAGTGTTTTGGTCATCACAATTATTTATATCTGAGTATATATCACCTGTATTTGCACATCTCAACAATTCTGTATTCAGTAATTGTGGGAATTCCTCTTTTTTATCTGTTTCTATTTTATCTTGCTTGTTCTGGTTACTTATCTACTTTTCCTGTATGTCTGTCTCACTTGTCGAAACTGTCTCAGACAAATTGATCACATTTGGGTGAGACTTTTCTGCCTCAAGCGTAAAGCATACACTCTTCCGATTCTCCTGTTTCAGGCTAATCTTTCCTTCACTACTATCTAATAATATTCCACACATCCTCATTAAATTAAATGAGAACAATACTTGTTTGTGAAAAAATGTCTTCTAAAATTAGAAAACTTTCAATAAATTTATGTGACAAAATATCTATTTCTAAGTTCACATTCCCCAAACTTTTAATCTGTTTCCCTGCTATTCCTTTTATTACTCTACTTTGACCCTGAATCTGAGTTTCTGCAATGCCTAAATATTTGGTTAAAGTTATTATATCAGTTATATTTAAAGCACTACCTTTAAATTGGAATCTTTACAATAGGCAGATCCTTTCTGTTTATTTCTTCCTCTTTCATGGGAAATATTATGTCTTTGCTATGTAAATAGGAAAATGTTTCTCCTTTTTCTCTTCCATCACCTTGAAGGGAATTACTTTCTGTTCTCTGTAAAGGGGTTAATTGTCACTGACTGGATGATTTATTTATATTTGGGTGACTGTTACTTATCTCTATAATTTCTCTATTGCCCTCCTTATTATTCAACCAACAGTTTTTAGTTAAATGCCCGATCTTTTGGCAAACTGCACAGATTCTAGGCTTTCTGCATTCATTAATGGAATGATTGGCATACCCGTAGTTTTCACATGTTATTTTTGGTCTAGCTCCTTGAGCTGAATTATTTTCTGGTGTTGAATTTTTTTTTTTTTTTTGAATATTGACCATTATGATGACTTATGGGTGGAACATTCCTCGATTGATTCTGTCTTCATTTTTGGTTTGGATTCCACTTTTTCCTAGTATTTTGGGCATATTTCCTTTAAAAGGAAGTTTGTCTATTCCCTACTTGTCTGGAATTATCATTATACTTGTTATTTCTTGTATATGAATCATTGGTATTTCTGCCTTTTCTTTCAATTTGTGTTTCTGTTACCCCTACAAAATCCCTAGAAAAGTCTATCTCTTTCTTCTGGATTTCTTCCTCATTTAACTTTCTTGAAAGCTTTCTTTTCTTTCTCTCCAAGTGTGTTATATATCATTCCAAATGATAAGTAATTCAAAACATATCTTAAACTAACTAAATTATCTTCTTCATTACCAAAATCATTCTTATTTACTATGGCGATGTTTGTTTTCTTTAAGTCCTCTATTACTTTGAGTGTTGATGCTTCAACATCTGTGTGAAGATTTACTATGGATTCTCCATCATAATGCTGGGTAAAGAATTTATTAATATTATATAATGCATTACTTTGTCTTACTGGTTCCCAGATTGATAAACAAATGAGTTTAAATTCAGTGTATGTGGTTATTTAGTTGAATCTAACTGAATTCAAAGTTTTATGTGCATCACCGCTTTATGAACTAACGAGAAGCAAAGCTTCATTAATTTTAGCTCTTTCATTTGTTATTCTCCCTGTAGATATGCGACTGTCTGCATCAGCTAGCCACTGGTTCACAGAATATGATTCTACCCTAATTTTGTCAGGATTTGAACCTTCAATTCTTCCACAGAATTGGGTGGCTTGTCTAATGATCGCTGCTTGCGCCATTGTTCTAAATTGAAATGTGTTAGTATTATTATTATTATTGCTATTTGTGTTATTATTGTTGCTACTTTCTTGAGTTAATGATATTCTTGAACTTGGCACTGGATTTCGACTGTGTCTAACTGTTGTTGGTCTTAAATTATAAGAGCGATTTCTAACAAATTCATCAAACAAATTCTGCATATTACAACCGTATTCTAAAAATCATCAAAAAATTATTCACAAATGCACAACAGTATTAAAAAAAAATATCATCAAAAGAATGTTATGTTATTAAAGATTCCTATCTATCAAACATCAAAAAAATATAACAAGATAAAACAATTTTAGAGAGAATCATAAAAGTTTTATACCTTCTAAGAGAGAGAACAATAAAAAAAATTTTCATACACTCTTGCAGAGAGAGAGAGTGAGCGAGAATAACTAAAATAACTTTCCAATCACCACTTACTTATTTCTGTTGTGGTTCAGTTTTAACTGTTGTCTATTACTACTGTTTCTCTTGAACTGTTTTCCACCTTTCCTTTTCGCAACCAACACTGTAGTTTGCTGTAGACATGAAGGATACAACTTCTGGTTTTTAAATCTTTGACTAAAACTGTCCTTTTCTTGTTCCATCAGCCATCAGGGATACATCTTCTTCTTAGATTTCATCAATAATGTTGATTTTTTAATGGGAATGCTTTGTCATGTATGCGAAATGCACACATCCGTTTTAACAGATTGTGTATAGAAATCTGTATGGGTGTGTGTTGATAGCCACCAACACACAGGCGTCATTGTTTTGCCACTTCACTTTGACTGGTATGCTTACATTGTTCTCGTTCAATCGTTGTTTTATCTTCAGGAAATAATGTTTCTTAGTTGTGGGTTTTCTAAGTGGTAGTGTTTATGATTATTATTTTGCTTCGTTCTGTTTCGGCCATTGATGTTTGCAGCGGGAATGTTTTCGTCAATGTTACGATTCACTTCACTGTCTGTTATTAAACTCTTGCATGTGCACTTGTTTGTTCTTCACACTGCACTTTTTACGTAATGAGGTCTTTCCTTTTTTATTTATTTATTCATTTCTGGCTTTGTTTGCTGTTAGTTATTAGGGTCTCAGAAGGCTTAAGAAGACAAAGTGCAGCTTCCTTACTTCATTTACACACAAGTAAACTTATACAGTATATATACAAGTTTGTAGTATGACTATGAATTGAAGTATGAGCCTTTCTTCAATCTTCTTAACCCACAACTGGTGAGGCTCTTGACCTCACTCACAAAGGCTCTTGGATCTTCTCTTTCTCTCTCTCTCTCTCTCTCTCTCTCCCTTCAAGATTGCCTTCTTCAGGTTCTTTAAAGGAAATGTCCATCCCAACAGTAGGCAGACCATTGCTTCTGTTCTGCCTTGTAGTAGTCCTTATTGGTTGGAGATTATCTAACGATGTCCATTGGGTGTGATTAATTGACTTAATTCCCTCCTTTGTGGGTGGGACTAATGATGTCACCTAAAGTCTTCAGGCTCCAGCAAAAGTTGAGTGGTCAGGACACAGGTGAAACTTGTAGGCAGATTTTAATGGTTGCGCTCAGATTACTCTCGCACCAATGTTTTGGCTATATACTCATGACAATTACCAATCGTTATTCTCTCTCTCTCTCTCTCTCTCTCTCTCTCTCTCTCTCTCTCTCTCTCTCTCTCTCTCTCTCTCTCTCTAGCATTTGTCTGTTAATAGTTCTCTCTCATTTCTTTATCTTACTTTTATATTTATGCTATTCCTAACTGATATTCTCCAAGTTATCATTACCTCACTCGGTCACCTACTAAACATTTTCTGTAATGTTTAATTAAACATTATAAAATGGATACAACAGTAATAATTAAATTGGCAATAAAATGTAATAATGGACATAATAATAATTGTTTCTCCAATTGTGGAGGAAAAGAAATAAGTTCATTAAAATATTCTTAAAAAATAATCATATTAAAAGATCACATATATCAAATTATAAGTATACTAATTCGTAAGAACATTAAATGAACTTTTGAACTTGGAAATAAATTTGTCTGTTTAAAGTTTTAAAAGCACAGTGTTTCACTTTGACCACCAGTGATTAGAGAAATTAATGAATGTGTACAAGGTAAGTGATATATTTGTCTAGTTCTCCTTTATCAAAGTGAAATAGGACCAGGAAACCGTTATAGTGTTTGATTAAGTGATGCCCATTTTCCACTAGTCTGGTTATAGCTTATTAGTTGATAACTCACCCATAACTTTATAAAGTTAGATTGATTTTTTCAAGTGATAAGCAAGTTTTAAGGGATCACTGTACCGTTAGAGTATTCAGTCTTAATATTTTTGTTATGAGGTTTCAAGTGTCTGGCTGAAGTGAGGTAACTTGTTGGTCTTATTAATTGTGTAATAACCAGGTACTTGATCACTTTGTGACAAAATATTTGGTGCCCAGACCCGGGAGATTGAATGAGATTGAATGGGATTGAACGGGACTGAACAGGGTGGATTGAATGGGATTCAATGGGATTGAACCCAGGATCGAACCGTGATAAAATATTTGATGGCCAGACCTGGGAGAATTAATCAAAATTTTTGGTGCCATCGTCCTGGAAGAACTAAATAGAATATCACTCTGGTTTATGGTTTAAACTGGTGGTGTTAGGGATACATTTTGGTAGGAGAGTAACCATATAGTTGTTTTGAAGTGTATTGTAAACTATTTGGTTGAGTAAACTTAGAGAAAATGGCTCTGTTCGATGTTCATAAATTTTTAGTAGCTCCTCCCATCCAAAAGTTATATGAATCCAACCTGACTAAGGCACAGTGATATGTGGGGGTAATGTTACTAGTGATATGATTGAGGCACAAGTCAAGTGTGTCGCAATCCAAGCATTAATAAGCTCTGGTAAAGTAGATGGAGAGTTAAAGGAGGCATATGAATTGTTGAATGCAACTGAGGTAGAATTTACAAATAAGCTAAGGCAAGAGAATGAGAACGGTGATGTAGAGGCAGAACTTAAACGTTTAGAAACAGAAGAAAACTGGGGTAGACTGAAGCTGCTAGAATCAAAAGAAAAGTTACTTAGGCTGTCTATGCAGGCTGATAAAGAAAAAGGAGAAAGAGAAAGAGAAAAAGAAGAAAGAGAAAGAACAAAAGAAGAAAGAGAAAGAGCAAAACATGAAAGGGAGTTGGAGTTAATCAGAGTTTGATCCATACTACCTGTAAACCCATATAGCTATATCCAAGGTAATGCAGACTCTGTGTTTGATGTAGTAAGAGTACAGAAGTTAATTCCAAAGTTTACAGAAGAAGCTCCATATGAGTTTTTTATCACTTTGAAAAAGTGGTTCAGGTATGGGATGGCCAGAGGATAAATGGTCAATCTTGTTACAGATTGTTCTTATTGGTAAAGGAAGAAGTGCCTAATTAGCCATTTCAGCTGATCAGTGTAAAGAGTACAAGTTACTCAAACACAATGTGCTACAAGTTTTCCAGATGACCCCTGAATATTATAACGAAAGACTCAAATCTTTGAGAAAGGATGACAAGATAACTTTCTTGGATTATGCGTACAAAGTCAGAAGATGTTTTAAACGATGATTGGAGATGGCTAAGTTAAGTCTATGGACGAACTTGAAGAATTAGTGGTCTTAGAGCAATATCTAAGAGGAATTCCTGAACATATAAGAGCTTATTTGAGAGAGAGAGAGAGAGAGGAGAGGTGAAGAAACTTGATAAAGCTGCTACTCTGAGTGAGGGCTATAACATAATATCCAGCAAAAAGAATTATAATGTCAAGTACCAGAACCAATAATTCACAGGTTATAGGTCTCAGTCGAGTTTTAAGAACAGTGATGTGAGAAACCCTTCTAATAACTATACCAGTACAAAGCCAGGATATGCCCCACAGCAGTGGAATGTTAAACCCTCACCTTCTAGTCTGTTCTCAAGACAGAAGCAGAAAACTAATGTTGTTTGCTACAAGTGTGGAAGAGTGGGACATTATAGTCGAGATTGCTTCAAGGTACACCAGCAGGTTAAGCCAGTTGGACAGGTGATAAGGGGTAACCAGGTAAAGCCAACTACGAAGAACAGTGTGGGAAAAACTGAAACAAGACAAGCACAGTGCTTAGCAATCAGTCGAAATGCAATTTCAAGTAGTTAATGGCTGAACAGTGAGGAGGCTTTTAAGCCATATATATCTATGAAGGTATGCTGACAACCCCCTCTTTAAGTGTACAGGTACCAGTGAATATATTACGTGATACAGGAAGTAACCATAGTGTGGTAGTTAGTGGTGCTCACCCACAGTTGGAGAAGAATCTCACCGGAGATTCAATTATTTTAAAGGGTATAGGAGGAGAGGAAGTGACTCCTATATGCCGCTTGCATTTGTCATGTGAATTAATGACAGGAAGCATTGATTTTGCTGTAAAGGACTCACTAGCTGTTGAAGGTGTGCATGTTTTACTGGGTAATGAAGTTGGTGGTGTTCCCTTCTTTCCTTGTCTTATAGTGACAGACAAACCATTAAGGATTAGTCCTACAGTAGATTTAGAGAAGAAAAACACCCACCTGTTCCCAAGTTGTGTAACTACCAGGAGTATGAAGAGAACTATGTTTGCGAGTGAAGAAACTGAGGATTTACCTGCACCAGATGGATTAAGTGAAGCATCTTTGAGCTTAGAAGAGCTGTTCCAGGAAAATGAAGTTTCCCCTAATGTTAGTAATGAAGAAATTTCCGAAGAAGAAGAGGATCCTCTTGTTATTAAAGAGACTCTGAGTAGTCAAAGTGTTCCTGAAGACAGTAGTGAAACCACAGAAGCAGAGTTAGCAGATATTAAGAGTTCAGCCCTTGAAGTTGGTCAAGTGACTAGAGAGAAGCTACTGGAACTGCAGAAGAGGGATACAACGTTGGCTGATCTGTTCCTCAGAGTTGTTGATCAAGAAGAGATGCAACAAACTTCTACCTGTTATTATCTAAAGGAATGATTGCTAATGAGGAAGCATCAACCTGCAGATATACCAGGAAATGCTGAATGGGGTGAATATCATCAAATTTTGATCCCATATCCATTGAGGAAGCAAGTGGTAGCAGTAGCGCACAAGTCTGGACATATGGGAATCAGGAAGACTGTTGAGAAGGTTATGAAATAATTTTTTTGGCCTGGACTTCACAAGGATATTAGCAAATTTTGCAAAGAGTGTCATACATGTCACATAGCTGAAAACAAGAAGAACAATTCTTCAATATTAGAAAATTTAGAGAACAAACTAAAACATCTGAGTGTTGATCAAAGCAAAGAATTAAGTGAGATGATTCAAATTTTCCCTGAGATTTTAACGACACTCCTAAGTGTACCGACTTGACAAAGCATGAGATAATTGGCTTGGCATCTTTTAAACCATTCAAGCAAAGAGATTACCATGTATCACCCTTTCATCGAGATGTTTTGAAAAAGGAAGTTGAATATTTGTTGCAGCACAGACAGGCAGAGCCCAGTTCAAGTCATTACAGTTCAATCTTGTGTGTTAGTGAAGAAACCAGATGGCTCATGTAGGATGTGTACTGATTATAGGAAACTGAATTCCATCAGTGTAGCTGATAATTATCCCTTACCTCTTATTGATCAATTACTTGATAATATTTGGCAAGCTAAGGTTGTTTCTAAAGTGGTGAAAGAATTACAAAGATTTGTGAGTATGCCTAGAGTTAATCGCCTATTCTGTTCAAGTTTTTCAGCGATAGTAATTCCCCTCATTGATTGTATGATCTTGTTGTGTAAAGAGAGAGAACATTTTCGGAGAGAGCAGTGTAATTGTAGATTATTTATCCCATTCTGAATCGTTGGATTCAAACCCGGGATAATTAATCTTAATGGGGGAGGAATATTATAATATGAGATTATGTGTGTGTTTTGATTTAATGTCTATGGTTTTGAGATGTCTTTATTTCTTACGGATGACTCTTGCGTTCTGTATTTTGATATAATTTTCAGCTATTTCATATGTTTTGAGGTGACTTTGTAATGTACAATCATTCATGTTTATAACACACTGTGTTCATGGAAGTTTAAGTGCTGTAGAGAGAGACATATTTTTGAACCATTATCAGATCACCACATCCTGTACTGACACAGGTGTTTGGGGTGAAGGCAGAAAGGCAAGGGCCACTTTGCTTATCTTGATGAGTTGACAGGCCTTGGCCAGAATGCTTTATTATATGTTTATCATATGTGTCTGTTCCGTAGTTATTAACTTTGCCTATGCCTATTATGTTTTCATAATCTAAGTAGAAAAGAATGAAGAAGTGAGAGAGGTGAAGTTGACACGCTGACAGCCAAGCCAGTTTTGTTGCAAAATACTTTCTCTATTTACCCAGGTGCTTAACCCAGGACAGGAAATGTCAGTCTTGAGATAAGGCACTTGAAGCTCCAGTCCTGTATGTATACCGTACATGTATACCTGTATGTATAATGTATGTATACCTTATGTATCATGTATACTGAGAGGTGGAAGGAGAAATCCGTTATTCAAAGACTGAAGGACTAGTTAGTAACCCTTTAGGATCCAACATATATATTCAAAGGAAATCAGAGAGACCCAGGGTTGCCTTGGGAATTCAAAGATAGCAGTCATCTCCTCTCTCTCTCTCTCTCTCTCTCTCTCTCTCTCTCTCTCTGTACAGTATTGTGTCTAAAGGTGTATATATATATATATATATATATATATATATATATATATATATATATATATATATATATATATATATATATATATATATATATATATATATATATATATATATATATATATATATATAAAGTTAGTTATCCTCCTTCCACAAAAGCATAAGTTTTGTCAAATTCACCCACAGAATTGTATACATTTTGTAAGAATGATCTAAGGTGTTTATATTGTGCAAGCATTGTGAAAATGTGTTTTACTATTTTCTGTTTAAGAAGGTAAGATTCTTACTTGATATGTTTTGTACTGTTATTGTGATGGAGAATTATTATTTTGATAAGAGGTGGATAATATCTCTTATAGTGAGTTCTAATGTGTCTGGCTGCTAACTGTATTTTACTAAGTGCAAATAATTGTGACTTAGCAGTGTTGGCTTTAGGGAAGTTTTAGAAATATGCAAGTTTAACCTTTTTTTTTAAGTGAAAGTAATCTTTTGAAACATTGATATAATCTTTAAACTATTTTTGTATTAGTGAAACTGCCGTTGGTATATTTTAATTTTTGCATATTTCATTCTTATATGTCTGTGTTATCATATTGCTCTAATTTTATAGTTACACAGTGTTTTCCAAAGTTTCTGTTGGTGATTACTTAACATTTTGTTAATGCATACTTATTATTGAGATTTCAGTGAATACCTGTATTGACTCCCATTTATTAATGTGAATTAATGTGAATTAATTAATGTTGATTAATCTTGATCAAGAAATACTTAAATCTTACACTTTTGTCAAGTAATAGTAAATCTTTTTGAGATTGTGAACTCTGCCATAACTTTTGAACTTAGAAATAAATTTGTCTGTTTAAAGTTTTAAAAGCACAGTGTTTCATTTTGACCACCAGTGATTAGAGAAATTAATGAATGTGTAAAAGATAAGTGATATATATCTGTCTAGTTCTCCTTTTTCAAAGTGAAATAGAACCAGGGAAACCGTTATAGTGTTTGATGAAGTTATGCCCACTTTCCACTATTCTGTTTATAATCTATTAGTTGTTACCTCACCCATAACTTTATAAAGTTAGATTGATTTTTTTCAAGTGATAAGCAAGTTTTAAGGGATCACTGTACCTTCAGAGTATTCAGTCTTAATATTTTTGTTATGAGGTTTCAAGTGTCTGGCTGAAGTGAGGTAACCTTTTTGGTCTTATTATTTGTGTAATAACCAGGTACTTGATCACTGTGACAATATATATATATATATATATATATATATATATATATATATATATATATATATATATATATATATATATATATATATATATATATATATATATATATATATATATATATATATATATATATATATATATATATATATATATATATATATATATATATATATATATATATATATATATATATATATATATATATATATATATATATATATATATATATATAGGGTTATATATTATATATATATATATATATATATATATATATATATATATATATATATATATACAATATGTGTGTGTCTGTATGAGTGTGTGTATACCTAATAAAATGAGCACGTCAAAGTAGTTTTAAAATTGGTAATAACCAAAAGTAAAGAGAGTTATTAAATTTAAGATTAATATTCATGTCTTTAAGGATTATACTCTTGTAGTGTGTACTGAATGAATAACATCGAAGCAATAGAACGTTTAACTGCAAGTGATACCAGATAAAATAAGAATATAATGTTGTAACCAAATTACAAACGGTGCTCAACAGACTGCAGATGCTGTTTTCCTCAAAGAAGGCTTCCTGATTCCATTTATTTTAGAAATTTAGTTTCAAGAATACCAGAATGTTAGAAATGTGTAAGAAACTTACACATAAATACAACATTTCATAGTAAAATGCAATACATTGCGAGATAAAATAATGTAGTTACTCATTGAAACAGAAGATATATCAGAGTTCTAGTGTTTACACTACCCTACACATTTGTTCCGACATTTTGTGTACATGACAGCCACACTCAGTGTCCCATTAAGTCGCAATAATATTCTTGATCCAGGGAGATTTTCACCTTACCATCCGAATGCTTATGCCCATACTGAGGCAAAATCTTTCATCGGGACATCTCTATTAGGGAAAGGGAATCGGATTTGATACGCCAGTACTAACTAATTTAGATCTGCCAAAGCCCACTGCTGGGAGCCGAATGAACTTTAGTCTTTAGAGAGAGAGAGAGAGAGAGAGAGAGAGAGAGAGAGAGAGAGAGAGAGAGAGAGAGAGAGAGAGAGTATGTGTGATTTCTTGTTTGCATGAAAACGATCCACTACAAGTACATGAAAAACTGCTCATTTGTAATTCAGTAACCACACATACATACAGTTGCAGAAAGTGTATGTATGTTTGTTTGAAAAGGGTCCATTTGATGTCTTGTGCCCACATTAGTTTATTGTTGTTATATGTTTTGGCAGTATCAACGATTCGGACACGTTTTCCGAAGGGGTGAAGTTGTAAGCCTCAGGCCCTTTTTCTTCTCCCTAGTACAGTTTTGTACCAAGAGCCGTGTGGACTGGTGGACTGATGGGCAGTAGGATGGGAACGCTTTAAGGAACTTGCAAACGAAGGCAGAGTTCCACCACTTACCAACGGAGGACACTTTGGCTGATAACATACTTTCAAAAGAGAAATGCTCAAGGAAGGTTATGAATCACGTCCAAATTCTAAAAACACTTTAACAAAAGCAACAACAAAATATTAACGAAATAATGCAAACACTCTGACAATAACATATAGTAACAGTAACTTCTTCTTCTTCCCAGCTTGTTCCCATTTTTATATGGGGTCGCCAACATATAGTAACAGTAACATGCAGTAATAATATTGTTCTCGTAATAGCATCACTTGCAGATGAATGTGTGATGGAATGGCGGTGGGTGCAGAATAGTGAAGCCCTTGCTAGACACCTGAATTTCCCCTGATGAAACCCCATTTCATTTATTAGATCTGTAAGTTAATTGACTAACCAGGCTTCCGAGTCAACGAAAGTTACCTGCCTCACTACATAATTTCTAAAATGACTGTAACGAGTTCTCTGATTCCATGCTTATTTCCTTTCTTCTCTGTTGCCAAGTCGTTATACAAATTATCCGTATTTATTGCAATTGTAATGATAACACATTTACTTGAATACAAATAGACAGGCAGGCAGATGAGAGAGAGAGAGAGAGAGAGAGAGAGAGAGAGAGAGAGAGAGAGAGTATTAAATTTGCAGACAGACCAACAGATTATTTCAGGTATAGTCTGATAAATATTACAAAGGAATGGAACTCTTTTGAAATGAAACTATACTAACAGGGCGAGAAACAGAATATGATAATATGAGGTCTTCGGACAAAGGTACGTTGTAATGCTTAGTAATACGAGTACTGATATATAGATAGCATGGTATGATTAAGCCGTCAACGTTCTGATAAAGTAAGTGGATTATAATATTATGTGTGTATGATATATATATATATATATATATATATATATATATATATATATATATATATATATATATATATATATATATATATATATATATATATATATATATTATATATATATATTTTTTTTTTTTTTTTTTTCTAATATCGCAAATCTTTATCTCGTGGCTCTGTTAAAGTAAACATTTGTTTATTAATTACTGTTCAATGTTTCACTGGTTCATTTGAGCCTCGAATTCTTGGTTAGAGTTCTGTTTTGTTGTACTTCTCCCATTAAAGGTAGTTATTTGTTAACTGGTACTCCGCTCATGAAAAGTTCTCTTTATTTTCATGTACGAGTATTTCCTTGGTTTGGCCTTCTGCCTCCTGCCATGTTGGACTGTTTAAGAGGCGATTTACATATTTTCGTCTGGATTGACAAAGGACTGAGTTTGACTCTCCTGTAGAGAAGATCTCGTCTTTTTTTTTTATGGTTCTGCTATATTTGGATGGACTTCTTGCTTCAAGTGGGCTTGTCTCTTGCTGATGATCAGTGTCGCTGGATGCACATACCTGGCCCCCTTTGTAACATAAGGGTACGCCCTCGTGCTCTCAGGTGTACTGAGCTCTCGTCTATTGTTATGGTGGCGCCTCCAGAATCTTCCTGCGGACAGCCGTTGACTCGAGATCTTCTGAAAGCCGTTAGGATGCCTTCTGGTCACGAAGAAGAGTAAGCATATGATTCTGTGCCTTCTTTGTATCCAAAATAGACTCATTCCCTTATGGTTAAGTATTAGTGTCCTGGAACGACCAATACGTCAAAGTGCCATCGGAACCATCACCAGTTTGATAAACTGCTTCAGTTTGGAGATTATTGCCTTGTTTTTGTCCGGTGTGGGGAACGTATCCATGTAATGGTATATTACTGTAAATATTGTGTAGAGTTAGGTTAAGGTTTTCCCTCTTTCTTTTATCTCCCACTTATTAACGACTTAGTGCGGGAGTTGTTTTGTTTCTCCCTTCTCCTCAGCACTTTCCCTCTAACTATCGTTTAAGCGAAGGTTTACTGTGAGTTTGAATGGGAGTTGTAAGTGAATGTGTTCATGCTCTCAGCCAGTAATTCGAGGACGTGTACAAATAATTCACTGTAATAAATCTAGGCATTTACGTTGAATTTTTCAATTATCCCCTCAGTAAAGTGTATTCTGTCTCTATTGCTGGTAAATCTTACTCTTTTACTTGCAAGCTGTCGTAGTAAGGGTAACTTCTTTTTTGTGTGTGTGTTCTGGGAAATCATGCAATCGTTCATCTGGTTGTGTTAAATATATCTTGATCTAGTCCCTGCAGTCAATAGGTTTGAACGAGGGTAGTCTTGTATAAGTATTTCGCAATCATCATTTGTCTCTGAGAGAGAGGAACGGGGGAAGAATACATCGTCTAGTTTCCCGGACATATACCGTTCAAGTAGAAACGTTTTGCATTGAAGATTACATCATCCAGCTTTGCTAGAATGTTCCATAAGAGTTTAGTTTTGAGTCATTCTGATTCCTAAGCCTTTAGTGCCAGTTCTCTCTCTCTCTCTCTCTCTCTCTCTCTCTCTCTCTCTCTCTCTCTCTCTCTCTCTCTCTCTCTCCAATTATTATATATATATATATATATATATATATATATATATATATATATATATATATATATATATATATATATATATATATATTATTTATGTATATATATGTATATATATGTTGTACTGCAATGTATGTATGTATGTATATATATATATATATATATATATATATATATATATATATATATATATATATATATATATATATATATATATATATCTTAGAACCCAATTTTTGTAATTTTAAAGTAACATAAATTGTTATTTGTGGTCACTTGTGAGATCTACCATATATAGACATTATAGCAGCGTATATCGGTATTGATAACTGCACTTATCAGAAAGCTTGTGAAAGCTTGTTAAAACTTATGAAAGGTATAGTGATTTTTTACAATTTATACCATGGTATACTTTGATTTTGGGTATATTGTTTAAATTCATTTTTTTCATGTTTTGTAGAATTGTGTTCTTAAAATCATGTGCATTGTTTGTTTAGTTCTTATTAAATCTTAACAATTTTACTTTCGTGAATTTAATACTTTTACGTGTTGTGTGTTTGCATTCGCTAGCTTTTCAAGTTGCTTACATAATTTTGTTTCACATCTTAATTAACACTTTGATTACGGCCGAGGTGAGGCCTAACACTTCCACAATCCGGAGGTTTTTCACACGGTGGTCATCCATAGCATGCTACCAGACGCACGAAAACATAAACAATCATTGTAATAGCGCGTTTATTTGTTGTTTTGCTACGAATTGACCTGTTTTAATTTTATGGTAATTTTGTGATAGTAGTCATCCGTAATTCATATTATATGTAATTAATGTAACAGCACAAATAAATAAACATAAGATAAGTACTATATATCGGGGTTTACTGTTGCCAGAGGTATAAGCACGTTACTGATTGCGAATGAGTCTTCTTTTTTTCTTTTGTCATTTTCTCTCATTTTGTTTGAATCCGTGAAAGGCCCCACATCACAGTTGAATGTTATAGTTAAAAATTATTTATATATCCGCCAGAAAACTAATCGTAATGCTCATAATTTTTATGTTTCCTCTTAGTATTCCACTAGCATGGCAAAAAGAGATTTCTTATTAAGAAAAGAGAGAGACGTGACAATAAAAATGTTTACCAATCATTTATTCCTTGTAACAATACTCCAACAACATTGGAAATCACCCTCATTTCAGTAGACACAATTACGATAATGGCTGCAAATGAACATACCACTGATTATATATTAACCCCATTTCTGGATGATATTTTTATCAATGACCTAGCACCCAGTTGACAAGGGATACCATACCTAGTTCTAGAAATTCGGATTTATCAACGCTGTGCTAGCTCTTGTATAAGAGATCAACATTAGCTTTTGTCTTACCTTGGTTTTACCATTCAGACATACACATAGACTTATAAAGTTCTCTTGATTATGGGTGACTTACGAATATATTTACTAGTGTATGTCACTCATACTGAATATTTCAGCAATAAAGACCAACTTCTCATATCTTATCATACATTCTTGGAAATAAATAGGAATTTCACATATTCAAGTTTATATTTGTCAGATGTATGTAGGAATCCCTCTCAGTAATTATATATTTTATTTGTGTTACACCATTTTTTTTAAGACTGCTATTCAGAAGAAATAAATACCTCCGACACTTCTATAATACTGGGAATGCCGTGTCACTTAACAGGAAGGTGTTTATACGTGAGAGAGAGAGAGAGAGAGAGAGAGAGAGAGAGAGAGAGAGAGAGAGAGTAACCATATAAAGAATGGCAGGTATTTATTTTTCTTGATTAGTACAGCTGCTGCCGAATAATAAATCAACATTGAGAAAAATGATACTATCTTTGTGTGCCATATAAGGTAAATAATTTATATAGGTTCAAGTTAAAAGAATTAAAGGAGACATATAATTGTTTCCCTTGAGCCTCTCCTTTACCTGTGAAGATTATTTTAGCAGATTATACGTTTGCAGTCTACAAGGGATGAATTATTTTGTTATTTTTGGCCTAAGCGATGTAGGTAATTGCAAAATAGACTCTTAGACATCCTAAAAATCTTCTGTAGTCTGAAATTTCTGCAGTTTGTTTATGTTCGTTATTCAAACCTTGTTTCCATATTACGATAGGTAATCAGCCACGTGCGGGCAAAAAGAAACAACCCCAGGGCTATAAAGAGATTAGTCATTGTCCCGCACAAATGGTACACGCTGCATGGGTCAATATAAATACTCACCCCACCCAGGATTATTCATAGCCTGGAGGAAATAATGCCCGACCCCCTCTCTTCTTTTCTTGTTCCTTCGCCGCTAATCGCTTTTCTTCTAAGTGAAGGAAATGGAATCAATATCTTTATTGGAGCAGTAGCAAAATATCTGAATAAGGTAGAATATTTAAGATAAGAAATTATACATAAATATACATATATATATATATATATATATATATATATATATATATATATATATATATATATATATATATATATATATATATATATATATATATATATTATCATGAAGCTACAAATGTCGTTTAATATCAAATTCACGCTACTCGAGAGTATCTCCGATGGAGAATTATCACCGAACGGGAATTTATATAAGTGATAAATGAACAGGTACCACTGGGACGCTAACCCTAGACATGGACCCATTCAACAACTCCAGTAGACGTTACCACCGCGCCATCAAGAGAGGTATAAATCATTACCGAGTCTGCTGTACTTTTTTTTCACGTCGTGAGCGGGGAAATTGTACTTAGCCTCAGCAATGACCCACCTCCGCCATGATAGTTCGTTGGTGTTTGGAACACGCAGCTCTTATTATGAAATTTTTTATCACACCGTGATTTATATACAATCATGAAGCTACAAATGTCGTTTAATATCAAAATCAAGCTACCTCGAGAGTATCTCCGATGGAGAATTATCACCGAAGGGGAATTTATATAAGTGATAAAAGAACAGGTACCACTGGGACGCGAACCCTTGACATGGACCCATTCAACGACTCCAGTAGACGTTACCACCGCGCCATCAAGAGAGGTATAAATCATTACTGAGTCTGCTGTACTGTTTTTTTCCACATCGTGAGCGGGAATTGTACTTAGCCTCGGCAATAACCCACCTCTGCCATGATAGTTCGTTGGTACATTTGGAACACGCAGCTGTTATTATGAAATTTTTTATCACACCGTGATTTATATACAATCATGAAGCTACAAATGTCGTTTAATATCAAATTCACGCTACTCGAGAGTATCTCCGATGGAGAATTATCACCGAACGGGAATTTATATAAGTGATAAATGAACAGGTACCACTGGGACACGAACCCTGACATGGACCCATTCAACGACTCCAGTAGATGTTACCAGGCGCCATCAAGAGAGGTATAAATCATTACCGAGTCTGTTGTACTGTTTTTTCCCCGTCGTGAGCGGGGAAATTGTATTTAGCCTCGGCAATGACCCACCTCCGCCATGATAGTTTGTTGAAACGTTTGGAACACGCAGCTCTTATTATTAATTTTTATCACAACGTGATTTATATACAATCATGAAGCTTCAAATGTCGTTTAATATCAGATTCACGCTACCTAAGAGTATTCCGATGGAGAATTATCACCGAAGGGAATTTATATAAGTGATAAATGAACAGGTACCACTGGGACGCAAACCCTGACATGCACCCATTCAGCGACTCCAGTAGACGTTACCACCGCGCCATCAAGAGAGGTATAAATCATTACGAAGTCTGCTGTACAGTTTTTTCCCCATCGTGAGTGGGGAAATTGTACTTAGCCTCGGCAATGACCCACCTCCACCATGATAGTTTATTGGTACTTTTGGAACAAGCAGCTCTTATTATGAAATTTTTTATCACACCGTGATTTATATACAATCGTGAAGCTACAAATGTCATTTAATATCAAATTCACGCTACCTCGAGAGTATCTCCGATGGAGAATTATCACCGAAGGGGAATTTATATAAGTGATGGCGCGGTGGTAACGTCTACTGGAGTCGTTGAATGGGTCCATGTGTCATATTTCATTTATGCCACATTTAAATAAACTACGTTTCTTAGTAAATCTAAGATAATTCCCAATATATATATCTCTGTCACACATGAAAGGATTGCTATTGCGAAATCTCAGTGCGATCAAACCAGACGCAAACGTCATCAATAAGTACCTGTGTAGTGTCTTAAAGACAGTGCGTCATCATACATTAGCATGCGTTTGCATAAACTCAGCGTTCTCCTTTGATCAGAGCTGAGGCAAAGTCACGTAGCCGTGGGAAGTCCTTGGGAACGAGATCATATGTTTGTTCGTGTGTGTGAATCTTAGTCTTGCTATGTAAAAGTGTGAAAGCTTAGATATTAGATCGACATGGGAGATCATCCTGTGCAGACCAATTGTATTCTTTTGTATATAGTCTTTATACTAAATACAAGAAAAACCACTATGGAGTTTGTCTGAAATCCTGCAGAACATTGGTCTGATCTTCCAAAAACAGTCTTATTCTACAGCCATGGAGAAAATGAAGATGTCACAACCAAACTCTGACTGAGTTCCAAACACAGTCCTTATAACCAAACACCAGGGGGAATTTCTGATGAAATACCTTCCTATAACAGGTGGTGGCAGCGTACAACAGTGTACAACAGTATACACAACAGCGGTCACAACAGAGCTTTCTGGCAGCACCTCTACATGGCGTCTACATTGGTAAACGGAAGCTCCGATACGGCGAGATGCCCAAAAAACCATAGACAATTGTCATCTTCATAAACGACATGGTTACAGTCGGACGGACAACTCGATGCATCAAAACATCTTGGAAGCGGAAAGAAAACAATCAACAACAAAAAGCGAGAAAACATCTGACCTTCACAACACATCTTCCCCAACGCATGGCAGAGAGAGAGAGAGAGAGAAATCTACACAAATCTACGCAACATTGCACATCAACACTCCACGGTGTTCCTTGAGGGTTTCTGCAATCAACATTCATCAACATAAGAAGTTCAACATCCACAATAACATCCCATTGATGACGTGTATCTAGCCAGACGGAAGTGGACAGCAGAGGAACCTCGTCGACCTACTTACCAGAATCCAATAAAAAGCTAAGTACAGCCATTATTTATAACAGTTGGTATATTCATTTACAGTGTTCGGGTCTCGAGTGGCAGGTTGCTGATATAAGGTGAGCAGTGCCGTAGATTAATACCTTTGCCTTGCAGACGTAGCGGTTCCTGATACCTCATTTTTTTTCATACTTTTGTGTTCTTTTATTTTTACGCCTGACACATTGTTAACTCTGTTCTTTTTCAGGAAAGTGCATTTATTACTTTTCATTATTGTATTTTATGATGCATTTTTCATAAGTGATGTTATTTTTTAGCGGTTATATGGATCTCGGTTGTTATTTACTTGCGTTCCTGGTTTAGATTTATGAGGTTACGTAGCGGCCGTGTTTATTCATATAGGTTTCAAGATCACTTAGAGAGTAGGCGTGCGGATAGGAAACTTAGTAGGAAAATGACTCCTCCAACCCCAAGTGGGAGCGACCCCACCACTTCCCCACAGAATCCTGTATTACGGTAGTTAATGCTAGATCGCCAATTGTACCATTCGCAGGTCGTGTCAATGGATTTTTGACGCAGTGTGTCGAATCTTGGATTTCGTCTATAGACGTACACCTCACGGCAAAATCCATTACCGATCCGTCTTTACAATTGCAAGAGGCAAAAGAGTTTCATAGATTTTGCTAAGGGAGATGCAGGTGCGTACTTCATGGGAATATCTTTTAAAGAAACAAACACTTGGGATGGTTTCAAAGCCAATCTGCGTTCCATTTATGGGAGTGAGGATGCATTGGATGAAGTTCTTGCTTTCGCAACATCATAAGACTCACATCTATGACTAATCTAAGTATAGCAGATAGGGCAGCTCTGATAGGAGATAGGCTCGAAGAGTATAAAGGACAGATTGATGGCTCAAGTTGGGTCAATGGTGATCTGCATATCAGTTCCAAATCTGTCTGCAGATTATTCTATTTAACACTTGTAACAGCGATGTTACCTGAACCTTTGGTTAAGTGTTTTGATGAGAAATTACAATCAGATAGCTCAGAATTAGGTATCTATAGGCAAGTTCGGAAACACTTGTCCAAGTGTACAGATCTCGATCCTTCTCTAATTCAGGATTTTACAAAGCAAGAAAACAAAAATCATGCGTCTACATCACCGCAACAGGTTAACTTAGTCACTAATAATCCATCAGCAGTCATTTGTTTTAACTGCAAAAGACCTGGTCATATGATAAATGAGTGTAGATCTCGCTATTGTTCAATCCATAACAGTACGAATCATAAGTATAGTCATTGCAATGCAAGAAAGAAGAATTTAAACAGTAACACAAACATTCAAAATACTGGTAATGACGCTAAAAAGCAACAGTACCATGGGGAAAGAACAAACATTACAAGCAGAACAGTAATGCAGGTCAGAAACAAGTACATTCAAATCGTTCCTCGGGAAAGCCAACTTCAGGCTCAGCAGTTCCAAACAACCATGCGTCAGTGAATTTTCCGAATGCCGGCGGGCAGACAAACACCACATAGCCAGCTTAAAGGGGGAGGAGAGTGATATTGGGTTATCATCACTTTCTGAATCAGATAATAAGTTTAATGTTCTCCAAGATATGTGTGAAGACAAGAATTTTCCAGAAATCGAGGTAGTGTCTCCCAAACATGCAGAGCACGGTCCCGTAGATTTTTGCAAAATACACGCTATTATTGGCTCAGAAGAAGTTAGACCCACTTTGCATGCAGTTAGCTTAGAACACAAGCATTTCACCTTGTTTTTTGATTCAGGTAGTCCACGTAATATAATGGATTTACGTACTCTTCACCTTTTATTTTCAAGATTTCCCATCGAACGCTCCGATGTTCGTTTGTCAGGAATAGGCAATAACGAATTAGATGTAATTGGTACATCTCAGATACAATACAGGTTGGGGCAACGTACTTTTACGGATACCTTTATCATTGTTGGCAATATTAATATGTACCCAGTAGTTATTATGGGGTATCCATCAATGTCATTACATAACGTAATTTTAACACCCGCAAAACACGGAGTGTTTATAAAGGAAATTCTATCGGTCTTCACACACATTGAAAACTGTTTTGGATCAGAAGGAGACAGAGAGTAAGAAGATAACGTATATCGAAGAGCCAGTCACTTGTCTCATAAGCGATGATATTGTTACAGCAACCCAACATAACTCTCAGGCACCCGTCCTTGCTGCGTTCGCACAAACCATTGAGCCAAACGCACCATCGTATCTCACGGTCAAGGTTAAAAGAAAATTGCCAGGCTCAGAGGTTTTAATTCTTCCTGATACCTTGAAGATCAATGGGCTTTCAGTCACGCAAGCATTATACACAGTAAATTCTGATCATCGGGTTAACATTGAAGTTTTTAATCACTTAAATGCTGCTTTAACAGTACATGAAAATCAACATATTGTCAATATCGAAGCATATAAACACCGAATCCTTACAGTTGCTGAAATTAACTTCACTGAATCAGCAACAGACGAATCTCTTTTTTAAAGGTAATTAAAGGCAAAATCGAAGCAGACATCTTAGATAGGGATATAAGCAAGAAATTTTTTTATCTTTTATCCAAATATAGTGATGTTTTTCTACTAGTACTGGAGCTTTAGGCAAAACGGAAGTCATCGAACATCAAATTCGTTTAAAGGATAAGGACCAGGTCATTTACGTGCCTTCATATCGTCTACCGGCCAAATTTCTGAATGAAATCAATGTTGAGGTAGATAAAATGTTAAAAAGGGGTTATTAAGAAATCTAACAGCCCTTATAATTGTCCCTTGATAGTAGTACCAAAAAGGATAAAACCTGGAGGATTTGTGTTGACTTTCATAAGCTCAACGACCAAACTATCCCTGATCGTTTCCCAGTACCTTGCACAGATGATATTTTGTCTCTATTAGGACAGAATAAATTTTTACTTCCTTGGACTTACTTAAAGGCTTTCACCAGATACCCTTAGCTAAGGATAGTACCCAGTACACTGCTTTTAGTACAGCTAGAGGTCACTATGAATTCCTACGTATGCCATTTGGGCTACGTTGTGCTCCTATTACGTTCACTAGAATGATCAATATAGTGTTCGGAGATTTACTGGGAATGTTCTCCATGCTTATATGGATGATTTAGTTATATTTTCCAACACCTTGGAGGAGCATTTAAGTAAACTAGAGATAGTCCTTCAAAGGTTAAGAGAACATCATCTAAAAGTAAAAATTTCTAAATGTGAGTTTTTTAAAGACGAATTAGTCTATTTGGGTTTCATGGTATCTCGGCAAGGTCTTAAAGTAGTCCATGATAAAATCTCTGCTATTAGTAAATTTCCCGTTCCTACTAATGTTAAAGCCATACAGCAATTTCTCGGGGTTTCAGGTTATTATCGTCGGTTTATCCGAGATTATTCAGTAATAGCAGCTCCTTTAACTGATCTCATAAGGAAGGACGTAACTTTTAAATGGGAATCCCAACATCAAATTGCTTTTGATACCCTGAAAAAAAAATCAGTTCTGCTCCTATTTTAAAGTTTCCGATTTTACTAAAGAGTTTATTATTGCAACCGACGCATCAGATCAAGGAGTAGGAGGTGTGTTACTCCAGTGGCATGACAATAAGTTTTTTCCCCATTGCTTTTTATTCTCGCAAATTAAAAATGTCAGAGAAGAAATATGCAGTAATAGATAAGGAATGCCTCGCCATTGCTAATTCGTAAATATATAATCTATGGGTATAGTGTCAAGGTTCTAACTGATCACAAGCCCCTTACTGACTTTTTTAAAGGTTTCAATCATAGTCCTAAAAGAACTCGGTGGCACATGATTATCCAGGACTTTGGAGCTAAAATTGGATACTTACCCGGTAAAGCAAACGTAATCGCAGATGCGCTATCTCGTAACCCAGTACCAACACACTCAATACCTTTCGCTGATCTAGAAGAAATTCCAATTCCTTCGCAAGCTATGAAAATTGCTTTCGAAAATGGTCAATCTTTAGCCCAAACCACAGAGAATATTACAGATATAGAATGGAATCTAGATTCAGTACGACAAGAACAAATGAAAGATCAGAAATTAAGAGTAATAATAGATGCATTAAATAGGAATCCAGATGATAAGGAATATGTGAAATATACGAATCAATATTTCTTGATTAAGGATAACATTCTATGCCGATCCGTGGCTAGGAGAACCAGGAGTTCAACACAGTTAACTAACGACCAGGTGGTTGTACCTATCACATTAATCCCCACCGTTCTGAAATGGCTCACAACCATCCTCTGCATGGTCATCCTGGGTTCTGAAATAACCTCTCAAAAGGCCAAGTCATTATTTTACTGGTCTACTATGTTAAAAGATATTAGGACATATATTAAAAACTGTGATATATGTTTCCGTCACAAGGGCCATACTAAGAATCCTGTAGGTCTCAGAACTTATCCCGTGCCTAGCAAACCTTTTGAAAGGGTACACCTTGATTTATTGACAGGTTTTACGAGACAGACCGGGGAATAAAACCTCTTGGTTATAATTGACGCCCTTACACGGTATACTGAATTAATACCACTAAAAAGTAAAACAGCCATTGAGTGCGCTAGGAAGTTTTACGAGTGCTATATATGCAGACATGGAATTCCAAATATAATAATCTCTGACTCAGGTGGAGAATTCAATAATCACTTCCTTAACTCATTGTGCGAAATTCTGCAAATAAAGAAAGTCAATACGATGATATACCATCCTGAATCTAATGGATTGGTAGAACGGGTTAATAGAAAGGTGCTAGACATACTGCGTGTAAACATAAGCGCTATGGACCCAAACTGATATTGCAATACCCACGGTGTCCAGTACCCTAAATAACAATTATCATACTTCAATCCGTATGTCTCCCCCATGAAGCTGTTTATGGATACCTGCTAGGTCACCTTTTCACATCTTATCCCCGACATCTAGTTTATCAGATCCATTGAAGCATATAATAGATGTTAGCCGAAGTAGATATCAAACACTTTATCAAAACCTCTTACAGGCTCAAGTGTTAATGAAGAATACACATGATAAAAAAGCTAAGGTCACAAAGCCTTACCAAGAAGGAGATATAGTATATGTACAGGTCTATGTTAGAAAAGGGCTAAATTGGAAATTATTGCCTAAGTTTGAAGGTCCTTTTCGTAGTTATAGAAGTTTTAATAGGTAACTGACTTAAAATTCGGAATCAGTCCGATTCAACGGATGTTCGAACAGTACCTATCTCTCATGTGAGAGCTTAAGACAATGGTTTGTTATGAAAAAGTTAATTATTGTGTGAATTTTTACATCATGTGAATGATGCAATGTTTTTTTTTTCATTATTTGCAAGTTATTTTTTTTTGCAGGCTCCAACATGAAGCTTGTCAAATTATACCATGCACTATTCCTCTCAATGTTTATCGTAGCTGGGAAGAGTTCTGAAATAACTTTACATCATGGTTCTATAGTAAAGGAAATGAATAATTTCTTTCTAACTGGCAGTAATATAGTTTTAGAAGTCAATATGAACGCCATTTTTACTAGCGAAAATGAAGTAATAACTTTGAAATCAGAATTGACTCTTTTTTATCAATCTCTGGCAGACTTGCATAAATCATTCTTAGCTAGTAGTGATCCAACGTCGCCTAATCAAGTCAGTGACACAATTAATATGCTTTTCTGGGAATTAAGGAATAAAACAAGCGAAGCTGAAATCTTGGCTCGTGATTTGCTAATGTGGTCAATACCTCATGACGTTACAGAAAGGCGTAACCCACTTGTTCTAGCGGCATTAAATTTGGTTGGTTCCGTAGCAGGTCTTGGGTTAGGGATTTCAAATCGTTTGAAACTTCGCGATCACGGGGTTAAAATCGAAAATCTGGAACATCAACAAGAGGTATTAGCAGGAGAACTAAACAAACAAATTCAAGCTTTGAACAGCGTAATCAGTAAAGTAAATGAACAGTCACGACGTTTCAATCAGGTTCATGACACTCAAGTTTTGTTAGCAACTTTGATGTATTATCATGCTAAAATTAATCATGTATACTGAGAGTTTCAAGCTTTATCGAAAAATCAAAAGATTACGTGGAAGCTATAACACTTGCTGCTAAAGGCGTGTTGTCTCCTCATTTGTTACCGATTAAAGATCTTACTCAGATTATCAATAATGCTCACGATAAAATGCGCTATGTTCCAGTAGTAGATTTTCATAAAGTTGAATTTTATTACAGCTTGATCACAGTTAAAGTTGACCTTGATAAGATCGTAATCGACATTCCTTTCAACCCATCAGACGAGTGGAAAGCGTATAAAATTTCGCCTTTTCCCACGTATGTATCTAACGTTTCGACACCTATTATTAATAATCTGTCAGCTCTAGTATTGGTTTCCGCCAATAAGGAAGCTTTTACGGTAGTCCGAGACCAAGCACTGTTAAATGATTGCCATGGTGTTATGAATACTGTAGTGTGCAGGATCGATTTGTTTGAATTCTTAAATGTATCCATTACGTCATTGAATTCATGCGAATTGGACTTGGTACTTAACAGAACCTCTCCCCATACACGTGAACATTGTTTGGCTGGTTTAGTACGGTATCGTGACAATCAGTTTCGTCACAGGCTCGTGAATGGCACGTCATTCGTCTTTACTCTTCATCCGAGCAACAGGAAACAGCACATCGATCATCCGTGGGCGTAACTTCTTCATCAACACATCGGGAAACACTAGGCTGCAAGGTCTAACAATTCCCTACAGCAGGCCCGTCGAAAACGCTATTGCATCATTAGACTTGCTGTCTCCTGCGAGCCATTCTTCTGATCACCATGATTTTCTTCTCCTCTACACATTAATTGCCGTTGGTATGTTGCTGGGAGCCGTAGGCGTAATCGTCAGCGTAATGTTTTGGAAAAAGCACGAGAGATGAAGGAGACCATTGCGAAATCTGCTGATTCTCAAAGGTCAACGTTGGACTGGCGCAATTATATGTTCCGAGTTCGATAATGGAATTACTGGCCATTTTTTCATTAAAGCTCGAATACACAGAGAAAGACTGAAAAGGTTCTATTTTCGGGTGGTAATGTATGTGAGGAAGAGCTGAACATTTCTTGTGTTATCATTTATCTACATTTATTTCTTTAATAACCTATACTACATATGTATGTATCAATTGCGTGTAGTAGCATGTTGTTCATTCAACATTTTGCATTTAGTAATTTGTTGTCCATACTGATTAATCTATCAGGATAACTGTTTGTTTATATAAACCTACCATATGGTTATTACCTTTTGGGTACATTTTTAAAGCATTGATTTCAATCTCTATCATTGCAAGTGTATTCATATAATCTGTGCACAAATGTTTTTACTTCGTATACGAATTGCATTATCATTTCAGGATTGCATTATCATTTCTGAATTGCATTGTTTTATTTGATTTATCCGGATTACATTATCTATATATGATTTATATGTTAATCATTAGCATTGTCAGTATAATCAGTATTTGCGTTATATAACTTACCTTTTTTTTTCTCACTTTGCTACATTTTAGTAAAACTTGTGTTCACAAATATGCAACATATTTCAGTATTTGCTGTCTTCAGTAATTACTATGTATCCTCATTCACATTTTGAGTATAATGATATTTGGAAGCGTATATTTTCTTTTGCTTTCTGAGAATTTATGCTTAACTGGTGAATGCCTGTTTTGGTGATTTCGTTCCTATTGTGTTTTAAGTGGCCGAGCAAATGTCATATTTCATTTATGCCACATTTAAATAAACTACGTTTCTTAGTAAATCTAAGATAATTCCCAATATATATATCTCTGTCGCACATGAAAGGATTGCTATTGCGAAATCTCAGTGCGATCAAACCAGACGCAAACGTCATCAATAAGTACCTGTGTAGTGTCTTAAAGACAGTGCGTCATCATACATTAGCATGCGTTTGCATAAACTCAGCGTTCTCCTTTTGATCAGAGCTGGAGGCAAAGTCACGTAGCCGTGGGAAGTCCTTGGGAACGAGGTCATATGTTTGTTCGTGTGTGTGAATCTTAGTCTTGCTATGTAAAAGTGTGAAAGCTTAGATATTAGATCGACATGGGAGATCATCCTGTGCAGACCAATTGTATTCTTTTGTATATAGTCTTTATACTAAATACAAGAAAACCACTATGGAGTTTGTCTGAAATCCTGCAGAACATTGGTCTGATCTTCCAAAACAGTCTTATTCTACAGCCATGGAGAAAAATGAAGATGTCACAACCAAACTCTGACTGAGTTCCAAACACAGTCCTTATAACTAAACACCAGGGGGAATTTCTGATGAAATACCTTCCTATAACACATGTCAAGGGTTCGTGTCCCAGTGGTACCTGTTTATTTATCACTTATATAAATTCCACTTCAGTGATAATTCTCCAATGGAGATACTCTCGAGGTAGCGTGAATTTGATATTAAACGACATTTGTAGCTTCATGATTGTATATAAATGAAATGTGATAAAAAATTTCATAATAAGAGCTGCGTGTTCCAAACGTACCAACGAACTATCATGGCGGATGTGGGTCATTGCCGAGGTAAGTACAATTTCCCGCTCACGACGGGAAAAACAGTACAGCAGACTCGGTAATGATTTATACCTCTCTTGATGGCGGTGGTAACGTCTATTGGAGTCGTTGAATAGGTCCATGTCAAGGGTTCGCGTCCCAGGGTACCTATTCATTTATCACTTATATAAATTCCCTTCGGTGATAATTCTCCATCGGAGATGCTCGAGGTAGCGTGAATTTGATATTAAACGACATTTGTAGCTTCATGATTGTATATAAATCACGGTGTGATAAAAATTTCATATATATATATATATATATATATATATATATATATATATATATATATATATATATATATATATATATATATATATATATATATATATATATAAATTTCTGACTCACGTCGGGGATCGAACCCAGGTCTCTCAGGTGGAAAGCAGGGCGTTACCCACTGGGCCATACAAGTCTAAAAGAAGTCGGAACCTGAGAGCAACTGCACCCAAGGAATTACCTGGGCAAGCTAACTGCTTGCATACCAGCGGAGTTTTCCCAACTTCCCGACTCAGCAATGACCCAATGGACAACATTTCATTCGAATTATCCCTTCTGAGTGAATAAGATAGAAATCATCAACACACAATCACGTGTGGAACAGAAATAAATTTCTGACTCACGTCAGGATCGAACCCAGGTCTCTCAGGTGGAAAGCAAAGGCGTTACCCACTGGGCCATACAAGTCTAAAAGAAGTCGGAACCTGAGCAACTGCACCCAAGGAATTTACCTGGGCAAGCTAACTGCTTGCATACCAGCCAGTTTTCCCCAACTTCCGACTCAGCAATGACCCAATGGACAACATTTCATTTGAATTATCCTTCTGAGTGAATAAGATAGAAATCATCAACACACAATCATTTGTGGAACAAATAAATTTCTGACTCACGTCGGATCGAACCCAGGTCTCTCAGGGTGGAAAGCAAGGGCGTTACCCACTGGGCCATACAAGTCTAAAAGAAGTCGGAACCTGAGAGCAACTGCACCAAAGGAATTACCTGGGCAAGCTAACTGCTTGCATACCATGAGTTTTCCCCAACTTCCGACTCAGCAATGACCCAATGGACAACATTTCATTGAATTATCCCTTCTGAGTGAATAAGATAGAAATCATCAACACACAATCACGTGTGGAACAGAAATAAATTTCTGACTCACGTCGAAGGATCGAACCCAGGTCTCTCAGGTGGAAAGCAAGGCGTTACCACTGGGCCATACAAGTCTAAAAGAAGTCGGAACCTGAGCAACTGCACCCATGAGGAATTACCTGGGCAAGCTAACTGCTTGCATACTGTGTTGATTTTCCCCAACTTCTGACTCAGCAATGACCCAATGGACAACATTTCATTCTGAATTATCCCTTCTGAGTGAATAAGATGAAATCATCAACACACAATCACGTGTGGAACAGAAATAAATTTCTGACTCACGTCGGGATCGAAACCCAGGTCTCTCAGGTGGAAAGCAAGGGCGTTACCCACTGGGCCATACAAGTCTAAAGAGTCGGAACTCAAGGGCAACTGCACCAAAGGAATTACCTGGGCAAGCTAACTGTTTGCATACCTCTGTTTTTCCCTAAAGTTCCCGACTCAGCAATGACCAATGGACAACATTTTCATTCGAATTATCCCTTCTGAGTGAATAAGATAGAAATCATCAACACACAATCACGTGTGGAACAGAAATAAATTTCTGACTCACGTCGGGATGTAACCCAGGTCTCTCAGGTGGAAAGCAAGGGCGTTACCACTGGGCCATACAAGTCTAAAGAAGTCGGAACCTGAGAGCAACTGCACCTAAGGAATTACCTGGGCAAGCTAACTGCTTGCATACCAGCCGAGTTTTCCCCAACTTCCCGACTCAGCAATGACCCAATGGACAACATTTCATTGAATTATCCTTCTGAGTGAATAAGATAGAAATCATCAACACACAATCACGTGTGGAACAGAAATAAATTTCTGACTCACGTCGAGGGGATCGAACCCAGGTCTCTCAGGTGGAAAGAAGGGCATTACCCACTGGGCCATACAAGTCTAAAAGAAGTCGGAACCTGAGAGCAACTGCTGAAGGAATTACCTGGGCAAGCTAACTGCTTGCATACCAGCGAAGTTTTCCCCAACTTCCCGACTCAGCAATGACCCAATGGACAACATTTCATTCGAATTATCCCTTCTGGAGTGAATAAGATAGAAATCATCAAACACAGTCACGTGTGGAACAGAAATAAATTTCTGACTCACGTCGGGATCGAACCCAGGTCTCTCAGGTGGAAAGCAAGGGCGTTACCCACTGGGCCATACAAGTGTGTTGATGATTTCTATCTTATTCACTCAGAAGGGATAATTCGAATGAAATGTTGTCCATTGGGTCATTGCTGAGTCGGGAAGTTGGGGAAAACTCGCTGGTATGCAAGCAGTTAGCTTGCCCAGGTAATTCCTTGGTGGCAGTTGCTCAGGTTCCGACTTCTTTTAGACTTGTATGGCCCAGTGGGTAACGCCCCTTGCTTTCCACCTGAGAGACCTGGGTTCGATCCCGACGTGAGTCAGAAATTTATTTCTGTTCCACACGTGATTGTGTGTTGATGATTTCTATCTTATTCACTCAGAAGGGATAATTCAATGAAATGTTGTCCATTGGGTCATTGCTGAGTCGGGAAGTTGGGGAAAAACTGGTATGCAAGCAGTTAGCTTGCCCAGGTAATTTCCCGCAGTTGCCTCAGGTTCCGACTTTTTTAGACTTGTATGGCCCAGTGGGTAACGCCCTTGCTTTCCACCTGAGAGACCTGGTTCGATCCCTGACGTGAGTCAGAAATTTATTTCTGTTCCACACGTGATTGTGTGTTGATGATTTCTATCTTATTCACTCAGAAGGGATAATTCGAATGAAATGTTGTCCATTGGGTCATTGCTGAGTCGGGAAGTTGGGGAAAACTGCTGGTATGCAAGCAGTTAGCTTGCCCAGGTAATTCCGGGTGCAGTTGCTCAGGTTCCGACTCTTTTAGACTTGTATGGCCCAGTGGGTAACGCCCTTGCTTTCCACCTGAGAGACCTGGGGTTCGATATAAAAATGACGTGAGTCAGAAATTTATTTCTGTTCCACACGTGATTGTGTGTTGATGATTTATATCTTATTCACTCAGAAGGGATAATTCGAATGAAATGTTGTCCATTGGGTCATTGCTGAGTCGGGAAGTTGGGGAAAACTTCTGGTATGCAAGCAGTTAGCTTGCCCAGGTAATTCCTGGGTGCAGTTGCTCTCAGGTTCCGACTTCTTTTAGACTTGTATGGCCCAGTGGGTAACGCCCCTTGCTTTCCACCTGAGAGACCTGGGTTCGATCCCGACGTGAGTCAGAAATTTATTTCTGTTCCACACGTGATTGTGTGTTGATGATTTCTATCTTATTCACTCAGAAGGGATAATTCGAATGAAATGTTGTCCATTGGGTCATTGCTGAGTCGGGAAGTTGGGGAAAACTGCTGGTATGCAAGCAGTTAGCTTGCCCAGGTAATTTTGGGTGCAGTTGTCTCAGGTTCCGACTTCTTTTAGACTTGTATGGCCCAGTGGGTAACAACCTTGCTTTCCACCTGAGAGACCTGGGTTCGATCCTGACGTGAGTCAGAAATTTATTTCTGTTCCACACGTGATTGTGTGTTGATGATTTCTATCTTATTCACTCAGAAGGGATAATTCGAATGAAATGTTGTCCATTGGGTCATTGCTGAGTCGGGAAGTTGGGGAAAACTCGCTGGTATGCAAGCAGTTAGCTTGCCCAGGTAATTCCTTGACGGTGCAGTTGCTCAGGTTCCGACTTCTTTTAGACTTGTATGGCCCAGTGGGTAACGCCCTTGCTTTCCACCTGAGAGACCTGGGTTCGATCCCGACGTGAGTCAGAAATTTATTTCTGTTCCACACGTGATTGTGTGTTGATGATTTCATCTTATTCACTCAGAAGGGATAATTCGAATGAAATGTTGTCCATTGGGTCATTGCTGAGTCGGGAAGTTGGGGAAAACTCTGCTGGTATGCAAGCAGTTAGCTTGCCCAGGTAATTCCTTGGGTGCAGTTGCTCTCAGGTTCCGACTTCTCTTAGACTTGTATGGCCCAGTGGTAACGCCCTTGCTTTCCACCTGAGAGACCTGGGTTCGATCCCGACGTGAGTCAGAAATATATTTCTGTTCCACTCGTGATTGTGTGTTGATGATTTCTATATATATATATATATATATATATATATATATATATATATATATATATATATATATATATATATATATATATACTGAGAGAGAGAGAGAGAGAGAGAGAGAGATTCCATAACGCTACTGCTTGCACGGCGCAATAATATGTTTTGATCACTAGTGAATGTAGCTAGTTGGTAGGTGACAATCGCATTTACATGGCACATGCAGGTGTGACAGACGACTTAGGTGTTACGTGAAATGTCAGAATCCTTTTGATGAAAATGAACGGTTGTTGTTTTCTGCTCCATTTTATCTTCCACCTGCGTTGAGTTTGGTGGGCCTCAACGGTGGAATACTACATTGGGAATAGGGCCTGGGATTATTCCTTGTCTTTCTGACAGATTCCAATTCCTTGTTTGATTGATGATGGCAGTCAAAAGTCAGGGGGAATGTGGAAATCATATTAGATGCCAGTAATAAGGGAAGATCCAAAATCCGTATTTGTCAATGAAACAAGGAATTAAAGACTATCAGAAGGACTTGGGATAATCCCGGCGCGCTATTTTCAAGCTAATATTCCACTGGTCACGCCCTCCAAACTCGACAAAGATGGAAGGTGCCGAGAGCTGAAAACAAGGCAGGTCATTTATGACAAAGGATGCGGGCATCTCAGATACCACCTACGTCGTCCGTCACATCTACAAGTGACTTGTAAATGCTAATGCCACCTCCCAAATATCCATATTCACCAGGGACAATATCATATATTATTGCTGATCAAAATATATGGTTATGTTGTGCATGCAGCATATCTATGGGCCCTTTAGATATAAATACACAGACATTATATATATATATATATATATATATATATATATATATATATATATATATATATATATATATACAGTATATTCATATGTATAACTGAATCACGAAAATATGGAACGTGATGAATATATAAATAAAAGATAAAATCCACGAAGAAATGGAAACACTGGAGTAAAGAGGCCTTTCGATGGTATGTCCTTTACTTAGCAGACTGAAGAAATATAAAAGTATGTTTACAAAGAAGGCTCATATAAATGACAGATGAGAATTATAAAGGAAACATATGTACCTGAAACCAATACAATTGAAGAATTATAACTGCCAAAACAGGATTAAACATTTAAAAGGTTTTTACAAAGGGTTAGATCAACCGTTCAGGAGCAGGGACATGACAATTAAAAGATTATACAGGTTCGTGATTGACTACCTAAAAATTTTTAGTACAACACAATAATTCTCTTTTTTTTTAACAATAATAACTTTTTGCAAGATGAACAATTTTACAAATAAAAAAATATATTAAAAAATGTTCACCTTACAAAAAGTTATTATTGTTAAAAAAAAGAGAATTATTGTGTTGTACTAAAAATTTTTAGGTGGTCAGTCACGAACCTGTATAATCTTTTAATTGTCATGTCCCTGCTCCTGAACGGTTGATCCTAATCCTTTGTAAAAACTCTTAAATATTTAATCCTGTTTTGGCAGTTCTACTAATTCTTCAATTGTGTTGGATTCCAGTTACATATGTTTCCTTTATAATCCCCATCTGTCATTTATATGAGCATTCTTTGTAAACATACTTTTATATTTCTTCAGTCTGCTAAGTAAAGGACATACCATCGAAAGGCCTTGCAGCACTCCAGTGTTTCTGCTTTCTTCGTGGATTTTATCTTTATATATATATATATATATATATATATATATATATATATATATATATATATATATATATATATATATATATATATATATATATATATATATATATATCCAAACAGCGGTGGCCGCAGCCGGACATACATCAATGGGGAGGCGGACATAAAGACTTGATAAAAAAGGGTCAATTTATTCCCGGTGTTTCGTAATGTCTTCATTACATTCTCGAGGGCTGTACAAAATAAATAACATAAATTACAAAAAGGTATAAATCTAAATTTAAAATTTAAGATCGCACAATGGATTACAAATTAAAAATAAATAGATGAAACAATTAAAAAGGGCAACTTATAAAACAACAAAATCTCACTCTAAAAAATAAAATATATACAATATAAAAGGTAAGCAGTTCTGGACCAACCTATTCAGCAGCGATGTTAAGACTGAACAGAAAACGAAAGGCTAAGAGAGGTACAGTGCGCCGGCAGAGGTTTGGCTGTTTAACAAAGGGACGAGTCGTTTAATCATTAGCGATTCCAGATGGTCAATTCATGGCTGCTTGAAGCTCGCCCTAAAACTGAAGAGTCCTTATTTTCAATGGAGATTTTACACATTCTAGAATGATTCCTAATATTCGAAAACTCTGGGCTTGCAGAGCTTACTCCACGATGAGAGTCAATGCGTACCTTCAGAAGCCTCCTGGTGGATCCAATATACGTTCCTAAATTACATTTAGGACACGTATAACTATACACACACCCGGAGGACATATGAGGGCATAAACGATCTTTGTACTTAAATAACGACCCGATGGTAAGAGGATTGACAGGTATCAGGTGGACCGTAATGGCTCCAAATTTATTTTGGATCTGCTGTGAAAACTTTTTTCTAAAAGTATCATCAGATAAAAGAGGAAATTGAGCATAAAAATTCAATTTAGGAACAGTGTAAATTTTAGGCTTGAGGGAGAATTCTTGTCTAGAAGCGTTAGAAGTATCTTAAAGATCAGTTCAGACGGGAAGCAGTTTTCCTTGAAATATTCACATAAAAAGACCATCTCATCTTGGAATAAAGACCAATCGGAGCGTTAGCGTTAGAGTCCTGTGGAGGAGAGTAAAAGCAGAATTAATTTTAAAGCTAAAAGAACAAAAACTATAAAAATTTGACCCCAAGCCCGTAAAAGTTCTTTTTCTAAAAATTGTGGTGTTAAAAATATTATTTTGTCTAAGAAACAGGACGTCTAAAAAAGAAAGCTGATTTTCGTTTTCTTTTTCTAGGGTAAACTTAACATTGTGATGCTGTAAATTTAGAAACTCAAGGAAGGTATCTAAAAAGGCAAAGGTATCATCAACATACCTTACATAGAAAAGGGGGCGGCAGGCTAAGGGACAGTCATCTAAGAAGTGCTCCTCCAGGGAGCACATAAAAATGTTGGCAAAAGTAGGACCGAGAGAACTTCCCATTGCCATGCCGTCAACCTGCTTGTATAACTTACCGTTGAAAATAAAGGCTGTGTCCAGCACAGCCAGGCTTAAAAGAGTTTTAAAAACGTACGGTTAAAACCACTAAAACTGTGTCGGGTTCAGGAAAAAGCTTATCTAAAATGATATTAATAGTTTCCTCCACAGGTACATTGGTAAATAAGGATTCTACATAAAAGCATATATATATATATATATATATATATATATATATATATATATATATATATATATATATATATATATATATATATATATATATATATATATATATATATATATATATACAGGGTGTTTTTGAAATTAGAGCCCACACCCCCTCTACAGCATAAACTAAAATTGATTTGGACAAAAACAAAAGTAATTCAGAACAGGTATTTATTTAAGTTTCTCTTTCATTATTTAATATTTTATGTAGCCTCCACCTGCCTGTACCACAGCCTGCATTCTTGAGGGGTATGATTTCAGCAAATCGCAAAAAAGCTGAGACTCAAATTCCATTTCCCTGAGCCCTTAGGTCACCTCTCTTCGCAGGTCGTCGAGGCTTGGTATACCATCATAGTTCACTGTGTGTGCTTCAACACGATTCTTTAAGATACTACCAATGTTTTCACACACATTAAGGTTAGGGTTGTGAACTGAAAATTCACTTGACGAGAAGAAATCTATACCACTGTTTCGAAGCAGCTCCTGTGTCTGAAGAGCCTTGAAACATGGTGCCTTATCATGCAAAAATGTGGCTTCTTCAACAGATAACACATTTTCAGGATCTTTGAGTAAAGGGAATACTTCACTAGTGAGCAGTTTCTCTGAAGTATTCGCCATTCCATGACAGTCCTTTTTCTTTGATGATCCACATCAACTATTTGGCTGTGAAACAGAGAAAAATTCCCAAACATTCAGGAAATTTCACAACTTGGCGATAGCGCACGTCATCACTGATATCATCCAACTTTGCAGCCCAAATGATGTCATTTTTATGATTTGGCTTCCTGACTGTGTAAATGAAGAGTTCATCTGATGCGGCAACATGGAGAAAGTCAGCTTTATCCAAATCTTTAAAAAATGAACCACAAAACCATGCATGGTCTTCTCTCTGTTGCTAAGTAATGTTGGGCTTGCTGATAACATGAAATGGCTTGATACCAGATTTTTTCAACTCATGATATACAGCACTATAACTTCTTTTCTTTCCCCTTTTCGTTTCTAGTTCAAGCACTAGTTTACGTAAAGACATTCTTGGTCTACCCACTGCCTCAGCTATGATGTCCTTTAACTCCTGAGAAAGGACTTCAGGCCTTCCAAGATTCTCACTCTTTTCTCGATGACAGTCATATGGATTTTTGTTCCAGTTTCTTTTAACAAAGAATTCATCTCTTTTAATGTATTTAGCTATCCAGGAATGTGAAATGAAGGATGCGCCAGCACCCCTGGCCTCTCTGAAGGTTATAGCCCGGACTCGGTCAATCCATCCGATTTCCTCCGGGTTGTTAGCCATGCCTGTATCTAACACCGATAGACACTTAAAATAATGTACTTGGAGATAGGCTATAGCAGAAAACTTCATAACTTTCCATATGTTCTGTGGAGGGGCCTCCAATTTTGAAACACCTTGTATATATATATATATATATATATATATATATATATATATATATATATATATATATATATATATATATGTGTGTGTGTGTGTGTGTGTGTGTGTGTGTGTGTGTATATATATATATATATATATATATATATATATATATATATATATATATATATATTATTGAAGAAGGGAATTTTTAGTTGATAATAAGTTCGTCGCGTGGGTTAAAATGCATCCACTGTAGTCCTGAGTTCTTGTCTTTGCTGGTTCGAGCCCACGAGACGACGAACTTATTATCAACTAAAAAATTCCCCTTCAGTAACATATATGAAAATATATTATCTCCGAGGTAGAGCGAATTGGATATTAAAGGACGTTTGTAGCTTACTGATTGAATATGAATCACGGTGATGTGATAAAAAAGTCATACACACACACACACACATACACACACACACACACATATATATATATATATATATATATATATATATATATATATATATATATATATATATATATATATATATATATATATATATATATATATATATATATATATATATATATATGTGTGTGTGTGTGTGTGTGTGTGTGTGTGTGTGTGTTTGTGTGTGTGTGTGTATGTATATATATGTATATATATATATATATATATATATATATATATATATATATATATATATATATATATATATATATATATATATATATATATATATATATATATATATATATATATATATATATATATATATATATATACATGTATATATATTAATTACTGACATTATCGGAATTTGTGTAATTGTTTTTGAACCATGATGTGAGGAAGTTGTAAGGTTTTGTAGATAATTTTTCTTTTCCCTCACCTTGTCTATGTTCATTGATCCCGTGGGAATTGTTGTTATATTTTTATTAGTATTCTTCTAAATGTCATAGATCACCATTACCTTATTTATCAGATTTACATGACATGCAACTAATGTTAGTTTTTATGATATCCCGTATTCAATAGAAAGAAAAGGAACATTAAACACAAAATACTCTCTCTCTCTCTCTCTCTCTCTCTCTCTCTCTCTCTCTCTCTCTCTCTCTCTCTCTCTGCATGAGAAACAAAATGATAATACAGACGAATTTCAACTTTTATTTTTATGAAATTCCTTTCGTTGAAGATAAAAAAAACAAGTTCAGAAAACATATAAATACACGAGACAGTATCATTGTAAGAAGCTTTCTATGGCATAAGCTGAATAAAAGTAAACAATATCTGAATAACGAATAGTTATGAATTTGAATATTTTTACAAGATGAACATATTCTGAACAATACTTTTATGACCGAACTTCGCTAATTTACATGTGTGTAGTATTGTCAGAAACAAGCAGCGTCGCATATTCCTACATTGTAATCTTTAATTATATGTGATACTATCATCATACTTTGGAATCGTATCATTCTCTCCATAGAAATCTGAGCAAACTTTCACAAATATTTGGTATAGCATCTCCAAGTGTATCAACAAGGAATCTTTGATAATGGTTCATCTCTTCAATAATCAGTCCTATAAATTCGTTATTGAAAAATAAAAAAAAAATAATCTACCCCCTTTGAATTTTCTTTTATATTACATCTTGACATAATACCGCTACCACTGTCGTCAAATACGAAATCTATGGGCTGGAAATAGCTGGCAACTCACTCCCACTAGCTCTTCTCTCGATCTGCAGGCAGTCAACGCAATGATATTGTACGATACACCCAGATTAGATTGACAATCGTTTTAAGGATTGTATCGTGAATGATCGAGACGTAATCAAAGGCTTAACAATTATGGTGATTTAATTTTGTTTCATATATAAGTTTAAGATTGTTTCCAAGTTATAGTAATTTGAAAATAAGTGTGAATTTTTATTTATTTAGAATAATTTTTTTTATTTAAAATATTTACATTAGTGTTTCATTTATTGACCACCAGTGGTACGATTGATTAGTGGTTGTAAATAAACTACAGTGATAAAGTTTTGTTCCTTCAGTTTTTTGTTGAAGTGGCTCAAATTGACGAGAGGTATTTACACATTTAAGTTGTTTAATGAACTGATGTCCTTTGATAAACTTTAGTATATGTTGATACCTCACATTGTTTTGCTAAGCTTTAAAATATTTTGATACCTCACATTGCTAATAATTCTTTTATGGGATCACTGTTGCCTTTAGATTATTTAGTCATATTTTTTTGTTATGAGAGTTCAGGTATCTGGCTGTAAGTAATGTAAGTTTTGATTGAATTCCATGATTGGTAAGTGTAATAACCAGGTATTTGGAACACTTCATGACAATGTATAGTTTTTCATTTCTCTGGGGTCACCCTATGTAGAAGGAAGCGGCTAAATATTAAAATATAATATACACAATTATCTTTATCAGGAATTTAATCACGAATTAGTAAACTGTCTGCTTACATAATGTGCAGGCTAATGCTGATTATCTTAGTCATATCTAAAGTTATAATACACTACAAGCTAATAATTATTCTGTATTCAGCTTCAAATGAGAAATATTCTTCACTTAGATTAAATCCTTTGTTAATATAATAAGTCTATTATAAACCACTTTATGAATCAGGTCCTTATCATCCACAGAATTCCTCAGGTAAACAGTCAGTATTTGTCTCTTTTAATTAGGGCATAAAAATCCCTTTGCTCCATGTGAGGCAAAACATGAAGATTATGAATCAATGCCTGATATCTCTATATTTTTCTGTTAATCTATTCATCGCCGTAAAATTCCATGCTGGTAAATGACTTCGCCTCCGTTCCCTGAAGTCTGAGGAAGGCTCCTAGTCGCGACAACGTCACCTCCGTCATTAGGAGGTGTATAATTTCCTCTCCATCTCATTACCCTGTTATGGCGTCATTCTCATGTCACGAAGCCCTTTTCTTGCGTGCTTTCTTATTTCCTTTTGCCATGGAGTTCCGTCTGGCTTGTATTTAACCCTCCAAGTGTGTATACTGGTGAAGCTCCGACCAGACATTATCCAGTATTAGGCTCATAACTTTGTTATTAAGTTAGGGATAATTTAAGTTCACAAAATGTCATGGAGTGGATCACATTTATTTATATATATTTTTTTGGAGGCAGGGGGGCGTTGTCGCCGAGAATACGTAAGGATACAGAGTAACAGCTTTTGGACTGAGGCCATCATTACCTAATTATGGATAATGTCTCCTTTTTACAGCAAGCCTTGGATTTTATGAACTTTTTCTTATACAGAATTTCTTGCTTGATTTAAGTGCAAAAATTTCTAGGTTTTCTGCATTACAGAAAATAAAGAGTTGACCCTTAAGTAGGACGTGTCCTAAACAGAAATATATATATATATATATATATATATATATATATATATATATATATATATATATATATATATATATATATATATATATATATATATATATATATATATATATATATTGAGTATATATATGTATATATATATATATATATATATATATATATATATATATATATATATATATATATATATATATATATATATATATATATATATATATATATATATATATATATATATATATATATATATATATATATATATATATATATATATATATATATATATATATATATATTATCACTTTTTGCATTTTCGTTCGAGTGTTTCACGGTGGTTAGGAGGATAGTTCTAATCCAATGATTTTTTCCTTTACATGGCGACGTGGAGGCAAAGAGAGTGACTTTCGGCACAGCGTAAGTTCGCAGGGTCAGTGATCCTCTGAATGCTAAAGAGGTCAGGACCTCTGAGAGGAATTTATCGACTGAGGGTAGCAGATTCCCCAGGATCGCTGCAATGGTGTGTTTGTAGTGTCTTCCTTTACTCACCACCACTGCCTGCTTGTGGAGTTTTCTATGCATCGCTACTGTCTCGCCCTTTCGACATTCTCCATCTGCTAATGCATGGACTTTTGACTTCGAGGTGCAGCCATGGTTTCATCGCATTCCCAGTACCACCTTCGTTCCTCAACTTGACGACTGGAACATCCGTTCATCTATGCTTAACGCATGACAAACTCGGGAGAGGATATACTGTATATATCAGCCTTTATTTATCATCACCTTGGACCCTCGCTGCTGCTACTGCAACGGCAACTTCATTTATAAGACCGCTCAAGGAGTTAAGTATTGGAATTAGCAACTGTCCTCCATTTTTAGAGCTGCGGCAGCATTCAATTGCAAAGTGGTATTCAGTTCTCGCTGCGGTGGCCTGATACTCGTGTCAACCGTTATTCAATTAGTTTTTTTTTAAATAAATGTCTATATATAATTTTTCGTTGTATCATACTCCCTCACTGTCCTTTGCCATCATTGATTACTTCAGTAATGTCATGGTGTGGCTGGTTATCGAGTCCTAAATCTTGAGGGTTTTTTTTCTCTTTTTATGTAATGGCGTCAGTCAAAATTTGAAAGAGCCTGCCTTAGCACAAAAAGTTAAGAAGGTTGTTAAGTTGTGACATAAATTGGCGACCGTGACAGGGTGGCAATTGGTCAGTGAGGTAGTGTGTGAATAGGTTAACATTTTTTTGATACTTCGAGGCAATTTAATAGGTTTTTGTGTTTTGAGTAATTATTGCTAGTGTAATGAAATGGCTACTTAAGTCCAGTTAACTGCCATTGGTGAGAAACTTGGATTGTCAGGTTTTGACTTAGCAAATTTCATAAAAGAGCAACAGGAGCTCGAACATGCTAAACGAGCACAGCAGAGAGAAGCTGAAAAAGAGCGGAGAGAAGTTGAAAAAGAGCAGAGAGAAGCTGAAAAAGAGCAAAGAGAAGCTGAAAAAGAGCAGTTGGAAGCAGAAAAAGCCATCTTGGTTGAAAAGAGATCTCTTATGGAAGCTGATAAAGAAAGGCTGGAAGAACAAGGTAAAACTCTTCAGTTAGTGATAACTTTAAAATCTTTACAGTTCAACGAAACTTCTATGAGTGATGCTGTTCCGGGTAAGTTCAGTGATAAATGGGGAACTAAGCTAATTCCTAAGTTTAGTGAGTTAGATGTTGGTAAATTTTTCATTGCTTTTGAGAAAGTAGTTCATCAATTAGCTTGGCCTAAGGAGCTCTGGGCTGTGTTAGTGCAGTCTGCATTCTTTGAAAAGGCACGAGTAGTTTATGCAGCTCTAGGTGCAGAAGATTCCAGTGATTATGATATTGTGAAAAAGGCAGTTTTAAATGCATACCAGCTAATCCCAGAAGCTTACCATAAAAAATTCATGTCCTGGCATAAAATGTTTAACCAAACATTTGTAGAATGGGCATGCCAGAAAGCAGTTAAATTTGATGAGTGGTTGGCTGCAGAGTAAGCAACTACATTTGTCGAGTTACAAGAACTGGTTTTGTTAGAAGATTTTAAAAATAACCTTCCCAAAGAAGTTTGCATCCATATTGAAGAATTTAATATTGGTAATGTGAATGAGGCAGCAAAGGCAGCAGACAGGTTTGTTTTGTCACACAAGCAATATGGTAAGAAGAGGACTCATTTGGAAGTAGGTGTGGTGGAAGTAGTAAAGGGTAAAGAAAGCCATTCATCTCCTTCGAGGGGTGCAAGGCAGGTCCGGGACATTGTTTGTTATAAGTGTGGTAAGAAAGGTCATGTTAAGTCACATTGTCCTGAAGTAACTAAGTCACTAAAATCAGTTATGCTAGTAGATTGTAGGTCAGTGCCCCCTATGTCTTCTGGTCTTGAAGGAGAAGTGAGTGGGAGCAAGCCTTATGGTGAGGTTTTTGAAGATTTTGTCTTTAGAGGTATGGTAAAAGTTGGGCCTGAGGCAACTGATAGTAATATAGTTGCATTGCTACGGGATACTGGCTCTTGCCAGTCCTGTACCCTGGAGACCTCTCTCCCAAAAGATTTCTTGCGGAAAGGTCAAGATTATGTGTTGCTTGGTGGTTTTCCAGATACTGTAACCTCTTGGCCTGTGGAAGAAGTTTATGTGGAATCTCCTTTGGTAACTGGTAGGATAAAACTGGCTGTAGTTAGTGCATTGCCTGTGTATGGATTTGTTGATAGGCAATGATGTGATGCAAGGTAGTGGCACAGCCTGTGCATCAGAAGGTAGAAAAAGGGCTGGTGTGGTTGATGAACGTGTTATGGTAAATGTTAAACCTGTTGTTCCTGTAACCCGAGCCCAGTCTAAGGAGAAAATCAAAGGTGGAGAAGTAGATATAAATTTGGAAAACTGCTTCCAAACCAAAACTCAACCTAAAACAAAGAAAGGTAAGTGCAAACGGATAAAGTCTATAGTTAATGTGTCTGAAAACTTTGCTAATGACTCTAACTGCATGTTCCCAGATAAGCAAACACTCATTAGTGCTCAAAAGGAGGATGGAGAACTGAAAAGTTTGTATGAAGAAGCAGAACAGTTAAAGGAACAGGAAGACTTAAGTGAAGCCAGTTATGTATTAAAGGATGATGTGTTATATAGATTAATACGTCCAATATCTGCATCTCCTGATGAAGAGTGGAAGGTAAGGGAACAAACTGTAGTACTAGTAAGTTTAGGCATTTTATTTTACAGGAGGCCCATGAAAGCGAGTGGGGTGGTCATTTAGGAATATGAAAAAACTGTCTAAAACAAAAGGGAATTTCTTTTGGCCTTCTGTAAAGAAAGAAGTCGTCAGACATTGCAAGACATGTCACCAGTGCCAAATGGTTGGAAAACCCAACCAGAAAATTACTAAAGCACCTTTGATTCCTATCCCAGCAGTTGAAGAACCATTCACGCAAATTGTTATTGGCATTGTGGGTCCTTTACCTAAAACGAAGACAGGTTTTCAGTACATGTTAACTATAATGGATAGAACCACTAGATTTCCTGAGGTAATACCCATTAGAGATATTAGGAGTGGTATCATTATTAAGCATCTCATGGACTTCTTTTCTCGTTATGGTTTACCTCGAGAGGTACAGTCAGATCAAGGTACTAATTTTACCAGTAGGGAGTTCCAGGCCACAATGAAGGAACTTGGTATTAAACACAACTTGGCAGCTTCATATCATCCTGAACGTCAGGGGAAACTTGAAAAATTTCATTCCACTCTGAAGAATGCTTTGACTAAGTATTGTCTAGATCATGTTCAAGAATGGGATAAAGACTTGCCTTTATTGCTTTTTGCTTTGATATCAGCCCCCAGTGAATCTTTAGGTTTTTCTCCTTTTCAGATGGTTTATGGACACAATGTAAGAGGACCTCTTGATTTATTAAAGGAACATTGGGAGGGGAGAACTGATAAAGTTAATTCCCTCGAGTATATTTTGTCTTTCAAAGAAAAGTTAAGGGGTATTTGGGAATGGGCCCAAAATAATCTTTCTACTTCACAGGCTCAAATGAAAACCCATTACGATAAAAGGTCTCAAGTTAGGAATTTTGAGGAAGGAGATCAAGTACTAGTATTACTTCCCATTCCAGGTCAGTTCAAGGCTCAGTTTGTAGGTCCTGCAGTGGTTAAGAAAAAAAAATAAATGAAGTTGATTATTTCGTTGAAATTCCAGGGAGGAGGAAAAAGTATAAGCTGTATCATTATGAAGAAATATTTTTCCAGAGCTAAAACTATTAAATCTGTTTCAGCTGTTGCACCTAAAGAATGCAAGGGACAAGAAGTGGAGAGCAAAGATTATGGATGGAATGGTGAAAAATAAAATTTTTATGTAACCCAGATAGTTTGCTTAAACATATGAATACCCAGCAAGCTGCTGATATTAGGGATTTATTCAAAGAGCATCCATCAATATTTAAGGATACTCCCGGTCTTGTGCGAAGTTTGCAACATGGTGTGGTATTGAAGCTAAATGCCCAGCCAATTCGACAAGCCCCTTACAGGCTAAATCCCCAGAAAGCTGAAGTTGTGAGAAAGGAAGT
>NC_089763.1:5597722-5602722 GCF_040412425.1 Macrobrachium rosenbergii | reverse complement strand
CAGGAACAAAAATCCATAAGACTGTCTCCATGAAAAAGAATGAGAATCTTGGAAGGCCTGAAGTCCTTTCTCAGGAGTCAAAAGACATCATAGCTGGGCAGTAAGTAGACCAAAGAAAGTCTTTACGTAAATTGGTGGAACACGAAACAAAAAAGGAAATAAGAGAAGTTATAGTGTTGTATATCGTGAGTTGAAAAAATCTGTATCAATGCCATTTCATGTTATCACAAGCCCAACATCACTCAGCAATAGAGAGAAGACGTGCATGGTTTTGTGGTTCATTTTTAAAGATTGGGATGAAGCTGACTTTCATTTACACAGTCAGGAAGCCAAATCATAAAATGACATCATTTGGGCTGCAAAGCTGATGATATCAGCAGTTACTTGAGCTATATTGTGAAATTTTTGAATGTTTGGGAATTTTTCTTTTCACAGCCAAACGGTTGATGTGGATCATCAAAGAAAAGGACAGTTATGGAATGGCGAATACTTCACAGAAACCATGCTTACTTGGAGTATTTCCTTTCTCAAAGATCCTGAAAATGTGTTATCTGTTGAAGAAGTCACATTTTTACATGATAAGGCACCATGTTTCAAGGCTCTGCCGACACAGGAGCTGCTTTGAAACAGTGGTATAAATTTCTTCTTGTCAAGTGAATTTTCATGGGTAGCTCCCTGACCTTAATGTTTGTGAAAACAACGGTGAGTATCTTAAAGGATCGTGTTGAAGTGCTGACAGTGAACTATGATGGTATACCAAGCCTCGACGACCTGCGAAGAGAGGTGACCGAAGAGTCAGGGAAATGGAGTTTGAGTCTCAGCTTTTTGTGATTTGCTGAAATCATACCCTGAAGAATGCAGGTTGTGGTACAGGAGATGGAGGCCACACAATATATTAAATACCAGAGAGAAACTTAAATAAATACATGTTCTGAATTACATTTTTGTTTTTGTCCATACCAATTTTAGTTTGTGTTGTAGAGGGGGATTCTAATTTCTGAAACACTGTGCATGTATATATGTATATATATATATATATATATATATATATATATATTATATATATATGCTATATATATATATATATATATATATATATATATATATATATATATATATATATTATATATATATATATATATATATAGATTCATATATATATATATATATATATATATATATATTATATATATATATATATATTTATATATATATATATATACATATGGAGTAAACCGACAGCAGAAGGTAGGGCGGTCACTGAAACAAAGATTCAGGGATAGATGTGTACAAATACGCTTAAACATGGTCCAAATCCTGAATTTCCCATCGAACACATCACAACAACACACATACACATATAGTACTGTCTATAGACTCAAAGCACGCATGCAAAACAACTATCACGTAAATACAAACAAACCTACAACGCATGCGCAAACACTGTCACAAGTCTACTGATAGCATGCAGAAAACGCAGACCACAAAACGCGAAAGGCACATCTCGTATTGTAATTTAGCTAAGGTAATTAACTGAAATTACCTTGCAGTGCTTCGTGGCTTCTTTAGTAGCCTCAGGGTGATTAAAACAAATGTAAAATTCACTTTTATTTTCTCCACAGGCCTTAATCTCTTGGGCCATGGAGAAACATCAAATTCAAATAATCGTGAATAGAGAACTTTCTGATCTGAAATAATGATCAGCAAATGGCAATAAACCCTTGAAAAGGGAATAAATAACATAAGTAAACTTCGTTTCCGGTTACTACGGCTTCAGACAATCATTTGGAGATGCCTGATAAAGAAACATATTTAACAATCTATATACGCAAGAAGGATGTGCATCTGCGAGTAGTCATCCATTTTCTCAGGGTCCAAGAAATGCACTTATACATACGAGTAAACACATGTAAGACACATTCTATTTTCAAAGACTATGAAAACTTCAATAATTTATTTTAGAATATATATATAAAGATATATTTACTTTCATCAGTATTACGAAGTAAATTGTGAGTCCATTCACACATAATCTTGGCAATATAGTAAGCTAATCCAGGAAATTCATTATTGCTTTCATGGAATCTGCGATATAAGTTCATGTGGTAGAGAATATTGGATCTCAAATTGAGACTGAAATGTTTACTAATCCCTATCTTCCGTAGTTTCCTTGACTGTTGGTGCAGCATTGTACCTTAGTTGAAATAGTTTTTCTCGTATGGGTAGATCATCTGTATCTACCTGTAGCTTGCCTACTATTGAAAGAATGGCATTTTAAGACTTTTGTCATAAACTGCAAAAAAGACAAAATGATGACTAAGACAGCAGGGAACAACTGTATTTCAGTGTAGTGTAAAAGCATAAACGATTTTTCATGTAAGGATATCCAAATCGCTCTACATCGAAAATAATACCGAAGTGGCCAATCAGCGAAAACCAACGAATTCAGTGATTCCTTAGACCACTTTACCGACAAAATGGGCTGAGTAACTGACGCATAGTTCTCGAACTCGGGCCTAGCAGGGTTCTAGCCGAGAACTCTACCGATTCGCCCAACGAGGAACCCAACGTTTCATAATCCATGATTACATCATCAGGGGTTCTACAATAAAAAAAAAAGCATTGACAATAAAAATTACAGAAAAAAATATACAAAGGTAAAGTCAAAACATAAAAAAAACGACATTCGAATTAAAAGGGAAATTTTTACACAAAGGACACCGAGGAACAGGCAAAACACTGAGAATTTAATTAAAACAAATAGAACATATAAAAGACAAGTAAAAAAAAAATTTATTTAAAATATTTACGTTTTAAAAGACTAAAATTTAAAATCACATTTAGAAAAACATATAAATAAATAAAAGTGACTAATGGTATGGAGCCAACCTTTCAGCACGACACAAATACAGAAAATGAGGTCTTGAAGGAGAAACAAAACAACAACATCATTATTATTATGACAGGTATAAAGGAACAGCCGAAGTCTGAGTGTTCAATTTGGAACAAGCTGTTTTATCATCAGAGACTCGAGTATTGGTAATTCCAGTTGGCTAGAAGTGTCCAATTATGCAGAAATCTTTGTTTTCAATGGGGGTTTTACAAAATTTCGCATGACTTCTGATGTTGACTGTTCGGGGTTGGAGATTTTTACCCCTGTACGAAAACTTACCCCCCTATGTGAGTCTATGCGTACTTTTAGAAGTCTCCGAGTGGATCCCACATAAATCCCCGAGGTACACTTTTTATGTTCTGACTTTGCCCTTGTATAATTTTTCTGTAATTTTTATTGGCAATGCTTTTTTGTTTTTTTTAATTCTAGAACCCCTGATGATGTAATCATGGATTATGAAATGTTGAGAATAAACATGTAATCAAATGACTATTCAAGAGTATCCCTGTCTGCCTTCCTGTTTCATGTATATATATATATATATATATATATATATATATATATATATATAAATATATATATATATATATATATGTATATATATATATATATATCATATATGTATGTATGATATATAGGTATATATATATATAGGTATATATATATATATATATATATATTATATATAGGAATATATATATATAGATATATATGATATATATCATATATATATATATATATATATAAGGTATATATATATATATATATATATATATATATATATATATATATATATAATATTATATATATATATATATATATGTATTTATCGGATATGCATTTATATATATAAAATATAAATATATATATATATATTATATATATATATATAATAAATATGATAACATTTTATCATATATATATATTGTGTGTGTGTGTGTGAACATATATATATATATACATATTATTATATAAATATATATATATAATATATAATATATATATATTTATATATATATATATATATATATATATATATAAATATTATATATATATATATATATATATATATATATATATATATATATATATATATATATATATATATATATATATATTATATATATATTTTTATATGTTTCCTGGTGCAGGTGGATCTTATGACTCCACAATTATTACATTACTCGAAAATGGCCCTGTAAGATACCCAGGACATATAAAACACAAAAAAAAAAAGAAGTACACGGAGCGGAGGGCTCTTCACTAGGGGAAGTGCGTGAAACACGTGGATATAAAAATAGTTATATTTGATAGCACACAAGGTCAAAAGGAAAAATTAACTGAAAATACGGTAAATTACTGCCGTAGAAGTCCTCCCGAAGGGGGAGCTTGGGAATGCCAGGAACACGGACCAAGGATAATTCTGCTACAGGCGTCTTTCTGAAACGATATTTGGACCCACGTTACACATCTAATGCTGGAATTTGGGGATTGAATTACTCGGGGTGCACTGAAGGCGCCAAGGACTCCCCGAGGCGTTACTTGTGACTCAGAGGAAAGAAGCTGTGAACACGTGGGCCTGGCTTGAACAAAGGAATATCAGGGAACACAAAGTTATAGGCCCAGAGATTAATAAATGCAAAAGGGCTAAGTAATCGTGACTAGCAACTCGTTTTGGGTACATTACCACATTTGTAGGGGGTAGGGATGACGACGTCTTCTGCCGAGAAACACGTGTGGAAGCGTGGACAAATGGTAGCCTCCCTCCAGGTATTTCTTCAAGTCGTAGATTGGGGCGGAAAAGGGGCGCCCTTGGGATGATGAAAAGGCCGCCGTTTAATGTCAGCTCGCGTTTGGGAGACTTGCAGTCCCCTTGCAGTCTTCTAAGGCCACGTGGAATGGAACACGGGGCACACAGGGCGGCGATGGGATCCACGTGGCGGCGAGCGGAAGAGGAGGGCAGGGGCAAAGGCCTGCAGAGACGTGACTTGTTTGGCTTAAACTAGCGACCGCGTGTGAGAGAGAGCTGTCCTGGCCCTGACCTTTTATTGCTTCTGGACAGGGGGGCGATGTCCTGACCCAGGTCGACGACACGGATATCATAGAA
>NC_089763.1:5580222-5590222 GCF_040412425.1 Macrobrachium rosenbergii | reverse complement strand
ATGTAATATGTGTACATGTGTATATGATATGTATATATGTATATAATAGTAACAAAAGTTTATATATATGACCTTTGAAAGTGTTAGGCGATGACTGAGCATGGCGCTTCTGCTGTAGAAGTGATGGTGTCGACACCAAAGAATGCCTGATGAATGTATTTGTGTTTTGCTCAGTTAGATACAGAGAGAGCCATGTGCTTTAAGCACATGAGAGAAACGTGGCAGATTGATGGAAGCCTTGTGATATCTGTGGGTGTAGAAGGTGGGGTTCTTCGAACACTGAACTGGACGGTGACGTCACGTTTTAAGGGCGGGGGTTATCAAGAGAATGTGTTCATACGTGCGCTCTCTAATGTGTATATTAAAGAGGAACCATAGAATGGGTATTCACTTCGATTTGTGGCAAGTGATTGCTCTTTTGAGCTGTGTTTGTGAATAAGACAGTCACTGTGAGGAACGGTTCCTGATGGCCATTGAATGAAACTCGAACGTTGTCCTGGAAGGATGAATATTTGGAAGTGGTGTTACAACTCTTACAGACTATATGACTTGTATTGGGGTCGATATAATCTTATTATTTTGCTTGATGACAAGGGGGCATTGACTATTATTGCTTGGCATAAAATAATATTTATGCTTGTTTGGGAAACAGTATTCCCTCTAGTAATGTGTTCTTTGATAGGGAGTGAGTCACTCCATTTTATGACCATAGTTTTTGCAGAGTTACTTTTGTTAAATTTCTCAATAAAGTCTAGTTTTCTATAACAGTGTCTCATTCCAGTAGGTCTTTGTGTAAAGATAGGTTTAGAGAGAATTTTATGACGAAAAGAGAAGGGATCTGCTGACCCAGGTAAGGCCGCAGCTACCAGAAACATCTTAAGAAAGGTGAGATGCTAAATTCTGTTCTTAACACAGTTACTTCAATAGATAGCCGGCTCTCTAACCCGGGCTGGGTAACAGTGGTGTGCAGCAGTGTTAGACTTAGATAGATAAGTAGATAGTTAGGGATACCCTTCTGAAGAGACGTAATTTAGTAATTCTAGTATTGACATCTCAGAATAGGATTTTGTTGCGGTCAGCGATTCGTATTAGGAGCTGCTGTCAAGCAAGATGTTGTGAGTCAGTCTCTTTCTCGAGGCGACTCTGTGTGTGTGTTTATAATGCGTCTCAAGGTGCAAGTTGGTAATATGGGGATTAATAAGGCATTAGTTCATATTGGGGAGTGTTCAGGCATATGTTAAGGGGTATAATGTGAAGTAATTGTGGTATCTTGACCGCTTCTGTGTGTTAAAACACGCAAAAATACGCGAGTCAGTGTGTTCTTCTCTTTTTGCTTCTCTCTCTCTCTCTCTCTCTCTCTCTCTCTCTCTCTCTCTCTTTCTTTAGGTGAGAGTCTTTGACATGCTGTTAAGCAGAAACACACGTAAGTGTTATCATTTTTTTGTTTTAATGTTAATTTTATTGTCAGATTGAATGGGTACCAAGCTGCCTCTGCAGATTTGTGGGCGCTGCCTGCCATGACTTCATTCCTTCTATGACGTATCAGCTACGTCATTAGTCTGGGCTGGGTTTCTTGCTTCGCTCTTTTGTAGTGCATTTGAAATTTGTGTGTTTTTTTTGTTTATATATAGCAAGAGGCAGTTTGCATCGGCGTTTAAGGTTTAATAAGGGGAATATTTTATGGTTGTATTATTTCTGGGGATTTTGATAATTGGGTAGGGATTTATCTGACAATTGTGATTTACTGTGTGCAAAAATTTTTTACGTAAGTGTGTATACAATTCTTAGTATTTAAAAAAAATTTTTTTTATTTTTACAATTACACATGTACGAGTGTTACTTTGGGTTCATACGTGTGTGTATGTAAAGTAGGTGGGATTGCTCGAGTTGATTCAGCAATCTCTGCCTGGCGACGGCAACGGTGATGCGCTCAGACGATTTTCTGTATGCTCCAGTGACCTTGGAGGAGGTTAGGGGTGTGAGGTGTTGTACTGAGGGGAAGCGAAGAATTCTTTCCCTTTTCCTCTCTCTCTCTCTCTCTCTCTCTCTCTCTCTCTCTTGAGTTACATTTTGGCCTTGAAGATGTGGGTCTGACTTACTAAAGGGCAAATCAGCTGTGCGCTCAGCCAGCAATTTCTTTTTTTTTCATGGGACTTTGAATTTATTTGCTGAGGTTAGTTAATTTTGAATTTAATTTCGGGGTTTACTTAATTGTGAACTTAATTTTGGGCTTAATTAATTTTGAATTTAGTTAAGGGTTTCATTAATTTTTGAATTTAATTGTGGGTTTAGTTGATTTTAGATTTGTGGGTTTAATTAACTTTGGATTTAATGAGGGGTTTGATTAGTACCTTAATTTGAGTTTTGGGAATTATTTGTTAGAGTAAAGGGATTTGACATCCTAGTTTTGTGTTGTGTGGGTATTATTTCAATGGGAAATCTATTTTTGTGTGTGTGTGTGTGTTTTCGGTAAAGGGTGTAATTTTAGCGACTTGGGAAATTTGTTGCATTTGTGATTAGCCAAGAGTAAGTTAACGAATTTATTTACAAAGAAGAAAATAGCAAAAATAAGGAGAGGAAATAGTGATCAGAGACTCCTTAGATCAGCTTATGGTTGTGTAGGCCGCGGAGATGCAGTCCGCAGTCCGAAGAATTTTGTTGAAAGTCAGAATGGCCAAAGATCGATGGGTGGCTTGAGTGCTAGGATTCCACGGGGTCGTTGCTTTAATTGTAATATGCAGGGACACATTAAGAAATTTTGCTGTGTTAATTATTGTGGCAGATGTGTTGTGCCACTTTTAAGGGAGATTTTGGGAGATATTTTTCCTCTCGGGGATTTTAGAATTGACTCAATGAATTCAGTATATCTGTATGTTTCTCAGGTAATTTTTTATTGGGAAGAATTTGTATGAGTAGCATCTTAAAGTTAGTGTACGTGATAGGGAGTTGATTGTGGAAATTCCAGTAAGTAACTTGGAATTATTTCATAGTTTTATCATATGACCTTTCCTTAGTGGGGTTAATGGTTCAGTAATAGTATGGCATAGTGAGGAGACTAGGTACCTTTTGGATTGAGTGTCGGTAGGACCAACTTACATTATACACCACTTCCTTGCAGCGGCACATTATGAATGACTTCTATGAGCCTCAACTGATACAAGGTTTCTATGCCTGCGCCTTCATGAGAGGATCCATGGTTTTTTGGAGAGATGTAGGGCAGGACGTGTACAGGTCACTGTCGTTGCTGGGAGGCATCAGTTTGGTGCAAAGGATTCATGGGCGCTGCATTCAACATAGGCTTGTGTAGTCGCAAGCCGTTCATGATAGTTGGATCGTCAAGAATTCAAGATGTGAAGAGAAGCATGGGATTGTACACTCACAAGCTGTTAAGAATATTTAGACCATCAAGAATGCAAGATGTGAAGTTATGTGTTCTACAATGAACTTTTTGTTGGAATAACACTCGTGCATACAAAACAAGTAATTTTCGTATCTAGTGCATATGGTTTGCCCAAAGGTAGGTGGTCTGAGCTCCTATTAAGTCTTTGATGAACTATGCGCTAGCCAGTCAGAAGTACATCCACTGCAGGTGCACTTATGCTGATGTTGGAGGTTTACACAGTTAGATACAGCGGGTATCTGACCCATGAATTTGTGCCTTTTGATCATGGCCTAAGTGCATGGTGACAGTGTGATGAAAGCATGGTGGTCCTTCGAACATTGAACCTGTGTCGTCACGCTTCTGGGGAGAAGTAATTAAGTGAGTGCATATGTGTGTGCACTCTCTAATGGTATATTGTGAGAAGAACATAAAATAGCTGGGGACTTCGATTTTGCTTGTTGTGCAGTGTTTAATAACCACCATTGTAAAGATCCGTTATTTGGTGCCATAGAAGTGAGTAAGATAACTCATTAACACTTATATCTTTTCCAGACATTATGTGGAAATAACCAGTTATGTCGCAGTGAAATTCCTCTGTTTCTCCATTATGTATTTTCCCATTTTGTTCTCCATTTTGCATTTTTCTGTTTTGAATGTTGATTTTGTTTAACACCATTTCAGGTTTTAATATATGATATGTTTCTTTTAACAGGAATTCTGGCTTTGTCCTGTGAGGACGAATGTTTAGGAAGTGGTGTGCTTTTACATACTATATGACATTTATTTTGGCCCACAATAATTATGATCTGTTTATTTAATCTGATGACTAGGGTGTTAGTCACTAGTATTGGTTAGTCTAGAATCATTAGTTCATTTGATTATGAATCAGAATTTCCTCTAATTATGATTTCCATTTATATGGGATGTGAATCACTTGATTTCATAACTGTAGTTTTTGCTGAATTACTTTCATTAAATTTGCAAATAAAGTCTAATTTTGTATCTGGGTGTTTAATTCCAGTAGGCCTTTGCCTGAGGTTAGATACAGGGAGAGGAGTCCACGAGGGAGAAGGAATTTGCTGACCCAGGGCTGGCCACTGCTACCAGAAAATCTTAGGGGTGTAAGATAATATGATGCTGTTCTTAAAACAGATACTGTAATAGATTATGACCTATCGAAACAGTAGGACAGGGGACACACACACACACACACACACACACACACACACACACACACACATATATATATATATATATATATATATATATATATATATATATATATATATATATATATATATATAATATATATATATATATATATATATATATATAATATATATGTGTGTGTGTGTGTGTGTGTGTGTGTGTATGTGTGTGTGTGTGTGTGTGTGTGTGGGTGTGTGTGTGTGTGTAATTGTAATAGCCACAATGCCCTCTTAACTTCTTGAATTCTTCGCACTTTTTTGGATATGCTTGTCATTACAAAGCCGTAAGATCCAAGTGTAAGAAATTGAAGTGGCTGTGATGTCCGGTCGCGGGAAACGAACCCATGTTACCATAATCACAAGGAGGTCACGAGAAGGATAAAAGTCTATTACCTCTTGTACATACATATACCTGTCGTTTTTCAGATATATTTATTAGAGCTGGAATAGACCCATCCTCACCATCGTAGCCAAGTGGGCAATTGTTTTTATTGCTTTTTAGGCTGAAATATACATGTAGAATCTACTGATGACTTTTACCAGATACATATGTAATTAAAATAGCCACAAAGCCCTCTTAACAATACACTCTTAACTTCTCTAATCGAGGTACCTAGCCTCCTCACTATGTCATACTATTATTGAACCATTAAAACCACTAAGGAAAGGTCACATGATAAAACTATTTAACAATTCCAAGTTACTTACAGGAATTTCCACACTCAACCCACTATCGGGTACACTAACTTTAAGATGCTACTCATACAAATTCTTCCCAATAAAAAAATATCTGAAAACCATACAGACTGATTTCATTAAAGTTAATTCTAAAATCCCCGAGGGGCAAAATATCTCCCAAAATCTCCCTTAAAAGCGACACCTACATACTTAACCTGAGTTTGAATTTCCGATGAAACGGATTCCACTCTTTACTCATTATTGAAAAAGGTAGTTTGACAGGAAGACAAAGCTACCGTAACATCTAAAACCTCCCCCATCCTATAATTTGTGACCAATAACCCATTTATAGAAGTCCTTAAATTCCCAAAACCTTATCGTAATTACTCATAACTATCTTGTAAAGCCATCAAAGTTTTATCCTGGTTAGCAAATACTGTCGATCCTGCTCAGCTCTCAGCAAATTAGCAATTGACATACTAGCAATTGCTCCGATAACAACAATAATTACCGATGGCGCAGCCCTCTTACTCCTTCTAGAAGAGAACTGAAAAATCGAAATTTGGAAGTCATATTAAAGTCTTCCTAATCCTACCCTGAACCCTAACTGTTGTAGCATTAAGTTTGGTCAGCCAATCCCGTAACAGATCTGACAGATTCCGTCCGATATTCAACTCACCCCAAAAAAAAAAAATTCCTAAGCAACAGCACTTTATTCTGAAACTCTGTACTCCAAGATATTGCATCAGACGACAACTACACATCATAATATTCTTACATAATAGCACCTGGGCCTAACTTCACTATGATATTAGCCCTATGCCCCGACCCCCAAACTCATGTGAATACGAGACTTCAGCATAAAAAACAAAAGAAAGAATCTAAAAGTTACCAGATCTCGAAACGGAAAAGAAGAGCAACAACAACAACAACAAAAGAAATTCAAATACCTATAAAACCCTACGGCATTTTGCATTTAATTTTAACTAAGTATTGCAACACCCATGAGAAAAAAAAACTGAACTTGGACAGCTAAAGGTTTGTATAACTCTACAGACCAACGTCTTCCCCGGTTAAAATAACTACAAGTCACGCCCATTTAAAACCCATTAAAAAAAACAAAGATAAAGAGAGAGAGAGAGAGGAAAGAGAAAAAAAAATTATCAGAACCACAATACAACACAGGAATTAACCCATAAGATTCCCATTAACCTGTCTTTTTAATTTTAGATATATGTGTCAACCGAGACACACCTGTATTCTCATCTAGAACAACCAATCTATTCACCTTTTTTAATTCTACAACCTAAAAAGGACCTTCAAATTTAGGACCTAGCTTATAGTTCAACTGATTCCTGACATTTATTTTCACAAAAACTCTATCTCCCACAGCAACTTTAACTCTATCCGGCTTTTCATTACTTCTGTCCACCATATCCCACGCTTTCATTTTAAGATTCTAGCAAGATGCGCAAATCTCTCTCTTTGCTGTCGACCATGTCTCACAGTATCATTCCCCGTTTTCATTTCAAGATTCTTAGTTTAACCAGACCACTGAGCTGATTAACAGCTCTCCTAGGGCTGGCCTGGAAGGAAGATTTACTTTTACGTGGCTAAGAACCAATCTCTTTCAGCTTATTGTGGAATCCGAATTATAGCGAGAAATGAATTTCTATCACCAGAATCAAATTCATCGGTCGGAATTCGAACTCGCGACCAACAGGGTGGTAGCTGAGAATGGAAACCCAAATCGAATAGGTAACACCCCGCGCTGGGTAACCAAACAGAGCTTCATTGGGAAACATTCCAGTGGTATCACTAACCATGCAATTAATGCTATGTTGCACCTGTGGAACATATCGATCCCAATTTACATCGTTTCCCCCTACAGTCATTCTGAGAACTCCAACAACCTTCCTATTTGCCCGTTCACACAGCCCATTAGCTTCTGGTCTATGGTGAATAATAGTGACTTTCCGAATGCCCATTACATCCGCAAGATACTAATGTCTTGTTCACAAATTCTCTTCCATTATCTGTAATCAGCACTTCAGGAACCCCATAACGACAAATATGCCCATTCAAGAATGTGACTGCCACCTCTTCCACTGTTTTATGCTTCAATGGAAAAATCTCTATGAACCTAGTTAATTGGTCAACAACCACCGAGTGCCTATGGCCATAACTAGATTCACACAAATTGGTCAAAAGTTCCCTATGGACCGTGGCCCACGGCCTGCTGAGAATGAGAAATGAATCCAATTTACAAGAAACGACCATCGATGGCTTATACACACATTACAAACTGCACAACCTCTCACAAGTCCTCCACTGACGTGAGCATATTCTTCCAAAAGAATTGTCCCCGCATATTCTGATACATTTTCTCAGTACCCAAATGCGGACTGCCAGACCTACAGTGAACAATATCCAGAACCATAGGTACTAAACTCCTAGGAACAACTATTTGTGTTGTATCACCCTTATCCTCACTATTCCTCAGTCTGTATCTAATCTTCCTAACTAACAAATTACCCTCTAATTCAAGCCCTGCAAAAGGCAGCTTATAACCCTTCCTAACTAATTCCTTTGATTGAGATGAATCAATCAATTTGAATCGCCCAGGAATCTGATCTTCATCTTGAATTAGTTAGCTTCTACTAAACTAATATCCCAGTCTATGCAGTCTCCAGATACATAAAATACACGAGTACCATCTGCATCAGAAATCTTCTACTAAGAGCGTCCGCTACAACATTATGTCTACCCTCTGTATACGTAAGCTTGGCATCAAAATCCCTGATTGTCAGATACCACCTAGCCCTTTTGGGGGGAAGATCCGGCTTATTGAAAAGATCCATCAATGGCTTATGATCCGCAAGAACCTCTACTTGATTGCCCAAGAGAAGCATTTTGAAATACACCAAACTAGACACAACAGCAAAGGCCTCTATGTACATTACTGACCATAACCATTCATTCTTCCTACTGTAAAATGCAATCAGATGGAGTCTTCCATCGAACTTTTGCATATGGCATGCCCCTATACCATCATAACTAGCGTCTGTTACCAACGTGAAAGAACCTTCCAAATCAGGAAACTTCAATACTGGAGGATTCACTAAGGCATCTTTAATCTTCTGAAAAGCTACTTGCTGTCCATCTCCCCATACAAACTGCATATCATCCCTCAACACATTTGTCAAGGGAGACGCTAAAATAGAAAAACCCTTCACAAACCTACGGAAAAATCCCGCCATGCCTAAGAATGATCTAATCTGCTTCTTATTCTTGGGAGTAGCAAAATCAACAATTACCCTAACTTTATCATCATTCACTTTAACACCCTCCTTAGAAATGACATGACCCAAATATACTATCTGCCTCTTTAAAAAATTACACTTAGCTAATTTTATTTTCAAACCCACAAACCTAAGCCTCCTAAAAACCTCCCTAAGAACCTTTAATGTTCAACTAATCAGTGTCATCCAAATATCATCCATGAAGACATTTTTCCCCTAACAAGCCATGCAAAACTGTATTCATTAGCCCAGTAAATGTCACAGGACTACCTGATAAACCAAACGCCATCTGCGTGACTCATAATGGCCCTTCAGCAAAGAGAACGCCATGCACTTTTGACTCTCCTTGCTAAGCGGTACTTGCAAGTACCCTTGCATCAGATCAATTGAAGAATAAATATTCTTGCCCCCAATCTCAACAAATAAATCTGGCAAACACGCCACAGGGTAGCGATCAGGAATGGTTTTCTCGTTCAACTTCCTAAAGTCCACACAAACCCGGACTGAACCATCCTTCTTAGGCACTGCCAACAATGGGAAATTAAAAGGCAAGGAACTGGGCCTAACAATGCCTTCTTCCTCCCACTTATTAACCTCTTGCTTTACCTGTTCTCTAATCTTAAAAGGAATCCTATATGAAGGAACAAAAATAGGCTTAGTCTTGTCCTCCAATTGAACCTTGTGTTCTAACTCATTTGTTAACCCCAACTTATCCCCTTTGAGTGTGATGATGTCAGCAAACTCAGCCAGAACATCTTCCACACCCCCAGCATATTCTTTATACTCGACATTGCCGAAATGATCTCTAAAAACCTGCCTCCTAGCCCATAAATCTGCTTCTGAAAACTACAAAAATCCCCGACAATAGTCACTGAATTATCTCCATCAACCTAGTCAACAAAGTCAGTTGCATAAGTACCCTTCTGATAACTGTGAACAGAATCATTACGGTTTAGCAGTTCCACCCAAGTATCCCCTGAACTTGATACCTTGTCTATAGAACCCGTACACACTACCCCCTTCAGCTTTTTGCTACACTCATCCACACACACCTGCCGGTTTATGCACTCCTTCCATTCGAACTTTCACCATAGCAACCATACCAGGACCCAGAACCACATCATCCAACAAAACCCCCTTATAACACCTCTAACCAACCAACATACGTTCAGCATCCACCCGCAAATTCTCATGCACCCCCGATTCATTATCATCATCCATCACACTCACATCTGTCCCTTCATAAGACTCAAACACACCAGGTACTCCTACAGTTATACCACATATCCCTGCATGAACCCAGATTTTTCGTCTCTGACATGCTGGATGATCCAGTAACAAGTATTCCCCAAAGCAGCCTCTCGTATAACCAAAAATGGTTCTGTAAAAGTTCTACCCCAAAAGATAAATCCACGTCTATGTATCCCAAA
>NC_089763.1:5545222-5570222 GCF_040412425.1 Macrobrachium rosenbergii | reverse complement strand
TTTTAGTCGTTGAATTCGTGAAACATGGTTTCGTGGAGACTAATGTATCATATTTAAAATAAAAAAAATCAAATTTCAAAATCGTCTAAAAAAAAAAAGAGAATAATCTTAAAAATGAAAAGGGGAATACATTTTTGCTACAATCTTAGTGGAAGGTTTTTGGGAGCTTTTCAGTCTATTTCTACAATGAATTTTAATTTCAGATTCATTGAGAAATTTTCATGAATTAGTTTTACATATTTTATCATAATTAAACATAGTTATTATTATTATTATTATTACAGTATTATTATTATTTTTTTTTCTATCACAGTCATCCTATTCGATTGGATGGTTTATATAGTGTGGGGTTCCGGGTTGCATTCTGCCTCCTTAGGAGTCCATCACTTTTCTCACTATGCGCTGTTTCTAGTAGCACACTTTTCTGCAAGAGTCCTGGAGCTACTTCGGCATCTGGTTTTTTCCAGAATCCTTTTCAGGGATCTTTGGATCGTGCCTAGTGTTTTTGTGATTATGAATACAATTTCCACTGGTATATTCCATATCCTTCTTATTTCGATTTTCAGGTCTTGATTCTTATCAGTTTTTTTCTCTTTTTTCTCATCTACTCCGGTGTCCCATGGTATTGCGACATCAATGAGTGATACTTTCTCTTTGATTTTGTCAATCAACGTCACGTCTGGTCTATTGGCACATATCACCTTATCTGTTCTGATACCATAGTCCCAGAGGATCTTTCCCTGATCGTTTTCTATCACTCCCTCAGGTTTGTGTTCGTACCACTTATTACTGCAAGCTGGCTGGTGTTTCTTGCACAGGCTCCAGTGGAGGGCTTTTGCTACTGAATCATGCCTCTTTTTGTACTGGTTCTGTGCAAGTACCAGACATTCGCTTGCTATGTGGTTTATGGTCTCGTCTTTCATATTGTACTTCCTGCATATGGGTGAGATGTTATTTCCATCTATTGTTCCTTGGACATACTGGTTCTTGGGGCCTGATCTTGTGCCGCTGTTACCATTCCTTCTGTTTCCTTCTTGAGTTCTCCCCTCTGTAGCCATTGCCATGTATCATCTCTGGCCAGTTCTTTTGTCTGTTTCATGTACTGTCCATGCATTAGTTTGTTGTGCCATTCCTCTGTTCTGTTTTTCATTCTCCTGTCTCTGTACATTTCTGGGTCTTCGTCTACTTTTATCAGTCCTTCTTCCCATGTACTCCTTAGACACTTGTCTTCACTGGTTTTCAGATATTTCCCCAGTGCTCTGCTCTCCATGTTAACACAGTCCTCTAGGCTTAATAACCCCCTCCCTGTCTGTATTTGCTCTTAGGTGTAGTGCTTTGTGTTTTGTCATGTGTTTTCTAGTTTTCTGGTCTATCCTGCAGAGTTCAGCCTTCGTCCACTCCACTACTCCTGCGCTGTATCTGATTGCTAGTGCCCAAGTGTTTATGGCTTTTGTCATGTTTCTGATGTTGAGTTTTGACTTGAGTATCGCCTTAAGTCTCTGTATATATTCTTTCCTGATCGTGTCCTTCATCTCTTGGTGTTTTATATGTTCTCCTTCTATTATTCCCAGGTATTTGTATCCTGTCTCATCTATGTGCCTGATGCTATTCCCGTCTGGTAGCTTTATCCCTTCAGTCCTTGTTACTTTGTCTTTTTGTATGTTGACCAAGGCGCATTTTTCTATTCCAAACTCCATCCTGATGTCCCCAGATACATCCTTACAGTCTGGATTAGGGTATCTATTTCCTTGATGCTCTTAGCATGCAGCTTGATGCCGTCTATGAACATCAGATGGTTAATTCTGTTGACTCCTTTCTTGAGTTGGTACCCAACATCTACTTCTGCAGTACTTTTGTCATGGGAATCATGGCTACTACGAAGAGTAGTGAGGACAGTGAGTCACCTTGAAAGATCCCTCTCCTGATGTTAACCTCTGCTAGTCTTATCCCAGAACTTGTATGTACTGTATTCCAGTTGCGCATTGTATTTTTAAGGAAGCTGATGGTGTTTTCCTCTGCCCCATATATTTTCAGGCATTCTATTAGCCACATGAGCGATATCATGTCGAAGGCTTTCTTGTAGTCAATCCATAGCATGTTTAGGTTGATTTACTATTCTTCATTACCATTTTGTCTATTAGGAGTTGGTCTTTTGTGCCCTTACACTTCCTTCTGCAGTCTTTCTGTTGGTGGGGGATGGTGTTTGTATCCTCTAGGTAGTTGTATAGCCTTTCACTGATGGTGCCTGTTAGTAACTTCCACATTATTGGTAGGCAGGTAATAGGCCTGTAGTTACTTGCTATATTTCCCTTGTTCTTGTCTTTCTGGTCATCCATTTGGGTGCATGGTGGTTTGTGATGCAATACTGGAGTTGTTCTGCTGTTCGTGGGTGTAAGGCCTTGAAGTTTTTGGGCCAGTATCCATGTACTTCATTGGTACCTAGGGCTTTCCAGTTGGGCATTTTCTTACTTGGTGTCTGACTGTGTCTGTCGTGATCTTGGTGAATCTTTGTTTTATTCTTCCCATTTCTTCTGCCTTGATTTCCTGGAGCCATGCTGCATGTTTGTTGTGTGATACCGGATTGTTCCATATGTTTTCCCAGAGCCTCTTACTTGGTTCAGCTTCAGGAATTTCCTGGTGGTTGTCTTCCCCTTTTAGTTGGCTGTATAGTCTTTTCTGGTTGGTTCTGAAGAGTTTGTTCTGTTGGTATCCTTTATTCCTGTTCATGTACCATTGGATCTTATGTGCTTTGGCTTTAAGTGTCTGTTTTATATCTTCTGTTGTGTTGTTTAGTCCCTTCTCCTGTACTTTATATTTCTCATTCAGTTCCTCTCTTGTTTTCTTGTTTCTTAGCCTCTTTTCTGTCATCTCTTTCAGTGTACTCAAGTCAGATCTCATCGCCATTATTTGTTTTTCCAGGCGCCTTTTCCAAGGCGGTTGCTGTTTTGGTTTCGGTTGGGTTGGTTGTGATGGTGGTGTTGGTGTTTGTATCCCCATGAGTTCTACTACTAGTCTTGCTTCTGCATATGCCAGGTTATTTGTTTCTGTGATACTGGTGGTGTGGATTAGTCTCATTATTTCATTAACTTTACTTGTTTCCCTTAGTTTCTTTGTGCTGTAGGCTTTCACGGAGGGGATCTTTGTTCTTTCTGTATCTGGCTTCGCCCATTGTCTGATCTTTTCCACCAATTCCGACCTCTCTGTTACATCTTTGGTGTTTCCTCGTGTCTCGTTGTTTGGTAGCTCATCATTCCTGTCGTTTTCTGTCATCGTCTCTTAGTTCGTCTTCTTGTCCTTCGTTGCTAGGTGTTATTTCTCTTTCCAGTATCTCTCTTTCTGTTGTGGAGAGCCAGTTCTTTTTCTTTATGTTCCTCACTTGGTCTGCCAGCCTCTGTTCTGTTTGAGGGAGGTTATTTCTCTCATTCCAGATGTTGACCAGTCTTCTTCCGTATCCTCTTTCTGTTGAGTTGCTTCTGATGTAGCATCTTAATATTTCCTTATTTTCTTCTCTTGTCCATTTATTATTATTATTATTATTATTATTATTATTATTATTATTATTATTATTATTATTATTATTATTATTATTATTATTATTATTATTATTCTTTATTGCATTTTCAAAATTATATATTTCCTAAGTTTGACCTCTTGATATTTGGTATAATTTCCTTTAACAGAAATTTCTTAAGTAGAATCGAATCTAAAAATAAGTATGATTTATTTTAACACAAAATATTTAGTTAAAAATAGTTGAATAACATTCGAAAACTACAATAAAAATGACAGTTCACAAAAGTTCTATTTTACTTACTCATTTCTTAATCAATTTTATTTTTCTTTCTCATATTTATTTTAACTTCATTGTTATTCATATTTTATCACTTTTTTGGTGTTTTCTTAATAATTATCATAAATTTTACGTACATCATAACTGTTCTTTATTTTCAGTTATTTACTTTTTTATTTATTTTTATTTTACTTGTTCGTTTCCTTTTTTTTGTTTCAACAATTTTCTATGCATTTCTGTCAGTTTTTTGTGTTTTAAAGTATTTTTAAGATTTATTACTTTTAGTCACGTTTATTTTAGTTATTTATCGTAATATTTTTTATTTTATTTATATATTTTGAATTCATATATTTCTTTTTCTTTATTTTTTGTTTCTTTTATTATTTTTATTGACTTATATTTCTTTTTATTTCCATCCTATTTCATTTCATAAGTTTTGTTTGCATTTTAATTTCCTTTGTTTTTAATTTCTTTCTGTATAGATATTGTTATTGTATTTTTAAAATTACTGGTATCATACTTTTCTTAATAATAAAATAAATATCTAACATAAGTGAAAATCAACAAAAAATAATGAAAATATAAATAAATAAATAAAAGTAAATAAAAAATAACAATATTACATAAAATAAATAAGTAAATAAAATAAATTTGAGTAAATAAAAATAAAAGAAATAAGATAATGAAGAAAGTAAAATTAAAACTAACAATAAAAAACAAGATATAGAAAAAATACAAAATATACAGTAAAAGGAAAATAAAACAAAAATTAAGAATAAATATAAAAATAAATATATGTGAATTATATATATATATATATATATATATATATATATATATATATATATATATATATATATATATATATATATATATTTATTTATTCTTAATTTTTGTTTTTATTTTTCTTATGCTGTATATTTTGAATTTTTCTGTATCTATTTTTCCATTGTTAGTTTTAATTTTACTTTCTTCATTATCTTTTTTCTTTTATTTTTATTTACTCAAATTTATTTTATTCTTTATTTTCAATTTTATTTATTATCATTTATATTCACTTATAATATTTAATTTGTATGTGTTTTGATCTGGTTTTATTCATATACATTTCTGTCTATTTCTTTCTATTTATTTTTATTTTATCACTATTTTTTATGTATTACTTATTTTAATTATTTATATCTATTCAACTTACATTTATTAATTCTAAATTTTTTTTCTTTTTATTTAAATCAGGCGCCCTTGTAATTTTAAATAAAAGTGAATATATAGAAAAAATGCAAAATCTTTTAGGTGATGATAACACATATAAAGAATTAAATAAGAACCCGATAGACAATGTGAATAGTGGTTTCAATAAGAAAGTGAAAAACCTGTTAAAAGGTAACGAAAGCCTTATAAAGAAGTTGTGTGTGACCTCTCCATCGCTACCATACATGTATGGTACAATAAAAACTCACAAAGCAAACTTTCCTGCCAGGCCAATTATCAGTTCAGTTGGTTCCGCATCATACAAGCTAGCGAAGTACTTAGTAGATATTCTCAACCCATTAGTAGGTGTACCATCTCAAATGCAAATATCAAGAATAATGTGGACCTGATAAATAAACTAAATTAGAGATTAATAGTGAATCCAGGCTTGTAAGTTTTGATGTTGTATCACTATTCACAAAGGTGCCAATAGATGATCTGATGGCGTTTTTATCTGAATTGTTAGAGAACACACAGCTGGATATCCCATTTTCTAAAAGTACTTTAATTGAACTGATTAAATTATGTGTAAAAGATTGTAAATTTGAATTTAATGGTAAATTTTACTCACAAAATTTTGGTATGGCAATGGGAAACCCTCTATCCCCAGTGTTAAGTAACTTATATATGGAATTTTTTGAAAAGAAGATATTAAACAACATAATCCCACGTAATGTAACATGGTTTAGGTATGTTGACGACATAATTTGTGTATGGCCAGGAACCAAGATGTAAAAACTTTTTTGCTAAGTTAAATCAATTAGTACCATCAATTAAATTCACGATGGAAATGGAAAATGATGGGTGCTTACTGTTTCTGGATGTCCTCATACGAAGAAATAGTAGTGGGTTTAAATATAGTGTGTATAGAAAACCCACTAATATTTCTTCCTATGTGCATTTCTATTCTGGACAAAGCAATAAGGTTAAAAGTCAGTGTTTTCATCTATGTTTTTAAGAGCATTACGGGTATGTAGCCCTGAATATATTGATGATGAAATAGATAAGATTAGGAATGCAGGCAAAAAATTGAAATATCCTGATAGTGTATTAAACAGTGCATTTGAAGCGGCAAAAAGACTATGTATCAAAACCAGAAAGAACCTTACCACACAAAAAAATTTGCTTGTTCTGCCTTATAATAATAGTATGAAAGATATCCTCATCTTCTTAAGAATTTTGGTGTTAATGTCGCATTTAAGAACAATACAACAATGAAAAATGTACTTATCAAGAACTCCCCAGACAATATTAAAGGGTGTGTATATAAAATTCCGTGTAAGTCTTGTGACAACTTTTATATTGGCCAAACCGGGAAAGCACTGGAAAAAAAGAATTGAACAACATAAGAAATGTGTGAGATATGCACAAGGGAACAGTGGTATATTTGTACATGTTAGTGAGAACAATCATGCTATCAACTGGGAAGGGGCAAAAGGATTGTATATTCTAATAATGCACTGGAAAGGAACATCATTGAATCTAGCTTCATAAAAGAAAGTTACAACCATAATATGAATATCAGTCAAGGGATGTATAAACTTGATCCTTTAATATCAAAAGAAATTTGTAAATTGTTTAAACTTTAAGGTAGGCAGTAGAGGTATATGAAAATAGGATTATCATATTTGTAAACACAGTACGAGGGTAGTAATGTTAATGAGTTTCTAAACCGCCTCCATGACACCTGTCAGGTGTGGATCTGAGGTGGGTATGGTCTGTTTATCAGCAATGTCCCCTGAGAGTCTATTGTGATTTTTAGCCAAATGAGTTTTAAAGGCCACCCCTACCTATACACCGGCCTGAGTGGGGATATGGAGCCTCTAACGGTTGTGTATATATCAGTACTGTTCTTGTAGTATATATATTTGTGACTTCTCACACTCTGTATCAGTCCTTCGTCAATGGCTTGGAAATAAAGTCGAAACCGGTCAGACCTACACCCCATTTCTTATTTTTCACCTGTGGTAATGTGTGATAAATATATATATATATATATATATATATATATATATATATATATATATATATATATATATATATATATATATATATATATATATATATATATATATATATATATATATATATATATATATATATACATATATATATATATATATATCTATATATATATATATATATATATATATATATATATATATATATATATATATATATATATATATATATATATATATATATATATATATATATATATATATATATATATATATATATATATATATATATATATATATATATATATATATATATGTATGTGTGTATGTGTGTGTGTGTGTATGTATATTAAAACAGATAAACAATAAAATTAAGTAAAATAAATAAAAAGAAAATAAATTTTAGAATTAATAAATGTAAGTTGAATAAATGAAAAAAATTGAAATAAGTTATAAATATAAATAAAAAAATAAATAATGAAAAAATAAAAATAAATAGAAAGAAATAGACAGAAACATATATGAATAAAACCAGATCAAAACACATACAAATTAAGTATTGTAAGTGAAAAAAATAATAAATAAATTTGAAAATAAAAAAAATAAATATGAATTAAATAAAATAAGAAAGAGATAAAAATAAATACAGAAAAATTAATAAGAATAAATAAATAATAAAGAAATAATAAATCAATAAATAGATAAAAAGTAAATATTTAATATAAATACAAATAATTAAAAACGAACACAAATAATGAAAAAATAAATAGCAGTAGAAACAAATAAACAAAAACTATTTTAAAATAATAAAATGAAATGTAAAAACAAAGTAAATAAAAGTAAATAAAGATGTAAAGCATCTACAAAAATCTGAAAAATTAAGATGTAATAATAGAAAAATTAAATATAAATGAAAATTATGAAAAATATGAACATATATAAGTAAATGATTTTAAATAAAAAGAAATAAATCAAATAAAAAAATAAATTCAACAAAAATAAATACAAATAGGCAAAAATAAACTCCAACAAAAAAACAAAATAAAAATAAATTTAAGTAGAGGAAAAAATATAAGGTAAAAATAAATGAAATGAAAGAATATTAATTAAAAATAAAGAAAAATATAAAACAATATATAAAAAGTTCAGTATACATAAAAATTTCAAATAGATAGACATATAAACAAAAATCATAAATAAAACAGAAAAATAAAGAAACAAAAACTGATATATAAAATATATAACAATGAATAAAAAATAAATAAAAAATGAAAAGAGCAATAAATAAATGACCATAAATGAAAATAAACAAATGGTAAAAATAATAATAAAAAGAATGAAAGTTTAATTAAATAAAAATGGATAAGAATAGATACAAGTTAAAACAAGGATATCCAAAGATATAAATATTTATAAAAAAAAATTGAAACAAATGTAAATAAATATAAAAAAAATAAATGAAAAGGAGTGACAAGAAATAAAGAAAATTAAAATAAATATGAGTAAAATAAAATAAATAAAAAATAAAAACAAAATTACAAGTATGAAATAAAATGTTAAATTAATAAAAATAATAAAAAACAGAAAATATTTAATATACATAAAAATCCGGAAAACATGAAAAATAAAAAGAAATATGTGAATAAACATCAAAATGAAAAAGAAAGGACACAAAAATAAATATAGATATTCAAAAATATTTATAAATATACAAATTTAAACAAAAACAAATATATAAAAAAAAAATTAAAAAAAAATTAAATGAATGAAAATTATAAAATGACTAGTGAATAAATAAAATTGAAAAATTACATAAGTAGAAGAAAATAAATAAAGATGAAAGTATAAAAGATTTAAAAAAAATGAAAATAAGAAAAAAATTAATAAAAATACAAACAAACTAAAATAAAGATATATATAAAAAAGCAAATAAATTAAAATAGTGTTAGAACTTTGCTCTTTTTTTTCATTAGCTTTAGTTTACCCTATTTTGTTGTTTATTTTAGTTTCCCATCAGGGTTTTGAGTTTTCTTCCTCCACATTATTTTGAGCTTCCATTCCTGTTTTGATCCTTGGCCTGTTTTTTTCTCATAGTCCTGTTTTTGGTTTCCTTGTACTTCCGAGGTGTAATCGCAAGTTCCTGTGCCCTAGTAAAACAGTCTAGTTCTGTTGGTAATCGAAATGTTGGTACATTTGGATTACAACAAGTTTGCACCTGTATTCTGCATATATTCGCTCTTTCCTCGCAGCGATATCCTGCTGCAACGCTGCTGCCTTATCTTGCTGTAGCCTTGGGCCAGTATCTCCCTGGGTAACCCCGCTGTGAGCAGGTATAAGTCAATTACTTAGTTTTGGTGACTTATGAGAGACTTGGACCTTTCATGTGGAGGTCGTGCCTCTGGTCTGCAGACTTTTAAAGAATAGTGGGGAATACCTTCCCATTTCTTTGAATTACGTTCAGCCTTTGGAGCGTTGTGGGGGACCCCTTCCTGCCTTGCCTTACTCCGTCACGTCTCCTTGCATCGACCTGCAGTTCCTCATATAAGGATTTTTGTGGAGCTTAAAACCCTTATTGGCCGCTTTATTTTTGTTAGGGCATCTTAAATTTAGTTTTGTTAATTGTTAGGCTTCATTCTGGCCGTTATTTTCTCCTTTCTTTCGGGACCCCCTTATTTTTGAGAATTTTTTTGGTTTCTCTAATTAATAATGTGGGTGTTTTCCTGAAATCATTGTATACATAGTAATTGTTTGAATATTATTCATATATTGATGTATTTGTAGTGGTTCCTGCAATCATTTCTATAAGTAGCCTATCGCGCTTGTAAATATATTATAATAATTTTACTTTAGGTATTTGTATCCCTGTTAATATTTGCACACTGACTGTTATCACACCTATCTTGACTTTTAACTTTGGAGAACACCTGTCGAAATTTATTGTTTTTCTGCAAAGTCTTTATGTATGATAACTCCTAGAGAAGGGTCCTGACAATAGCAATAAATGAAAAAAATAGATAAGAATAGAAGTAAGTATAAATACAAAAATATAATTAATTAAAAATAAAATATACTAAAAATAACAAAATAAAATAAAACATAAAATTAATAAAAATTAATAAAAATAAAATAATAAAAAATATAAAAATTGAAAATTATGAAAAGAAATAAGAAATTAATAAAAAAAATTGTATAAATAAAATAAAGATGAATGAAAGCAAATAAGATTAAAATAAATAAGTAAAAATAAAATTAAAAATAAAATTGAAAGAAATATATAAATTAAACGAAATGTTACTGAAATGATTAAAACGAAAAGAAATTAATATAAAGAACAAGCAAAAATAAGCATTAAAATAAATAGTATATAAATTTAATTATTACAAATAGAAACATGTAACAAAAAAATAAAAACAAAAACAAAATATAAGACAAATAAAAAAACAAATAAGAAGAAAACACAAATGTAATTAAAGATAAAAATAAATTTAAATGAATATAAGAAATAAATAAATAAATAGTAATAACAGTAAATAAAATAAATCTAATATTTATAAATGAATAAAAAATTAAAATATAAATTAAAAACACATACAAATAATTTAAAACATATACTTAAATGTAAAAAAGTATAAACCGAAAATAATAAGTTATAGAATAAATGATATTAAAAGAAAAAATATCAAGAAACAAATAAAGATAAATGAAAGCAAATAAGATTAAAATAAATAAGAATAAGTAAAAATAAAATTAAAAAACAATAAAATTAAAAGAAATATATAAATTAAACGAAATGTTAATGAAATGATTAAAACGAAAACAAATTAATATAAAGAACAAGCAAAAATAAGCATTAAAATAAAGTATATAAAATTAATTATTATAAATAGAAACATGTAATAACAAAAGAAAAATATAATACAAAAAAAATAATAAGTTGAAAATACAAATGTAATTAAAGATAAAAATAAGTTTAAATGAATATAAAAATAAATAAATGAATAGTAATAACAATAAATAAAATAAATCTAATATTTATTAATGAATAAAAAATTTAAATATAAATTAAAAACACATACAAATAATTTAAAAATAAAAATACTTGAATGTAAAAAATTATAAACCGAAAATAATAAGTTATAGAATAAATGGTATTAAAAAAATATCAAGAAACTAACTAAAAATTAATGGAAATAGTATAAGAACTAGAAATAAAAATAATGAAAATAAATAAAAAAATTATATATATACAAATAAAAATATGAATAAAAATTAAAAAAATATAACAAATCACAAAAGATAAAAATAAAATTTGATAAAAACTGAAATGAGTTTAAACGAAAAACACAAACAAAAATCAATAAAAAAAAAAAATAAAAAAATTAAGATAAAAGAGGATATAGTGAGCGATGTCCAAGTTCATAAACTGGACGTTGTGGGAGCAGCGGATATTTGCTTCTCGCTAGGAAACCAGTTAATACAGGAATCAGTTTTGGTGGTGAAAGGAGTTAACTTTGGAAACAAGATTTTACGGGGGTATTCAGCATGTAGGAGGATTTTGATTTCTTTTATACCCTAGTAAAAGAGGTATAACGGTTGGTGAAACTGAAGCTTTTATCCCAGATATAGGTACTGAGGAAATGCAGGAGGATATATTTGAAATGGGGAATAATGAGGAAATAGTGAGAAAGAGGGAAAGAAGATATATAAAGTTGTTTTAATGAAGGATCTAATTTTAGAACCAGGTATGGTTTGTATGGTGAAAGTAAAGGTGACGGATATAAAAGCGGAAAGGTGGTGTATAAATAAAGCGAAAAAAAAGGATAAACAAGGTGTTTGTGCGTGGAAATAAAATAAAGCAAAATTCAGTTAAGATGTATCAAAGAAATACTTATATTGTGGATCTGGAAAGAATTAAATAAATGGAAGTGAGTTCATGAATTTTCAATAAACAAGGAATATTAAGAAATCAAATAGGTATTGCAGACTATAAAGTTGAGGGGTTGGGTATTTATTTGCTAAACTAAATGTTATTGCCCCAAAAGGAGATAAATTCAGTATTATTTAGATTATTATCCCGTAAGAATTCGATAGTTTTGAACATATTTATAGGTATAGTAAAATAAAGTTGCCGATGCCAGAACCAAAAATAACGGTGAAAGTTGGCAAGTGTATATTTTATAATTAATTTGGAAGTATTGTTTACAAGTTCGATAGTTTTGATATAAAAGATAAATGAAATATGCCAGTATATAAAAAAACATAGATAAGGTTAAATAAATTCGTAACGTAAATCCACCAAACGTCATAAGACGGTGAAGACGGGTGATATGCTTACACAGTCTTCTAGGCTTCGACAGATTCGATAATGGCCAGCAGGATATGGAATTATCCCCGTTGTTGCAAGACTGCATTTGTGCTACGGCTTGCCATTTTGTATACAATCGAAAAGATCCGTGGCAAGATTTAATATAGCGTGAATAGGTGATTATTCTATAGTGGGTAATAGTTACTTGGCCAGCCCAGAAGTGTAGGCAGGGGCTGAAATGGCTAGCGACGATGAGGACGGGGATGACGACGTCTTCCTCGAGAGTGACGATGAAGACATTTTGTAAATGAATTACATATAGCGTTAGAAGTTTTATCTGTACATCTAAAATATACTTATTAAAACACAATGATTATAACAAAGTGCTCCTCATTCAAACTGATTTCAATATATTTTCCTTTCCATGTATATCAATATAAATCGTGTTACATTTGACTGATATTCTTTTTTAGGTGTTCGCTGACTAAAAGTATTTTTTTTTATTTCTCTTCTTACCTGTGGTTTCTTCCAAGTGTAGATTCCACCTTCACTGCTTTCTTTGAACCTGCTATCGTTGGAAGGAAATTATCCTTTTAGAGTATTGATATCTCTCAGAAAGGCATAATAGAGACGAGTTCTGTAGTTTTCTTATTTTAATGATGAAATTTAACTACAAGTACAAAATTTAAAAGTTACAATGCTAGCAAACGAAATCACTCTTAATAAACAGTTCAACTCATTCTGTTTGGGGAGCACAAAAGCAAGGGAGATATAACTCTCCTTGTGGATGTTAACACGAATCTTCTCTGCTCTGCTACTCTCCTGTCTCTGTTGAACCCTGGGTTTCTTGTTATCTGCAAATCTCCCTCCTTTCTACAGTTTCCTATCGGAAGGATTTATCTGCAAAGCCTCCCCTCAAATAGTTGATTGGGAAGGACTTTAGTGGGTGTGGATCAAATCTCTCCTTAAAGGACTTGATTGGAAATGATCTTAGGAGGGGGTTGCAAAAGAACCCTCCCTAGAATGTTTGAAGTACATGACTTTGTCCAGCCCCCAAATTTCCTGGAATTTCCATGAAAATGCCTCCTATTGAAGGCGGGGTTATAGAGATGGCTGCTGTTAGCTTCTTGGCGGTGCTGAATCATGTTTTGAGTAAGCTAAATCACGAGGCCACAGTTTTTCAAATTTTTTATGATTTCAACAGCACTGCAAGTTCATATAAAGGAAGATGGTTTAACATTGGTCAAGTTATCACTGTAAAACGTTTATCATGTTCTTCTTCTCTTCTCTCTCTATTCTCTCTCTCTCTCTCTCTCTTCTCCCTCTCTCTAATCTTTCTATCTAATTTCCCTATCTACTACACCACAACATCACTGGTCACGCTATGTCACACTGCCCTCAGTGTGATAAAAAAACTGCAGTTCAAATGGATAATTGCAAAATTACAAATAAAATAAAGCATTTATATGATTGCCCATCAAGTCAATTCTTTAAAAAAAAAATATTGCACAAATTGTGTCCATGTACTAATGTTAAAAATCAAATCAATAATATATTGTAGAAAACTCACACGTTAGCAATGAGTCATTAGTTAAAAGAAAGAGAGAGAGAAAAAAAAAAATAAATAAAATAAATATAAAAAAATATATATATATATATATATATATATATATATATATATATATATATAATTATTATATATATATATAATGCAAATAATAAACATAAAGAATATAGTAAATTATGATTTATATATCAATCATTCATTGGCCCTTTTTATTTCTGTTATAATCTTCTCAATATTTGAAATTACTACACACGTTTGACCAAAATTGCAAACACTATTATTCGCCCAAATGATTATGATAAATTGATAAATGAATTGTGAAACATTTTCTTTGTAATAGAAAACCTATTCATCTACTAAAACCAACTCATTTATTTCAAGATATATATATATATATTTTAACTCTAACTGAGACAGTTTAAATTCTTTAACTGTTAGAGTAGTTCATGTATGGGGATATTTTTATGGATTGTCATTTCTGTGAAGACATGAGGTTCATAATATAATTTATTAGGAATAACTAACTTGCAAGTCTTATCAAAAGCATGGACATTATTGAAATTAATTTCAGTACTTATATTATGGCAATTATATATTGCTGTTATATATATATGAAAATATAAATATATACTGTTCTATATATGGAAACAAAATTATGTTTAAATAAATGGTTAATTGCTGTCTCTTGATTTTACATAATTATTTCTTGAACAACAAGGATAGAGCATTAGTAATTTCATGTCTAGGTAAGATCATTTTTCTTCTTATGGCCCTTTTTATTTTTTATAATATACAATCTCTTAAATCACTACATCAGTTTAATAAAATTGAAATCACAATCACAATGTTCTTCTAATGCAAATTGAACAGAGATAGACATTTGAAATAATTTTCTTTGTGATTTATCAACATGGGAAATGGTAATTTAATGAGACAGTTTAAATTCCTCTTTGTTATTAGAAGGTTCATTTATGGGATATTCTTATTTTAAACTACTTCTTGGTGGTTAAAAATAGGAGGTTCATAATATAATTTATTTGGGATAACTAACTGCAAGACTTGTCAAAAAAATCACTAATATTACCTCTAATTAATTTCAGTTATTAATTTGGCTTAATATTGATTATGGCTAACAAAATGGCATTTAGTGAATCTTTACAAAAATTGACTGTTCTACCAGGATTGAAACAAAACTGTGTTTGGAAATTGTTGTACATCTTTGACTTCTTGATTTTTGTTTTCAATTTTTTCTTGAACACAAGGATATAAATTCCTTTATTTTTTCAGGTTATTCTTGGGCATTTAAGTTTTGAGAAGTGATAACTTTGTTCAGCACAATTCCTCTTGTTGCTGCCCATTTTTCTAATTTATCTATTCGGGCCCTTTCTTTTTCTACATTAGAATCAGTTGCTACTCCAAACAGTTGATTAAGTGCTGTTCCTATAAAAGGTAAGAGGGATCTTTTGGATCTTGTATTTAACACACTTCCTATGTCATTATCTAATTTTTCCAACAATGGTAAGGCACTGTTATTATCACTTCTCTGCATTATTACCTTGAGTTCTTTTTTGACATCTTTCAACGTCATTTCATTGATAAGCACTGAGGACACATCTATACTTACTATTCCTAAATCTCGTATTAATTTCATAGATCCCCTTTTCTCTAGTAGTGCACCCTTTCGGATGACCACTTCGGATGACACACAAAGCATATGAATTATAGTCGATAGGAGCCGCATGTTTGTATCTGTAAGAATAAGCCTTATCAGATATTCTATATACCTGAGGTATTTTAACTTTTACATATATAGTTTACATATGACAGTTCGACGCTTTACATAAATTTATCTTTTTCTTAAGTTATATTCTTTATTTATATGTTCTTCCTTATCTTCTTTCAATAGTTCTTCTATTTGTTTATTGGACCAAGCTATGAACAATTCTTTCTTTTAGATCACTCTCACTTATGATCTTTAGCTTATTTAATTTTAACACTCCTAATACTCTATAGGGACCGTGAAATTTTGGAGAAACTTTAACATTAGGACCTTCTGGAATATGATTCTGAACATATACCTGAGCACCTACTACAATGTCTGGTTTAACTGTATTTTTGTCATAGTACCTTCCTTGAACACTTTGAGATTCTTTAAGTCTAGTCCTTGTCTGTTTGATCGTTTCATAAGAACGTCTATTTTTCCATGTAATATAGTCATCATGATTATAAGTATGTCGGGGTGGTGTTGCATCATCTAGTAAGATATTAGGTAGTCATTTTTGGTATCAGCATTATAAGTAGTGTGGTGATTCTCCTGCTGTTTCATTTACAGTATTGTTTATAGTAAACTGTACGTCTTCCAAAGCTAAATCCCAGTCTTCTGTATTAGGTTTAACCAAAGTTTTCAGGATATCCTTTATTTTACGATTTGTTCTTTCTACTGCTCCATTTGAACTTGGTTTATATGCTGTTATTTGACATTTATTTATCTCATAAAATTCACATAATTTTCTTAAAAGTTCACTAGTAAATTCAGCTGCGTTATCAGAAAGAAGAACTTGTGGACATGAATGTCTCTTAATAATTCTAGATTTAAGAGCTTCTGCTACTGTAATTGCAACTCTATTTCTTACTGGTACACTCTCTACATATCTTGTTAGATAGTCTAAAAAGACTAATATTTGTTTATTCCCCCTAACAGTGGTAGGAAATGGACCTAAAAAGTCCATAGATACGACCTGAAATGGATTCAACTCCGATGGGTATTTTTCAAGTGGAGCTTTTGGATTTACGTTACCTTTATTTCGATTACAAACTACACAATTTTGTACAAAGTTCTTGGCATCCTCACTACAATGGGGTCAAAAATAGTTTCTGGTTAGGATTCTAGTCGTCTTTTTGATTCCAGGATGTCCTGCTAACTTGTATGAGTGTGTTAGTTCTAAAACTTCTCTGATTAGTGTTTTTGGGATGTATAGTCGAGAATAACCATTCTTCTCTGTTGGTCTTTTATACAATAATCCATTGATTAAAACAAAATCAGGTTTTAAAGATTCATCTGTCATTAGTTGTCCTATTATATGCCTGATTTCTGTATCCATTCCTTGTTGTATTTGTACTCTTTCCAAATCTAAATCTACCACCTGACAGCTAAAACAAAAAGTATTAGTGGTAATACATTTCTCTGTTTCTTCTTGGGCTCTGGATAATGCATCTGCTAGTGTATTAAATTTTCCTGGGATATATCTGAATTCTGGTGCAAATTCTAGCACACTAATGAACCATCTATTGAACTTCATGTTATTTGTAAAAGTTTTCTTCTTAAACAAATCACAAATTGGTTTGTGATCAGTAAGTACATTGACTTTATGTCCTAAAATTATGTGTCTAAATTTCCTTAGACCCCAGTATAATGCTAAACATTCTCTTTCTATTGTGCTATAATTTCTCTCTGCAGCATTCAAAACTCTACTGGCATAATATACTGCTCTCATTCTTGTTTTGTCCTTTTGTAATAATACAGCCCCTAGCCCGGTACTTGAGGCATCACAGGCTAAGTAAAATCTTTGGAGAAATCTGGGTAGCTAGTACAGGATTTCTGGTCATTTTACTTTTTAGTGTTTGAAAAGCTGTCTCTTGTTCTTTATTCCATTCATATTTGACATCTTTCTTTGTTAATTCTGTTAATGGTTTGGCTATTGTAGCAAAGCCTTTAATGAAAGGGCTATAGTAGCTGGATATTCAACTATTGCTTTTATCTTGCCTGCTTGCATTTGCAGACCATCTTCACTAATTACATGTCCTAAATATTCCAAAGATTTCATTAAGAATTGACATTTCTTTAATTTGATTTTTAATCCTGCTCTTCTTAATCTTTCCAAGACTATTTCTAATGTTTTGAGGTGACTTTCTAAATCTTTGCTAAAAATGATAACATCATCTAAGTAAACTGCAACATTTTCTATATCCCCTAATATTTGAAGCATTAATCTAATAAACGTTAAAGGAGCCGAAGTGAGTCCAAATGTCATGACTTCAAATTGCAAGTGTTCCTTGTGTGTACTGAAGGCTGTGAATGGTTTCGACTCTTCGTCTAAAGGTACTTGCCAATATCCACTAAGTAAATCTAAAGATGAAAATATCCTTGCACCTTCTAATTGAGCTAACATATCTTGAATCACTGGCATTAGCATTCTATCGGGGATGATGTTGGAATTTAACTTTCTATAATCTATCACAAGTCTCCAATTTCCATCTTTCTTTGGAACAAGTAGTAATGGAGAATTATATGGAGATTTAGAAGGAATGACTACCCCATCTTTCTTCATTACTTCTATCAAATTATCAACTATGGGTCTTTGGCTTATTTGTAATCTGTAATTAGGAATAAAGAATGGTTTTGTTCCATCATCTAATACAATTTTATGTCTTAGGACATTTGTTCTGCCTAATTTATCTCCTTCTATTGCTATTACATCTGTATTTTTCTAATACTTGAATTAATCTATCTTTGTTTTCTGGAAAATCTGTTTTATTCACTTCTTTGCTTAATTCAGATGTTTGACTAGAGAAAAAATGTTTCTTCTTCTAATGTTAGTAATGGATTGTTAATAGGTATTCCTTTACAAAAGACAATGCCTGCATAAAGTGTTAGTTTGTTATCTGAGTAGTTCTGGACATAAACTTCACAAGTATCACCCTTCATGTGGACTAAAGAATTATCCATTCTGACAAATTCTGGTAACTCTTCATTTAGTAAAACAACATCTTTAACTCCTATCTCTTTTTTCCCCTTAGATGTATTTTTGTTAAACACTTTGGATGCAAAATTACCTGTCTGTTTAGTATAAATTGTACTTTATTATCATCAGCAGTGCTTACACAACATACTTCCTCATCTTTTGTTTCTGCAAAGTAACAATGTTCTGCATCTATACTAGTTTCTTCAGTTACTGCTATTATATCATTTATATCTACTTTATTTATTTTGTTTAACAACAGTACCTCATTTACTAATTTCCCTTCATTATCACAACTGATTACTACATTGCTATAATGTTCTGTATTTATCTCTGCATAATTATCATCATAAATGTCTTGTTCCTCGTCATATTCAGAACATTGGGGATCACCTTATTTATTTCTGGGTCACTTCTTTTTGTTGGAGGGTATAATTTCTGGATGTGCACATCTTAAATTTCTAGTCTGTAATTGTGGAAATTCCTCCTTTCCATTACCATTCAATTTAATTTGATTGTTCTCTTGATGATAAGTTATTTTCTGTATGTCTTTCTCGCTTGTTGATGTCGTCTCAGACAAATTGATCAGATTTGGGTGAAACTTTTCTTCTTCAAGCGTAAAGCATACGCTCTTTTTATTATCTTGTGTAAGGTTAATTCTTCCTTCTCGGCAATTCAGTATAATTCCACATTTCTTCATTAATTTATATGAGAACAACACCTGTGTGGGAAAGAATCTGTCTTCTAGAACTATAAAACTTTCAACAGTTTTATGTGACGAAAGGTTTATTTCTAAGTTCACATTTCCTAAACTTTTAATCTGTTTACCCGCTACTCCTTTTATTATTTTGCTTTGACCCTGAATTAGCGTTTCTTTAACGCCTAAGTAATTTGTTAATGTGTGTTTATCAATTATGCTAACAGTACTACCTGAATCCATAAGGACAGTACATAATTTATTCTGTATTGGAATTTTAATGATAGGTAAATCCTTTCTGATTATTTCTTCTTCATCCATGGAAAATACAACTTCTTTACTCTGCAATATGGATAGTGCGGATGAACCTTCACTTCTCCTTTTGCTAATTATTTCTACTCTTAATTTATCTTCTTGAAGGGACTTTCTTGTGGTATTCTGTGTAGGGATAAATTGTCATTGATTTGAAGACTTATTTGATGTTGAGCAGTTATTACTTAATTCAACTATTTCTTTATTTCCTTCTTGTGTTTTAAACCAGCAATTCTTTGTTAAATGTCCTACTTTCTTACAAAACGTGCAGATTCTAGGTTTTCTACACTCATTTGTAAAATGATTTGTATACCCACAGTTTTCACAAGCTGTCTTTGGTCTCGCCCCTTGAGCGGAATGGTTCACTTGGGTTGAAGTGTTTGTGTTTGAGTTTTGACCATATCTATAAAGTTTGTGTGGTCCACTCTTTGCTAGATTGTTTCATCCCCTTTGATCTGGATTCCATTTTCTTTTAGTATTTTGGGCATATTTCCCTTGGAAGGTATTTGGTTTATTTCCTACTTGTCTGGAATTATCATAGAATTTATTATTCATTTTAAAATTAGGATTATTATTTCTGACTTTCCTTTCATTTTGTGCTTCTGTTGTTCCTACGAATTCTTTGGATAGATTTATCTCTTTCCTTTGGATTTCTTCTCTCATTGTCTTCAATGTTTGAAGGCTTGTTTTCTTGGGATCAAGTTTTGTTTTTCTGAAATCTTTCTTCTTCTCTTCTCCAAGAATATTATATATGGTTCCAAATGACACGTAATTTAATATATGTCGTAGCTCAACTAAGTTATGGGCACTAGCCCCAAACTGGTCTTTGTCTCCTATAGTAATACCTGTCTTCATTAAGTCTTCGGTTATTTTCTCTATTGCATTCTCCACGCTTGCGTACAAATTAGCAATTGTTTTATATTGTGGGTTAAGAAATCTAGTTAGGTTATATAAACCATCAGTCTGATTTACTGGTTCCCAGAGTGATAAACAAATTTCTTTAAATTCTGCATAGTTATTAAGTTTGCTAAAACTTGTGGAATTCAAAGTTTTATGTGCGTCTCCATGTTCTGAGCTGACGAGCAACAAGGCTTCATTTATTTCAGCTCTTTCATCTGTTATTCCCCCTGAAATTATACGACTATCTGCATCTGCTAGCCAATGATTTACAGTATAGGATTCGAGTCTGCTTTTGTCAGGATTGGAATCATCTACCTGTCCACAGAAGCGTGTGGCGGTTGTTATGACGGCTGCCTGATTCATGTTATAAAATTGTAAGGTGCGAGTATTATTAGTATTATTAGTATTGTTACTATTATTATTATTGTTAGTAGTATTAGAATGATTAACACTATTTTGGTTCTGGTTATTTGTGTTATTATTGTTAGTATTTCCTTGCACTACAGCGGAGTGGGAATTTAGTCTTGAAATTCGACTTCTTCTAATTGTCGATGGTCTTAAATCGTAATGTGAATGTCTAACAGTGTTCAGTAATTCCTCAAACACTCGTTGCATGTCCACACACAAAAAAATTATTCACTCAGAGTACATCAGTCATAAAAAATTTTTGTTATATTTTACCAACATTAAAAACAATTTGTCAAATTGTCACACCAAAAAAATTAAATTCTCTGTTGAGTTCAAGTGCACAATTAAAACCTTTTTCAATACACAAAATAAATTCTTATATGAAATTGGGCATCATATCATCAAAATTCATCATAATAAGTACACCAAATTATATATATAACTTCTCAAATAATCATCACCCACCGAGTAAAAAAAAATATTAATTCCCTATCTAAATTATTTACTAAATAATTAATTATCATAGAGAGAGTAATGCTGGTATTTATGCAAAATGAATTTTATTCACTAGAGAGAGTTTTCTTAATTTTCAATCTTATAGCAAGATGCAAAAAAAAATATATATCTTCAATTATTTATCAAGAGAGAGAGCGGACAGTAAATTCATTTATCGCCAACTTACTGGGTTGTGTTGCTGATATCGTGATATCGCTAAATGTTTTGCCTTCCGTGGTGAGTGTTTCGCCATCGGATCCGCGTAAAAAATCTCACTATATCTGCGTTGTTTTTCCACTGTGGTTTTCCGCCTTCGGAATCTTGTTGAAAGTCTGTGCGCTGTTTTTCTTCAATCACTCGATGCAATGTCGCAAACACTGGGCTTATTATCGCTGTTGGCATCTTGCTCAATTTGTTGACGGTAACAGTTCAAAATGTTTTTGCTTCGGGACACACTAAAACGGTTTTTATTCACACTCAATGTTCTCTTGTAGCTGCTATTCCTGCATAAAAGTTTTTGTTCGCTGGAGTATTTTTATTTCTTCTGATATATTTTTTCGTCATCGTAAAAAAATCTAAGTTCGTTTTGTAGAATTACGTTCCACTGTAACTTAAATAATTGCACTGATAATTTCATTAATGTTCCTTTGTTTTGTCTCGCCTTCTGGATCCAAATAAGCTGCCACCATTTGTTAGGATTATCTTCTCCCTTTTTATGTTCTTTGTTGTATGTTTGTATGGATTTTAGTCTTTCTCTTCTTACCTTGGTTTCTTTCGAGGTGTCCTTCAGATCGCTTCACGGATGATGTGCTATCTTTGTATATTTATTATTTTTAAGTATTGATATCTCTCAGAAAGGCGTATAGAGACGAGATCGGTAATTTCTTCACTTTAATTAGTACTTAGTATTATAAAGATCAGTACAAAATTAACAAGTTACAATGATAGAAAACGAATCACTCTTGACTCAGTCTATATGGGGAACACGGAAGCGAGGGGAGACGTACTCTTCCTTGAAGGACACAGTTCTCAACTCAACTCTCCTCGTCGATCTGTAACTCGTGGAACCCCAAGAAAAACTTAGTATCTGCAATCTCCACCTCCTTCTAGCCTTATTGGAAAGATTAATCAGCAAGGCCTCCCCTTCAAGTAGCTGATTGGAAGGACTGTAGTGGGTGTGATTCAAATCTCTCCTTAGAGGACTTGATTGGAGGTGATCTTAGGAGGGTGTGTGAAAGACCCCTCCCAAACATAATTGATTGGAGGTTGAAGAAGTACATCACTTTGGGCCAACCCCAAATTCCTGGAACTTCCACGAAAACACCTCCCTGAGAAGGCGGGGCTATAGAACCAGCTGCTGTAAGCATTTAGGCTGTGCTGACTCATGTTTTGGTTAGCTTCAATCGCGAGGCCATTATTTCTCACTTTTACGACTGTTTTTATGGCTTCAACACGATATACTGCAATGGTTCATGTAAACATTCCGCGTATTGATAACACGACACAACAACAGCATTTGGGCATTATCACTGTGTTCTTTGCCTCTCTCTTTATTCTTATTTCTCTCTCCTTCTCTCTCCTAACTTTTTCTCTTTCTATCTCTCTCTCTCTTTTCTATCTAATTTCCCTATCTATTCTACACCAAAACAGCTGGGGAAACTCACCCACTCCAGATTCGGTGTGCCGTCCTACTATGCTGGTCTGGCACTGCACACACTGCCTTGCCCAGACCGTCACATCCTTCCATATGCCGTACCAGACAAATTTCTCCATCAGCAGCCTGGCTGTTGTCCTTCCGGAGGGGTAGGATAGGCCATGGATGACGACGTCGAAGACCAGCTGACGTCCGGAGGTGGGCACTAGGGGGCGGGGGCATCCAGTGCTAATGTCGCTCAGCAATGTTGATCCTCCTGAGCTGAACGGCATGTCCTTCTACCTTAGTGACGTGATGGCTGTACGGTAGGCAGGGGTCTCAGGGCCAGCAGCCTGTTCGTGGGCGAGGTCCACATAGTTGATCCTGAGCTGTACTGAGTCGATCTCGATCCTCGAGAGGGCGCCAGCTACCGGGTTCTTCTTGCCTGGGAGGTATTTGATGGTGCAGGTGAACTCCGCGATGGCCACGAGGCGCCGCTGCTTCCTAGATGACCATGCGCCCCCCAGCTTCGTGAAGGCGTGGACCAGCGGCTGGTAGTCAGTCCAAATTGTGAAGGGCGTTCCCTCCAGGAGAAACTTGAAGTGCCGTACAGCCTGGTATGCTGTGAAGAGTTCCCGGTCGAAGATGCTGTAGCGGGACTCGATGGGCCTTAACCTCCTGCTGAAGAAGGCAATGGGCTGAGGAGTCCCCCTGATGACTTGTTCCAGGACAGCTCTGCAGGTGATGTCGCTGGTGTCCGTCGTCAGCTGGAGGGGAGTGTTGGGGTTCTGGTGGGCCAAAGATGTTGCTTTATTGAGGGCGGCCTTTGTCAGGAGGAAGGTCTTTTGCTGGTCGGGGCCCCACACTAAGGACTTTAGACATCCCTTGACAACCTCCGTCAGGGGGGCCATGGTGTGAACAATCCCCGGGATGAATCTTCTGTAGTAGTTGACCATCCCGAGGAATTCTTGTACAGCCCTGATGGAGGTGGGGGTGGGGAACTTCTCGATGGCTTCAACCTTCGACAACATTAGTCGGACACCCTCGGGGGATATCTCATGGCCCAGGAATTCCACTTTCTCGACGCCAAAGGTACACTTGTTGAACCTCACGACGAGGTCACTTTCTTGCAGGCGCTGCAGGACCTCCTGGATGTGTCACAGGTTTTCCTCCCAGGATCTGGAAAAGATTAGGATATTGTCGACGTAGCAGATGCAGAAGTCCAGGTCTCCCAGGATGCTGTCCATCAACCTCTGGAAGGTCGTGCCTGCATTCCTCAGGCCAAGGGTGGAGAAGGTGAAGACATAGGGCCCGAAGGGTGTGACAATGGTGGTTTTGGGGATGTCCTCTGGCACTACTGGTACCTGGAAATATGATTTTAAAAGATCCACTTTTGAGGATATTTTGGCCCAGTGGAAAGAGTCTGTCAGGTCCTGCATGTTTGGCAGGGGGTAGTGCCCATTCTCTCCATCTCAGCGAAGGCCTTTTTGGCCTCCTGATGGCACTGTGGGGGAAACTGTCGGAATTTTGCATGCATCAGGGGCCCCCTCGTTTTGATGTAGTGTTATATCCTGTGTTTGGCAGGAGCCCCGGGCATCTGGCGGAGCTAGGGTTTGAAGACCTCCAGAAACTCGTTCAGGAGGGGACCATACTGGTGGGGCACAATGGAACAGATGGCATGCTCCTTGGGACCCGCTGACAAGGGCAGGGACTGGCAGGAGTCTGTGTCCAGCAGGCATTTGCGGCTGATGTCAACTGCCAGTCCGAAGTGGGCAAGGAATTCCGCCCCCAGGAGTGGGGTCCTGATATCAGCGATGATGAAATCCCAGCTGTATCTCCAGCCAAGGATGGAGATCGACATGAGCTTGGTGCTGTAGGAGAAGGTGGGGGACCTGTTCGCAGCTGTCAGGAAGACAGTCGGGTCTGGCAGGCATCTGTGGTC
>NC_089763.1:5525222-5540222 GCF_040412425.1 Macrobrachium rosenbergii | reverse complement strand
TTTAATAATTTTTTGTGCTACTTTGGTAATTATTGATTTGGTTCATGTTTAATTGATTTCATTTTTGTATTGATTCATTTTTGTACTTACTCTATTTTATTTATCTTTGTTTCTGATTGTTGCTGCTACTGTTATGTAATTAATTCATTTGTAGTAATGTTCATTTTGTTTTTAAATTGAACCTTGACTCAACTGTACATTATTATGTATATAACTATATTGTAAATAAATTAATTTTAAGGTAATTTTTGGTTTTGTTCTATCCTCCCTCCATTGTTTGTCATCTCGTGAGTCATTTCAGCCCAACTGCTTGTTTCAGTAAAGAACCTGTAGATCTCGAGAGGCGAGATCATAATATATATATATATATATATATATATATATATATATATATATAGACATATATATATATATATATATATATATATATATATATGTGTGTGTGTGTGTGTGTGTGTGTGTGTGTGTGTGTGTGTATGTATATATAAACATTTGAAGAACTGATTGGCAGTGCTGGTAAGCATAAGGATGTACCAGTCAGGGATATGGAAGGTTATTTATTGACCAAAAATTATGAAATTAGAAATAGATGGAAAGAGCACTTTGAGACAGTTCTTAATAGACCAGTCCCCCTAGAAGAGGATATACCACCTGCTCAAGAAGATTTAAATATTAATGAAGGTGAGATCAGGCTAGAAGAATAGTTAAGGCAATAAAACAGTTAAAGAATTATAAGGCACCAGGAGAGGATGGTTTATTCCCGGAAATATTTAAAGTGGAGGAGGTTAGATTAGTATTTGTTTTGAAGATATTATTCAATGAGATATGGATGACGGGAATAATAGCATTGGGTTGGCAGAATGGTGTGATCTTTACCTTCCCAAAGAGACGGGGATCTGAGTAAGTGTGGTAATTGGAGGGGAATCACTTTGTCACCTGTAGCCTTGAAAATTTTCTGTAGAGTAATGTTGAATAGGTTGGAGCCAGTGGCTGATGGTATTCTGAGGGATGATCCGGCTGGTTTTAGCAAGGGCGGGGTTGCAGTGATCAGATCTTCATAGTTAGGCAACAAAGCATGAGGCATTATGGAATACCAGAAAAGTCTGTGACGGTTATCATGAACATGCATGAGGGCACATCTTGCAAAGTGATGGTTGATGGATGTTTGAGTGATCCATTTGAAGTTGTCTGGTGTGATTCAGGGTGGCATTCTGTCTCCTCTGTTGTTCATATTGGTCGTGGATTACGTTATAGGAAGGGCTAAAAGAGAAACGGATGCTGATATACTCTGGGGAGAAAATGTGAAACTTCTTGACTTGGATTGTGCTGATGATATGGTTTTGATCTGCGAGGGACCAGAAAAGATGCAGAGTGTGTTGGATTGTCTAGTGAGTGGAGGTAGAAAGGTTGGTTTGGTTAGTAATAGTAAAAAAAACTGAAATCATGAATATGAATATTGAAAATGCACAGGATTGTCTAACTGAAGGTTCTCATGCTGAAAGTGGCTAGGCCATGTGTATAAAAGACAGGGAATAGTACGAGATACACAGGGGTGGGTTGCCCTTGGTAGAAGAGGTAGAGGCAGGCCAAAGGAGACGTGGTTAAGGACAATGAGGCGGGAAGCAGGAGAAGTGTGTTGAGAAGATCTTGAGGAGTTAGCCCAGGACAGAATGTGGTGGCTTGAGTTTATCGAGACCCTATGCATCCCCGTGGGTGCCAAAGGAAATGGTTGATAGATATATATATATATATATATATATATATATATATATATATATATATATATATATATATATATATATATATATATATATATATATATATATATATATATATATATATATATATATATATATATATATATATAAATATATAATATATATATATATATATATATATATATATATATATATATATATATATATATATATATATATATATATATATATATATATATATATATATATATATATATATATATATATATATATATATATATATATATATATATATATATATATATATATATATATATATATATATATATATATATATATATATATATATATGTGTGTGTGTGTGTGTGTGTGTGTGTGTGTGTGTGTGTGTGTGTGTGTATTATATATAAAGTGGGTTAATGCAGCTTTTCTTAGCAACATTCACTCCACGGCGTGTTGCCCCTGCCTACACTAGTTAGGGTAGAAGACCCTTTAGTCATGGCAGGTAACTCTTCTAGGAGAATGGCACTCCAAAATCAAACCAACAGGTATAACGGACCCTTTAGCCTTGGTAGACAACCCCTATAAGAGAAGGTTACTCTGAATGCAAAACTTGTTCTCCAACCTTGGACTGTGCCATAGCCAGTGTACCGTGGCCTTCCCACGGTCTTGGGTTTGAGTTTCCTTTCTTGAGAGTACAATCAGGCATTTTTCCTCTTTTTTTGCTTGCTTTTCTGTTTTATTCAAAAGTTTGTGGGACAGGCTGATGAGAACGCATAAGTTGCCTTGTGAATTATCAGGAATAGTTTTATCTTTACCTAATCTTTTCCATCCAAGCATTTTGTAATTTTTTTATCCACCCTGACTGTTGTCCCCCAGTTTTTGTGGCAAACCTGGTGAGTTTCTTATTTGCCTTATAAGGTGTGCCAGCCCCATCTTGTTGACCTGTTGCTTCTGGCACTTTTTCAATGACATTCAGTCAAGTTTGTTTATGTTTCAATTGAATTTTTGTACAGAATGTAAATATTGTCATTGCTGATGGTATTATTATTTCTTATTGTCCTGTTGATTTTTACAATGCTACTCTTGTTATGAGTCTATTTATTAGGTTTGCTACTGATTTTATGTTGTTAATTTTAATCATTTCAGGAGACATTGAGGCCTGTTACTCATTAATGTAAGAAAAATTACAGAGTGCCTTACTCTAATATTCGGGGCTTAAGGAAAAATTTTCTTGATCTCCAGAATTGTACCCATCACTACAATTTGATCTTTTTGTCTGGGACACTTCTAAGTAGTAACAAGTCAAAGGTTGAGATATTAATCCCAGGGTTAGATGGCCCTGCCTTTATTTTTCATTGTAACATCCAATGTGTGCAGGCACGGCTGTATGCACTAAGTCTGGATGACCTATCTAGCATCAGAAAAATTTGGAGAGCAGCTTTTGAAGTTCTTTGTGTTGAAGTTTTCAGTAAGTACTACAGTGAATGATTATTTGTTGTTTACTGCAATCCAAATATGAATGCTTCTATACAGTATATGACTGCCTCTTGGAAAGGATTAGAATGGCTCAGTCACAGGATTCAATAGCTTCATTCGTTGTTTGTGGAGACTAATGCAAAGCACAAGTGACTAAATTCAAATTCTATGGATCAACATGGCCAGTCTGCTCCTGAGTCCTGAGTCCTCCGATTTTGTCCAGCTAACCGAGGAAACCCATATATATTTCCACTAATAGATTAGATCTCATATTCACAGATTTTCCAGCTATTGTCAAGTCAAAGGTCTGCAAATATAGGCACTTCTGATCACTGTGTCATTGAGATGGACTTATATGTCAGTCAGCATCTTTCTAATTCTACCATTGGTCTGGCTGAAATCTAGAGCCAATTGGGATCGCATTATTGAAGCTTGTCAGGTACTTAACATTTCAGTGCTATATCAGATCCAGATCCCAAGAAGTAGTTAAATGAAATGCTGATGGCTATTTTGATAAGGTATATCCATACAAAGGTCATCAACTTTAGGACAAATAACCAGCCATGGTTTGATGATACATGTAGACGAGCTTACCATGACAAACAGACTAAATTCAACACATGGAGGAGAAATTGTTCACATGAAAATTACACCATTTTTGTTGAGTCTCATCATACTGTGAATAGAACTTACCATGCAGCAGGAAAAAATTATAATAATTCCTTAAAGAGGAAACTTGAAGGAATCAGTCTCATCTGTAGTGGACAAACTTGGCATCTTGTATCTTTGGGCCAGGCTCGTCTTCCATTCCACCATTACTAACAGATTGGTTACTGGCCCAAGGGAAAATGTTGAACTGCTTCATCAAGCTTTTGAAGCTAAGCAATCAGCTGAGGATGTCCCTCTCCCTGACACTTGTCATGCAGAACCTATTCTTACAAAATATATTTCTCCCTAAGGAAGTTGCAAAAATTCTTGATAATCTTGATAGCTGGGGTGGAGAGCACCTTGATAGTTTCTTCCCTTTTTTTTTTAAGTCTCTAGTGGGTTGCCTCCCAAAGTTAGTAGATTCTATATATTTTTATGTCAGTAGAGTATCTTTGCGGATGAGAACAAGCTTAGCAATACAGTGCTTGCTCCAAAGAATGGTATATTTGTAGACTGCAGTAACTACAGGCCAATTTCTATTCTCCCTGTGCTCTCCAAAGTTGCTGAAAAAGTTATTTTTAAGCCACTATATAAGTATGGGAATCTAAAAGATTGTTATATGATAGTCAGTATGCATACAGGAAACAGTTAGGTACCTGCGATGCTCTTTTTGGTTTGACATGCCATTTGCAAGAGAACCTTGATAAGGGTTTTGAGGGCAGGGTAAATCAAATAGATTTCAGTGCTGCTTTCGATTTAGTAAATCACAAGACTTGTAAAGTCCCCGCTGAGCGAGTTTTCTATGATGAACAACCCGTTTTCTTCAATACCGCTCCTATAGGATCGGGTCAAGCAGAATCAGCCATATTTTTCCTATATAAATTTGCATCTATTACTAATCTATTTGTATCCGCTTCTTTTGCACGTGTTAGAATGTTGTTATGTCGATCCTTGTCAACTCACTTTTTACATTACTTGTATTTATCCATTGTAATTATTGCCAAGAGTAATTGACCTCAGGTTACTGAAATTCTATTGTATTACTCTGTGTGACGTCCGCACAGTGCTTTATAAGCGTCCTGCATTCTGAATAAAGTAGCAGTACCTTTCCTCCTGCTCATTATTTTGCACCTCTTAAAGTGGTGACCCTGGAGTGGATCCTGGAGCCATTAGCGGACTCAGACGGTGACCTAGTCTTGGCTCCATGAACTACCCCACGCCCCTAATGGACTAAACAAGGCACTGTAACCAGCGTTCGGGCGTGCTGACTCTCGTCGGCAAATCATCAGCGTCATTAGCAGACCCACAAGGCACACTCCCAAGTTTGTATTGACGCGAGCATCCCACTCCAATTAAGAAGGCAATAGTGAGTATGGACGTGGACATTCCCTCCCACGTACAGTTAACCGCGAACTTCGCAGACTCAGACATCTACCTCGTGCACGTCCTGCTCGCGCCCTCCCCCACGCCAAGAATCACGCACTCCTCCACGCCACTACCACGCCCCACGCGCTGCCCATCTCGGCAGACAGATTAAATCCGCCCTCACCATAAAGCTGCCGCCCTTCACACACAGCAACCCATCATCATGGCTCTACAGGGTCGAGGGACAGTTCAGACTGGCGGGACTCACTGACGAGGTGCTGCAAGCCGACACAGTGATCAACGCCCTACTGGAGGAGGTCTACAGAAAACTCGTCCTGTGGGTGTCTGCCACACACCCCGTCACCTACCAGCATCTAAAAACCTCTCTCGTCAAGGCCAGCTCCCTGCTGGTCTCCGAGAGGGCTGCTCGCGTCCTTGACCTTGTCAACAACCCGCGGCATGACCAGAACATCCTGGAGACTTTGGGCATGATCCAGGACCTCCTCACCCTTCCTGAGACGGACAGCACCGGTAGGTAGTCAGAGATTAGCCTATCAAGGGAGATCCTCCTCCGTCAGCTCCTCCCGGAGGTCCAAACCCAGATCCTCAACCCTTACACCATGCCGCTCGAGGACCTGATCAGGATGGCGCAGCGGCTGACAGACTCCGCAAGGGCAGTGAAGCGGGCATCCACGACCGCACACCCCATCAGTTCCCTCCAGCTGGAGGATAATGCAGAGGAGGAGATAAGTGCTGTCACCAGAAGGTGGCCAGCATACCACCACAAGAAAAACCCACTGGGCCTTGCTGCTACCACCAGCGGTATGGTATGGACGCCCGGAACTGCCAACCCCCCTGCTCTTTTGCCCATCCAAAAAACGGGGGAGGCGGCGGCCAACAGAACAGGCCGCCATGGCAGCAGAGGCACCCAGGAGCCCAAAACCATTAGGCTTCTACGTCCGCGACACCGTCTCTGGCAGGATGATGTTGTTCGACACCGGGGCCGTTCGATCAGTGTTTCCACCATCCAGGGAGGACCACAAACGCCCGCCGGACCCGGCTGCCTTCCTGACAGCCGCCAACGGGTCCCCCCATCCTCTCTTACGGCACCTGGCTCCTGTTGATCTCCATCCTTGGCCAGAGATATACGTGGAACTTCATCGTCGCGGACGTAAGGACCCCACTCCTGGGCGTGGATTTCCTCACCCACTTCGGGCTGGCAGTCGATGTCTTTCGCAAGCATCTCCTAGACACCGACTCCTGCCAGTTCCTCCCCCTGGCACCGGGACCCAGTGTGCCTATCATCTGCTCCGTCTCCCCACACCAGTAAGCCCAGCTGCTGAAGGAGTTCCCCGATGTTTTCAAGCCCAAGCTTTGTCAGGTACCCGGGGCCCCGGCAAAGCACGGAATATACCACCACATTAAGATGAAGGGCCCCCAACACACGTAAAGTTCTAGAGGCTTCCCCCTCAGCGCCTTCAGGAGGAGAGGGATGCTTTCGCCAAGATGGAGCGGATGGGCATATGCAAGAAGGCCTCCAGCCCTTGGGCCTCTCCCCTCCATATGGTGCAGAAACTGGATGGCTCCTGGAGACCCTGTGGCGACTACAGGTGGTTCAACCTCGCAACTGAACCTTATCACTACCCTCAACCAAACATGCAAGATCTCACGGCCTCCTTTCACGGGGTCAAAATATTCTCTAAACTAGACCTTTTGAAATTTTACTTCCAGGTACCAGTTGCTCCAGAAGATATCCCCAAAACCGCCATCATCACGCCCTTCGGGTCCTACGTCTTCGCCTTCTCCACCTTCGGCCTGAGGAACACGGGGGCAACCTTCCAGAGGCTGATGGACAGCATCCTGGGGGACCTGAACTTCTGCGTCTGCTACATGGAAGATATTCTAATTTTTTCCAGATCCCCCAAAGAGCACCTGCGACACATCCAGACGGTCCTGCAGCGCCTGCATGAGAACAGCCTCATCGTCAGGTTCGACAAATGCACCTTCGGCGTCGAAAAAGCTGATTTCCTGGGCCACGAGATATTCCCAGAGGGCGTCCGTCCACTCGCATCAAAGGTCACAACCGTCAACAGGTTCCCCACCCCTACCTCCGTCAAGGCCGTACAGGAATTCCTCAGGATGGTCAACTACTACAGAAGGTTCATCCCCGGGAACGCACACACCATGTCCCCCCTGATGGAGATCCTGAAGGGCCAACCGAAGTCCTTAATTTGGGGACCCAGCTAGCAGCAGGCCTTCTCCCTGATGAAGGCTGCCCTCGCTGAGTCAACCACCTTGGCCCACTAGGACCCAAACGCCGCCCTCCAGTTGCCGACGGATGCCAGCAACATCGCCTGTGGTGCCGTCCTGGAGCAGATTGTCGCTGGTGCCCCCCAGCCCATCGCCTTCTTCAGCAAAAAGTTCAGCCCCGCGGAGGCCCGCTACAGCACCTTCGACAGGGAACTCTGCGTAGTGTATCGGGTGGTACGTCACTTCAAGTTCCTCCTGGAGGGTATGCCCTTCACAATCTGGATGGACACCAGCCACTGGTCCACGCCTTCACAAAGCAGAGGGACACATGGTCTTCCAGGTAGCAGTGGCATCTCGCGGCCATGGCGGAGTTCATTTGCTCAATCAAGTCCCCCCCCAGCAGGAAGAACCCTGTAGCAGACGCCCTCTCCAGAATCGAGCTCAATGCTGTGCAGCTCGGGATCAACTATGAGGACCTCGCCTGGGAGCAGACCGCTGACCCAGAGACTCCAGCCTACCGCACCGCCATCACGTCCCTCAAGTGGAAGTATGTGACCCTCGCCCCTGGGAAACCAAAACTGCTGTGCGACGTAAGCACCGGCCAGCCTCGCCGGCTGGTGCCTGCCTCCCACTGCCGTCTGGTGTTCAATGTCATCCACGGGCTGTCCCACCCCTTCGGCAGGATGACGGCCAATCTGCTGGCAGAGAAGTTCGTCTGGCACGGGATGCAGAAGATCGTGACGGCCTGGGTGAGACAGTGGATCCGGTGCCAAACCAGCAAGATAGGGCATCACACCGAGACAGGGGTAGGCGAGTTTCCCCAGCCGGGGAGGTGGTTTGGACACATACATGTAGACGTCGTAGGCCCTCTTCCCCCATCAGGCGGGGCCAGATACCTCCTGACAATCGTCAACCGCTCAACCAGGTGGCCTGAAGCGACGCCCATGCAGGAAGCCATCGCCAGTGCGTGCGCCAAGGCCCTCCTCTCCAGCTGGATCAGCCGGTTCGGTGTCCCGGACCACATAACCACCGACAGGGGCCCGGCCTTCCTGTTCGAGCTGTGGCCCACCCTGGCACACCTGCTGGGGACATCTCACCACACCACCACCACCTACAACCCCGCAGCCAACGGTTTGGTGGAGAGATTCCACAGGTCCCTGAAGGCATCCCTCATGGCCCGCTGCACTGCCGAGGGTTGGAAGTACCTCCTTGGACTGAGAACTGCCCCCAGAGCCAACGGCGACCTGTCTGCAGCAGAGAAAATCTACGGGGAGCCCCTCTTAGTCCTGGGCGAACTCATCACGGGAGATCGTCACAACCCGTCAGTTCAGAGGCTCCACGACATAGTTGGGAAGTTTGCCCCCTGCCAGCGGACGTATACCGATAGGTCAATAACCTTCACACCTCCCGGCCTATCCTCCACCACCCATGTCTTCGTCAGGGACAAAGCCGTCCGCCCCCCACTAACCAGACCCCACAGGGGGCCCTTCCACGTGCTCAAGAGGAACACCAAAGCATTCCGCCTTGCCCTGCATGGGAAGGACAACTGGGTGTTGGTTGACTGTCTCAAGCCCGCCCTGTTGGAGGAAACAGCAGATGGTACCACGCAGCGCCCTCCTCGAGAACCGTCGCCTCCACAGCTGAGCCACCCGAAAAGGAGGTCGCATGGCCGCCCCCGAAAGCAACCAGCCAAAACCACAGCCAGCTGCTCCTGCTCACACCGCGGAACCCCCAGCTGACTTGGAGCCGGAGCTTGATAACTCTCCAACGTCCCAGCAGATACCTAGATTAATCAGACGTTACCCACATCTTTGTTATTTTAAAAAGTCCCTGCTGAGCGAGTTTTCTATGATGAACAACCCATTTTCTTCAATACTACTCCTATAGGATCGGTTCAAGCAGAATCAGCCATATTTTTCCTATATAAATTTGCATCTATTACTAACTTTTTTGTATCTGCTTCTTTTGCACGTGTTAGAATGTTGTTATGTCGATCCTTGTCAACTCAATTTTTAAATTACTTGTATTTATCCATTGTAATTATTGCCAAGAGTAATTGACCTCAGGTCACCGAAATTCTATTGTATTCCTCTGTGTGACATCCGCACAGTGTTTTATAAGTGGCCTGCATTCTGAATAAAATAGCAGTACCTTTCCTCCTGCTCATTATTTTGCACCTGTTAAAGACTTATTTATAAACTTCAGAACCTTGGATTACTTCAAGTTTCCTTACAGGTAGGTAGCAGCGAGTTGATGTTGATGGAATCTTCAGCAAGCCAAGACCTAAATTGTCTGGAGTTCCACAGGGTAGTGGTCTTAGTCCACTGTTATTTTTTAGTGTATACAAGTGATATGTTTGTTGGCCTGGAAAACAAGATTGTTCAGTATGCCAATGATGCAACACTTGTGGTATAGTAAAGTCTCCACCTACAAGAAAAGAAGCTGCCCTTAGCCTCATTTGGATCATAGACCTGGTCAGTGAATGGTGTAATAGGTGGGGTATGAGGCTGAACTCCAGTAAAACGAAAACACTATTGATCAGCAGATCTCGTATAGATTTTCCACCCCAACCTCCCTTCACGCAGATGGGACTCTGCTGAATGAGTCTGAAGCTTTATCTATTCTAGGTGTAACTTGACTCACATCTTACTTTTGAGAAACATCTAATGAAATTTTCAGCAAATGACACACAAAAGTTAGATATCGTTTGTAAAGCCTCCTGTATTTATAGCAGTGATAACATCAGTACACCCTATTTTAGGTCATTTGTCCTTCCTTTACTACAATGCTGTTCTCCAGTATGGATGTCTACTTCTGCCAGAGATTTATCTCTTTTGGACAGTGGTTCATGGTGGTAGGTTTCTGTTTCATAATATTAGCAGATATGACTTGGACCATCGGCATATGGTGTTTTGTTTATCAATTTTTCATAAGTTGTATTTTAACAGAGATCTTTCACATTCAAAGTTAATCCCTGGCCCCCCTTTTCCCTCCAAGATCACTGAACAGCAACGCCAATATGCAGTAAATTTACCTCACTGTAGAGCTTCTCCGTTCCAGAGGTCCTTTATTCCTAATACCGTTGGACTGTGGAACAGCTTCTCGGAGGATGTCGCGCAATTGGAGCTTCAAAAGTTCTAGGTAAGATGATAATTATGTATTACTACCCTAAAAAAAATTCTTGCATTTTAATAACTTGCTTACATTCTTATATATTTATTATTTATTTATTCAATTTAGTTGTTTTTCTTATAACTGATCTCCTCTTTCTGTATTTCCCTTTACCTTCTGTTCCTTCTTTCGAATGAACACCAGCCCTTTGTTGGCCGAGTCGGTTGAGCTTCAGACTGTCATTCGATGTGCCGGAGTTCAATTCCCGCGGCCGGCTGATGAAGAGTTAGAGGAATTTATTTCTGGTGATAGAAATTCATTTCTCGCTATAATGTGGTTCGGATTTCTCAATAAGCTGTAGGTCCCGTTGCTAAGTAACCAATTGGTTCTTAGCCACGTAAAATAAAGTCAAATCCTTCGGGCCAGCCCTAGGAGAGCTGTTAATCAGCTCAGTGGTCTGGTAAAACTAAGATAAACTTAATTTCGAATGAACACCATATTCTTTGGATCCTTCAATTTCAAGTCAATGGCTCCTTTGGGCTTGTTCCATATGAATATGGCTCATCTTCTGAATTATATATATATATATATATATATATATATATATATATATATATATATATATATATATATATATATATATATATATATATATATATATACATTTACATATAACCTTTATTAGGAGTGGCATAATTGTTTAAATTGTTTTTCTGTTTATATACTTATAACTCAATTGCTGAATGACATGACAAGTTTTGTCTTACAAAGTTGAAAGAATTGTGATGACAAAATATGGCATAAGGCTTTTTTTAAGGTAGTGAAAGGTAATCATGTACCACTGGGATACAAAGTATTGCGTCAGTTCCTTTAATGTTTCAGACAAAAGGCATACGGCAGTGCTCAGCAAGTGGTATCTGGCAACTATTCGCCTGGCAGCGCAGGTGCACGATGTGCTATGGTGACAGACTAAGTTTCTATTACTTAGTTACAGGTTGCCCTAGACAAGGAGCCTTTTCCTGCAGAAGCTGGATTAGTCTAACACAAAGAACCGAGCCACTCGCTAATGTATATTATGGCAGCCGAGCTAAATAACGTTCTGTGTGAAGGAAATTAAAATTATTATCGTTCTTTCGTATGTTTTCTTTTTTTCTTTAAGAATTGTGATAGGCTATTAATTTTTCCTTGTGTTTTCCCAGAACGCGTCTAACGATTTTTTTTTTTGGTCTGAAGCATTGCATGCAAATTCTTTTTATTTTAGAATCTTCAATCAAAACTGTAGGCGTATGTCTCTCCATTTCACATTTTATGCAAGGTCTGAATCTCAAGTATTGGCCATATAGAAGGTCTTTCAGCGCCGATCCAAAATATCGCCCTGTTTCTGCGCAGGTCGAGAGCGTGACGTCGATAACATCCTCGATTTTGTACATTTATCTGAGGCTAAACCACGAGTATGTCGCTCATACCCCAGGTTTTTAAGTAATCAAAATTGAAAAAAGAAAAAAATTACAGTTCAGTTCAAAGAAAAAAAAAAAAAAAAAATTACAGTTCAGTTCAAGCATACTTCCGTAAGTTACAGATTAGATTTTTTTTTATAATATTGGTTCTACATTTTACAAGATGCCGAGTAATTGTGCATTGTTTGGATGTTTTTCTGATAGAAGACAAAACAAGGATCTTGTTTTCAATAGATTCCCAAAGGATGACGACAGAAAAAAAAGAGTGGATTCACCTTTGCAAACTAAAAGATCCTATTAATGTTGAAACAGCACAGATGTGTAGTCTACATTTTGAGGCAGGTACATATGAAAGAAATCTGACGTACAAATTACTAGGCAAACCAGTGCCTCGAAGTCAAATAAGAATGAAGACTGGATCAGTTCCAACGCTCCATTTGCCTGCAACCGAAGATTAATTTGCATTGCAAGGTAAGAAATGACTAGATTTGACTGTTTGGTAAAACGTGAGACATTCAGGCATGCATACATTTCATTCTGTAGTGATAAGAATTAGATAATGTTTTCTACATTAGAGGAGAACTGAGTAGTTTGGAAACAAAGGACACACGCAATACCTTTAGATTTTATGAACAACATTTTCTTTATAAAACCATTGTTCTGTAATGTTAAAAGTGGTATTATTGTTTCAAGGGATATATCGAGAATGATGAGAGCGGAAAAGAGAGGCCAGAAACGAATTGTGGATGAAATCCTAGGACAAGAATACAAAATTACAAGGAAGATTTTTGTACTGGGTGTGGAATCGATACCAACAGCAGATGATTTGCAACGGGACATTGAGCAACTGAAGAAGAAGAAGAAAGGATTAGATTAAACATCTATGGAAAGAAGATAAGGTAAAGTGGAAACTAGAAAAAGAGCTGTGGGAAAGTAAAGAAAGGGGATGAGAAAATGAGAGAGCTAAATGGGAAAATGAAAGAGCCAAATGGCTGGATGATAAAGTCAAGTGGGAGAAAGAAAAGACGAGTTGGACAAAAGACAAGACAGCAATGTAACTAAAGTTTCATGACACGTATACATCTGCAACTGCTGCTATTAAAACTAGTTTTTCAAAAATTTGTCCTCTAATCAAGTTGCAAGTATTATTTCTGGAAGCAGCAGTCATCACTGGAAAAACGAAGAGATCAGTAAAGCGCTAACTTTAGAAGTTTAAGACCAAAAGTTTATACGTTTTTAAGGGAGGAGCAGTGGAAATATCCTTTTCCTTCTTTAACCACCCGATATCGCTGGGCGAGAAACTTTCTGTAGAACCTGGTATTTTGGACTCCGTGATTAACTTGTTAAGACACAAATCTGAGGCAATGACGAAAAGTGAGCGGGTATGTATAATTTCATTTGACGAATGCAATCTTGCAAACATGTGGGGTTATGATAAAGGTACCGATACTTTGTATGCGCCTACATCTAAAGGTAATGTGTGAAGATAAGAGGTCTCATGAAATCCTGGAAACAAATCATATATAATTTTAACACAGAAATATCTAAGAATCTACTATTTGAGTTAATTATTAAAGTTGAAAAATCTGGATATCCTGTTGTAGGTATGGTTCACGACTTGGGGCCAACAAATGTCAAATTATGGAATTCATTAGATATTGATATGGATAACTCGTCATTCATTAAGCCAGTGGACAACAGCAGAGAAATACATGTGTTTGCAGATGCTCTACACCTAGTAAAACTTATTAGAAATAACTTTCTTGACCATGGATTCATATTGCCGGATGGTACGTACGATCACAGTGGTCCAGTTAAAGAACTTATAAAGAGGAGCAAAAGTGATCTTCGGATGGCATAGAAACTTTCCGAAAAACATATCAATGTTATAAGTATGCAACGCATGAGAGTTAAACTTGCCGTGCAACTGCTGTCCTAAACTACCTATAAATCAATTCATCACTTCGGCAGCCAAGGTAAATTTGAAGATGAAGACTGGACAAGTACAAGCCAATTCATTTGGCTTGTTGATAGATGGTTTGATTTGTTTAATTCTCAAGTGCCAATAGACAGAAAATCATCAAGAAATGCTTACGGACTAAACCTGGAAACGCAAGACAAAATCTTGCAAGACATGAGTAAAACCGCTAGAGAAATGAAAGTGATGAAAAGTAAAGTGCTCTATCCTTTCCAGAAAGGTCTGGTTATATCCTGCTCGTCTAACTTGCTGAAAATGGTCGAAGAAAAAGTTGGCACTTTTTTGGTTGCACTTTTTGTTGCATAGGGCAAATTGGAGCGCGCTATCAGCACCCATCACCAGTTGCATTTAAACATCGTCTCAGAGGCCACCTTTCAGGAGAAGGCAGCATACTTGTAAGCTCCAAGAGCAACGCTGAAAACTGCAACAGTGAAAATGTAACATCCGGATCATTTTCCCACACCAATGACAAACAGGTCGCATCGTTCGAAGACGAAGGAAATTCTCTTCAGAAAGAGCTCAGTTTATCAGCAATTTTATTTTGCTTACCAGAATTTGATCTGGATGACTTCAAAGACCAGGAAGTCGAAGAACAAACATTGGAAGATGCCAGAGAAGAAGAAGGTTTGCGATATGTTGGCGGTTTCATTGCTCGCAAGTTTCCACAATATAAGCATTTAGCAGCAAAAGCAACAAAGGGAGATGACACATGGATTGGTATCATAAGCTTTAGAGAGGGTAAATTAATGAAACCTAGTGAAGAGTTTCTTGAACATTTCAAGTCTATGGATAAGATGTTTGACTCTCACCATGGGGGGAAAAATGTTTAACAGCAGGAAAAGGAGCGATCATTAAATTATTAGCTGATATAATTAGCAGTCACGTCCAATTGCCTTCAGAAGTCGTAAAATATTTTGTTCGTTGCCGTACGTTTTTTAGAATTAAAAATTTGAACAGAGACGTTAGTTGTTACAAAAAAGTGGTGAATAAAATG
>NC_089763.1:5505222-5515222 GCF_040412425.1 Macrobrachium rosenbergii | reverse complement strand
AATAATAAAAATATTTCCATTTCCTTCTGTGGGATATCTGAATTCTCCTTTATATATGTAAAATATTTTCGGTTTCAATTTGACGTTTTTGATGGTATTAAAAGAAAACTGGCATATGTAAGATTTAGAAGTTATTGTGCCTCCAAACTGGTCTACAGAACTTTCGGCATTGCAGGCGTGCCAACCGAACCTCATACGGCAGTGCATTTCACCAACCGAACTGTATTAAGTTTAAGAAAGGAAACTATAAATTAGATAATAATTTTTTCATAACTATAGCTTATTTGCTATCTTAAAATAATGCTCTTTCTTTTAACAGAAAGATCTTTAAACATTAGATATGACTCCACTCACTTACATATTTTTTGCGTAAAATAACAGCACTTTATACAGATGATTCTCTGTTAACAAGGTTGGTAGGGCTGTTCACATCTAAACAATGAAATATTTCATAATGACTCAAACAAAATACTTAAAAATCTGCATAAAACTAGGTTTTCCTTGCAGTTTTATTTTTTGCTTGTGACAATTAATTCCAACTTTCATATGATAAAAAAAAAATTCCCAAACTAATTATTATATGAAAAAAAAAGACCCGAAAGATATATTTCGTGCAGTGATTCACTATATAATGGTGTAATTACATGCCTCTTGTGTTTGACCAGGTCGACATTTTGTCGCATGGTCACTGAGACTCTAAAGGAATCTCAGGACGCTGCTGGCATTTCTTAAACATATGAGGAACACATATGTAAAATATGTTGCCACTTGCCATATTTATATATCTTGAAAAATACTGACTTTTACATAAAAAATATTTTATGATCATATTCCAGTGATCTCTGGACCATCTTTAGTATAAACTATGTTGTTAAATTGATCGTTTGTGTTAATTATGATAAAGCATAATTGATTACCAGTGTGAGTGAATTTTGTGAGAGGTAGAGTGAGTATGGATTGTTGACAGGACTTCATGGGGAGATGCTGCCTGAACAAGCAACCCCATTTTGCAGTTTTGTAACAAACCACAAAATATAGAACCTGAGTCTCATTCATCACACCATATATATTTTTATGTTTTAACTGGACAACGTGGTTTTGAGATAGTTTCTATGAGACAGGTAGCAACATTTACAGTTATATTAGCCTTGTGGTTCCGACCTTGTGGGTCCAGTGAAACATAAAACAAAAGAAAAGGGGGTAATTTCATATGAGCTTAGGGCTCTACTTCAGAAAGGAAATATTATGTAAACATGTGGGTAAACTAAAAGGAGTATATTTACATAAAGACATTAGTAAAGGAAGGAGAAATGCAATTAAATTGTTGATCCTGAAGGGAATTCCTACGGGATAAATGAAACTGGGGATTCCAGGCACAGTTCCAAGAAGATTCCACGATATAGTGTCCCTCTGAAATGAGAGATACACAGATTATACGCCAGTAATGGAAATAAACAAAAGGATAACGAATTCGAAGCTGCACTGAGGGTGCCAAGTGTCCTCGAAGAATTAATAGTGGATTAGCACTGAGAACAGACACTCAAATAGCACTGGCACAATTGAACAAAAGATTCTGTGATTACTGGCACTCAAATTAAGTAAATTCTACTAGGACATAGCATGACTGAAAGGACGTCTTTACAGAGCACTTTACCGTAGGAGGAAAGTGTTTCCAACGAAGAAGGCAGCACGTGGTTGGCTCCCGATTCACAAAGGCGAAGGCGTTGATCTTCCATGTGGTAGGATGTAGGGGTGCCGACAGTGAGGGCAACATGTGGGTGACTTCACAAAGCACCAGGTAATGGAGTGGGTGGCCGTCATGGTAGGATGGGGCCAGCAGCGAAGGAAACATGTGGTTGGCGGTCAGAATGCACAAAGGTAAAGTATACTTCGGGGGCACTTGGTTCGATGGAAAGGGATGGGCTATGGGCGTCGTTCTGCAAGGGGCCTGGTCCTCCATGTGGGGTGGTGTGTGTGTGTGTTTGTGGCTGCAGTGTCTGTGCCATAGCGTCCCGCGAGTTTCTGAGAGGGAGCCCTTGTTCGTCTGTCCTTTTATGCCACCTGCTGGGGTAGGGGGCCAGTTCTTCGATAGGGAGTTGAGTCATCCTTGGCTGTGCCAGCAGCAAGTAGTATCTCGATGGGGCGCCTGGAAAGAGTCACCCAGACAGATTCACTTTTGCCTCAAAGAAGGAATTAAACTACTTAACAGGAGTGGCCGACAATCTACTTAATCTCTTGCCTCCTGACAGTGCTACCCAAATGTCCAGCCCAGGCTGATAGATAGGTAGGCACGCATGTCGATAGACAGATATGTCTATCAATAGATCGGCAGACAGGAAAGCAAAGGGAGCATTTTCCTAGCGGTTTCTTGCTAATCCTGATAGCTCCCAAGTAAGATGACATACGCACCTTCATTCGGGTGTGAATGTCGATTTAAGCAAGAAATGAGCAGAAAATTCTATAAGTTACTCTACATACTGCCTTGCAATGAACTTTATTTTGAATGTATTTATGAAAACTCTGCAGCAGTACTGTCAATGACATAACTGAACAAATTACTCTAATCACAGAGTATATTGCGGTAATTTCCATTACTTGCAAAAGGCTAAATACTGCTGATTTAATTATAAGGTGATAATTCAATAAATTTACTCGGTAAATGTAAGTTATTGAGGATTATGAGGCCACGGTACATGAGACTGCTGAAAACAAACCCCATGCCCCCCCCAAAAAAGGTTGATATCAAAGGTTTAAAATACATGGGTTTAACGCTAGACATAAAATAAATGCATGTGGTTAGTTTGCCTTTAAGAGCCGTTGAAATGACGATACACAGTTTGTTTTAGATGACATCCTGATTTGCGCCGGCTGGTGCAGCAGTGCCAGACGTGGCACTGAAGTCAATGGTGCTTATGAGCATGAAGTTCAGCACAAGGAAGGACAGATGGTCTTTTCAGTTCACGGACTCGGGGTTTTAAATTACAAAGGAATAACCAAGAAGGCAAATGATAATGTAAAGAAAATGATGATGAATAACTTGAACTTACTGTATATTCTTTAGCTAATGAAAACTGGCTAAGGTTTATTCATTTGCTCAAGGGGACTTCGAAAGGAAGTCATTTACAAAATTTGGATGTCTGTCAATTGCGCTCTGCATTGGCAGAGTGGGAACAAGGTAAAATATAAGCCCTTGTGAGGCGTAAAATAATATGATTAACTGAAAAATAATGAAAGGAAAAAATGTTAAAGGGAAAGGAATAAATTACAGTTATAAGAAAATAAACAGGTATGGAAACCTTACATGCCCCCTTCTGGATAGAGGGGCCATGGTCCTCGTATGATAAAAGGGTGGCACTGTGCTAATTTGGCACTGGTGCCATGAAAGTTCATCAGTTCTCTTGAAGCTACCTGAAATTACCTACGCCTGTGATATTTACCACAGATCTCTTTAGGTTGATGGTTCTCCTTGGTAGGGGAATCGGTCAAACCGAGTCCGAGGGGGACATTGGAGTGCCACCTGTGTCGGCTTCTTTGGTAGCCAAAGCAGGGGCATTCATTTCCGGTTCTACCCCAAGTCGCAGCAGTTCTGTGAGTTCATCGGCCGTTTGAGACACAGCAGAATCCTTACCCATGGTCGTGTCTGTGGGGGACCGGGAAAGAGAGGAAGCGGTCGCGGTGAGCATGATAGGCTCACAGGTTATTATGACCAGCTCAGGTACAGGTTGTGAGGCTGCTCCTTCGCTTGAGCTTCTGCTGTGGTCGGGAGGATCCGTCTCTCTTACCGACGCTGGTAGCAGAGCCAGCCTGGGAGAAGAGGGGGTCCTGATTGGGATCTCTTGAATGGAGATCAGGGCATGCTCTGGCGCTGGCACCAAGGCATGGTCAGGCACTATTATTCGATTTGGAATTGGCTCATCATTCGGGACGGATGGAGCTTGGCACTGCTCAGTGCATGCAAGTGGCACTGGTAGAAACTGGGAATCGAGTTTAGAAACTCCTGGAGGGAGATCTGTTTGGGGCCCTGGCACTGGCACTGGGGCAGGGCCAGGCACCAGAATGGGATCAGGAATCGATTGTGATGGAGGGGACCACTGCACATCATACTCAGGTGGCACTGGCAGTGTAATGGTGGTTAGGCGTTTGAGGCTTACTCGTGCCTAATGAAGGATTTGGGGAATTTGGACCCCTGGATTGCAGTAATTTAGTTGGGGACTGGAAGTCCTGTCCCAGGAGAATGTCCTAACCTCCAGGAATATAGCTTGCTACTGCAAGATTGCAAATTTTGAATTTATGAGGTCTGGTGACTCTCAACTGAACAGTAGGGAGTATCATTTTAAACTGATTGATAGCCTCCATCAGTTAATGATAGCTCCATGGGGAACTTTATCTTTCCTTATGAGGGAAATTTGCGTGCCCGAATCATCAAATGCCTTAACTTGGCATGCAGGGTGGCTACCTCGAGAAGGTGCCACATATATGGGACCCTCAGCTGGAGGGCCTAAGGACTTGGGATTCGTAACTGCCAAGGCAATGGTGGGAGTACTTGATTTATTATTAGGGCATTTTGCCCATGTGGGAGAGTGGCCATAAACTTTGCAAGCCATGCAATAGCTCTGGCTATATATAATCCCTTTGTGGCATTGCCCCTGTGGAGGGTGTAGGCTTGTTATTTGGTGAATTCCCGGGAGAGGGTTTGTTTTGGCACTGTTCGGTGGAATGCCCGACTTTCTTGCAGAACCCACACAAAACCGGTTTCTTAAAGTGCCCATTCTTCGGCGGAGGGGTGCCTGAAAAGCAGGAGGGTGGATAAATTCTGCACCGCAGGGAGCTTTCCTGGGGGTGATGGATATCCTTGGAGTCGGTGATGTGACAGCATTCCACCAATGTCGAAGGTTTCTTCTCCCCTATATGCATGGCGAGGGCAAGGGGTGCGTAGAGCAAGAAATGCTCTATCTACATTTGCTCAATGGAGTCTGCAAGGGTCTTGACTCCCACGGACTTGAACCTCTTCGCGTGGGCGCACTCCGACTGTTAAGCCCAATCTGCCCAAGTTTGGCTGACTTCCTTGACTTGCCCTCTCCAGCTCCTCCTCTAGTGTTCGCGGGTTATCTTGTACGCCTTGGTAATGGTTTGGTGCATGACTTCCCAATCTTCTTGTTCTGCCACAAGTAGGGTTCTGTAGGCAATCAGTGTTTTCCCGTCGAGGAATTTAGTTAGTACTAGGGAGAGTTCAGCGGGGGAGAGGACGCAACATTCCAGGACCCTCTCGGCTCTGTCAAGCCATACTTCGGGTTCAGCATCAGTCCACTTGGGCATAAATGAGTGGGCCTGGCTGAGGGCACTCATCCCCAAGGTGGGAGTGGGAGGAGGGGTGCCATGTTGTGCCAGCATCTGGATTTCATGGGCGCGCTTCTTCTCATTCTCTGCTCTTTCTGCCTCCTCTCTTCTCTCTAGGGCCTCCCGGTCTAATCTTGGTACCTCCCTTTCTGCCTCCTTTTCTTTTCTGGCTGGCTCCTCTCTTCTCTCTAGGGCCTCCCTCTCTTTTTCTCGGGCCTCGCTTTCTTTCTCTTGGGCCTTCCGTTCTGCGTCTCTTTCTGCCTTTATCTTGTCCATCCTCTCCTGCACCCATTCTTTTAGCTCTCTCCGGAAAGGCTGAGTTCCTTCCCGGAGGACAGGAAGAGCTTGAAATCTTCACTCTGCTGAGATCTTGCTGACATTTTGCAGGTAGGGTGGACTCAAGTAATACACAAAAAAATTTCCCAGAGCATGGGAAGGAGTTGTCCGGGTATAAGAAATGCACCCAAATTTTAACAGGGCGTCTGTCAGTGACTTTACGGTATGAAGGTTTTTTTAAACTTAAAGTTGGAGGATGCATCTGGCCCTAACCCATAACCTTAGGGGCGTCACATAGGACAAGAGTCTAGACTGGAATTTGGAATTGTCCCAAAGGATGTAGGAATAATCTCCCGCACTGACGGAGCAGGGTGTAGGGGGGATTTGGAATTGGAATGGTCTCCTGCACTGACGAAGTAGGCCTAATCAGGGACTTGGAATTGGAATGATTTTCCACACTGACAAAGCAGGCTATAGTAGAATTGGAATTGGAATTGTTGCATAGGACAGGAGATTTTTGGCCTTCCTGCTCTGACAAATGCAGGCTTGTAGCAGGAATAAGGAATTGGAATTGGAATCATCATAGACGTAGGTGGGACCTTTGTGGGAACTCTTGCACTGAAAATTTCCTGGTATAGTGAGAGTGGGAATGATAAAGGCCCCAAATTCAATGAGAGTAGACGACACACACACACACACACACACACACACAAAGAAAACCCCAAACAAACAAACAAAGAAAAAAATTTGCTGGAACGAGCCCGAGGTAAAACAAGGGAAAATTAAACAAACAAATCCTAGCAATGAATGAATGATGAGATGCGGGGTTATGGGTGAGTAATGGTTCCCCAAGATATGCACTATTTTTAGGCACTGGTGGGGTGGTATGGCTTCCCCCTAGCGATGAATGAATTGGGTTTCCCCGAATTTGAATTATGTGAAAGAATGAGAAACTAAATCAAACTCACGCTTGCCTACCACTCAGTCTATTTGTCCTATCTGCAACTTTATCTTCGCTATACAAGAGAGAGAATCTCAGTAATGCAAGCTGACTTTCGTCCCATGTGGGAGAATGCGGATACACGCCTAACTGAATTTTGCAATCACGAAATGGGTTTGATTTTCAAGGAGGAACTACAGCACTATTCCTCGAAATTGTTAATACCTAAATATCCTATCATGAAGGTCATGCAAGCGCCGTGCAAAGGCTTTAAAAAGTCTAAATTTTGGCAGTTCTCCTCTCTCGTTTGTTTTGGCATGCATCTCTAGTGTTATTTCCCTAGGCTCAGTTACGTCTTTAAAAAATTCCTATGCTAAAATAAACACAATTTACTTACGTGGAATTTCTGGACCTGTGAGCTGCTTTTACACAAAAGGTTCGTAATTCTCTCGTACCCAGGTTAGCTTTGCTAATTGTTGATTTGGCAGATGCAAACACAACACAAAAGCAAAAAAAGGGGGGAGGGGAATGCAACCGCTAAAACAAGAATCTAATGCAAGAGGTCGCCATTTTTATGTTTTAACTAGACAATCTGGTTTTGAGATAGTTTCTATGAGAAAGGTAGCAACATTTACAGATATGTTAGCCTTGTGGTTCTGACCTTGTGGGTCCAGTGAAACATAGAACAAAAGAAAAGGGGGTAATTTCATATGAGCTTAGGGCTCTACTTCAGAAAGGAAATATTATGTAAACATGTGGGTAAACTAAAAGGAGTGTATTTACATAAAGACATTAGTAAGGGAAGGAGAAATGCAATTAAATTGTTGATCCTGAAGGGAATTCCTACTGGATGAATGAAACTTGGGATTCTAGGCACAGTTCCAAGAAGATTTCACGATATAGGGTCCATCTGAAATGAGATACGTAGATTATACGCCAGTAACGGAAATAAACAAAAGGATAACAAATTCGAAGCTGCACTGAGGGTGCCAAGTGTCCTCGAAGAGTTAATAGTGGATTAGCACTGAGAACAGACACTCAAATAGCACTGGCACAATTGAACAAAAGATTCTGTGATTACTGGCACTCAAATTAAGTAAATTCTACGAGGACATAGTGTGACTGAAAGGACGTCTTTACAGAGCACTTTACCCTAGGAGAAAAGTGTTTCCAGCTAAGAAGGCGGCACGTGGTTGGCTCCCGATTCACAAAGGCGAAGGCGTTGATCTTCCAAGTGGTAGGATGTAGGGGCGCCGACAGCGAGGGCAAAATGTGGGTGTCTTCACAAAGCACCTGGTAATGGGGTGGGTGGCTGTCGTGGTAGGATTGGGCCAGCAGCGAAAGTAACACGTGGTTGGTGGTTGGAATGCATAAAGGTAAAGTATACTTCGAGGGGCCAGTGGTTAGATGGAAAGGGATGGGCTAAGGGTGTCATTCCGCAAGAGGCCTGGTCTTCCGCGTGGTGGTGGTGTGTGTGTATGGCCTCCATGTCTGAGCTACAATGTCCTGCGAGTTTCTGAGAGTGAGCCCTTGTTCGTCTGTCCTTTTATGCCATCTGCTGGGGGCAGGGAGCCAGTTCTTCGATAGGGAATTGAGTCATCCTCGGCTGTGCCGGCGGTGAGTAGTATCTCGAGGGGTGTTGGAAAGAGTCACCAAGACAGATTCACTTTTGCCTCGAAGAAAGAATTAAGCTATTTAACAAGAGTGGCCCAAAATCTTCTAAATCTCTTGCCTCCTGACCACGCTACCCAATTGTCCAGCCCATATTGATAGATAGATAAGCATGCATTTCGACAGACAGATATGTCTATTGATATTTCGGCAGACAGGATATAGCGAAGGAGCATTTTCCCAGCAGTTTCTTGCTAATCCTGATGATATATATATATATATATATATATATATATATATATATATATATATATATATATATATATATATATATATATATATATATATATATATATATATATATATATATATAGGGATTTGACAGGCAGCAGAAGCTCAGTACCAAGCGCTTTCACGTTTATTGACACAACGTCAGTACCAAGCGCTTTCAAGTTTATTGACGCATCATCGGGGCACAAATGAGACACAAATATGAAGAAGGTTACAAAGTAAACAAAAGAACAAGAATACCAGATGGTCAGTTGTCAAAGGGTAATAAACAGAAAGTTAATCCAGGATAATCCGGGATCGAGCTGTCACAAACTGAACCTAAGACCAAACAAAAGAAATACTTAAAGTTTTAAACACAAAATCCAAAAATATATATAACCTTGAATACTAGATGGTTAATTGCCAGGGGTTAAAAAGAAAAGGTTAATCCACGGCAAATCCGGGATCACGCGGTCACAAACTAGTCCAAATATATGCTTAACCATAAGGCAAACGGAATATTACCCATTCAAATTGCAGAAACATGCATATAAATTAATATTAATTTTGCTTATATTTACCAACAACTTTTTTAATTATTAACGCATCAAGTTTAAATAAACCAAGACTTAAATTTAGAACACTTTCATTATTTGACTTAATAAAACAAGATTCGATGATATTCCTTTTAACTGTGTCATTGCACGGGACTAAAGGTCTTGCTTTACTCCAGTCAATAGGATGATCTAAATCTCTCATATGTACGAATAATGCATTCGATATTTGGCCAGTTCTCACAGAATATTGGTGTTTTTGATTCGTTGTGAAAGTGGTTTTCAGTTTGTCCATAATATATTTTATCATTTTTTTTTTTTTTACAATGAATTTCATAGATGCAACCAAAAACATCTTTAGGAGAATTTTTTATCACTAAACTCTTAACATTAAAATGACTGAAAACAACATTTATGTTGAAAAGCTATAAAATTCTAGGAATTTGTAAAAACCTTTCATCATACGGTAATTTGAGAATATTATGCTGCTGAATTCAAGTTTGTTATTAGTTAAATAAAATGTTTTCCTGACTCTTTTCCATGCTACATCTACAAAGGTCCTTGGGTATTTAAGTTTCAAAGCAATATCATAAATATTTTTGATCTCAGTATCAATGAACTGCGGGCTACAAACATGTAAAGCCCTTATGAACATTCCAGAAAAAACAGATAATTTAACATTCCGATGGTGATTGGAATAATAATGAACAAAAGAGGAATGTTAGTTGATTTTGAGAGACTGAATAGGTGAAATTTCTATCATGTCTATGGGCAGTTACATCAAGAAAATTCAAATTACAATTTCTTTCTTCCTCTATGGTAAATTTTATAGAAGGGACTAAAATATTTAGGTTGACGAGAAATTCCTGGAGATTTTCGTGAACTGGCCAGATACAAAATATGTCATCTACATACCTAAACCATATAACTTTTCAGGGCAAAATTCTTGGTAAGAATTTTGTCTCAAAAAATTCCATGTAAATATTGCTAAGGACAAGAGATAAGGGATTAC
>NC_089763.1:5472722-5500222 GCF_040412425.1 Macrobrachium rosenbergii | reverse complement strand
AAGTCTTTTGCCGAGATGTCGTACTGCTTTTACCCGTCGTGAGCGGGGAAAGTGTACTAGCCTCGACAATGACCCACCTCCGCCATGACAGTTCATTGGTACGTTTGGAACACGCAGCTCTTGTTATGAAATTTTTTATCACACCGTGATTTTTATACAATCATGAAGAAACAAATGTCGCTTAATATCGAAATTCACGCTACCTCGGTATATCTCCGTTGGAGAATTGTCGCCGAAGGGAATTTATATAAGTGATAAATGAATTGGAATCGTGGGGACACGAACCCGCGACGAAAGCCTATTCAGCGACTCCAGTTGACGTAAACCATTGAGCCATCAAAGAGGTATAAGTCTTTTGCCGAGATGTCGTACTGCTTTTTACCCGTCGTGAGCGGGGAAAGTGTACTAAGCCTCGACAATGACCCACCTCCGCCATGACAGTTCATTGGTACGTTTGGAACACGCAGCTCTTGTTATGAAATTTTTATCACACCGTGATTTTTATACAATCATGAAGCTACAAATGTCGCTTAATATCGAAATTCACGCTACCTCGGTATATCTCCGTTGGAGAATTGTCGCCGGGGGAATTTATATAAGTGATAAATGAATTGGAATCGTGGGGACACGAACCCGCGACGAAAGCCTATTCAGCGACTCCAGTTGGCGTAAACCATTGAGCCATCAAGAGAGGTATAAGTCTTTTGCCGAGATGTCGTACTGCTTTTACCCGTCGTGGCGGGGAAAGTGTACTAGCCCTCGACAATGACCCACCTCCGCCATGACAGTTCATTGGTACGTTTGGAACACGCAGCTCTTGTTATGAAATTTTTATCACACCGTGATTTTTATACAATCATGAAGCTACAAATGTCGCTTAATATCGAAATTCACGCTACCTCGGTATATCTCCGTTGGAGAATTGTCGCCGAAGGGGAATTTATATAAGTGATAAATGAATTGGAATCGTGGGGACACGAACCCGCGACGAAAGCCTATTCAGCGACTCCAGTTGGCGTAAACCATTGAGCCATCAAGAGAGGTATAAGTCTTTTGCCGAGATGTCGTACTGTTTTTACCCGTCGTGAGCGGGAAAGTGTACTAGCCTCGACAATGACCCACCTCCGCCATGACAGTTCATTGGTACGTTTGGAACACGCAGCTCTTGTTATGAAATTTTTATCACACCGTGATTTTTATACAATCATGAAGCTACAAATGTCGCTTAATATCGAAATTCACGCTACCTCGGTATATCTCCGTTGGAGAATTGTCGCCGAAGGGGAATTTATATAAGTGATAAATGAATTGGAATCGTGGGGACACGAACCCGCGACGAAAAGCCTATTCAGCGACTCCAGTTGCGTAAACCATTGAGCCATCAAGAGGTATAAGTCTTTTGCCGAGATGTCGTACTGCTTTTACCCGTCGTGAGCGGGGAAAGTGTACTAGCCTCGACAATGACCCACCTCCGCCATGACAGTTCATTGGTACGTTTGGAACACGCAGCTCTTGTTATGAAATTTTTATCAACCGTGATTTTTATACAATCATGAAGCTACAAATGTCGCTTAATATCGAAATTCACGCTACCTCGGTATATCTCCGTTGGAGAATTGTCGCCGAAGGGGAATTTATATAAGTGATAAATGAATTGGAATCGTGGGGACACGAACCGCGACGAAAGCCTATTCAGCGACTCCAGTTAGCGTAAACCATTGAGCCATCAAGAGAGGTATAAGTCTTTTGCCGAGATGTCGTACTGCTTTTACCCGTCGTGAGCGGGGAAAGTGTACTAGCCTCGACAATGACCCACCTCCGCCATGACAGTTCATTGGTACGTTTGGAACACGCAGCTCTTGTTATGAAATTTTTATCACACCGTGATTTTTATACAATCATGAAGCTACAAATGTCGCTTAATATCGAAATTCACGCTACCTCGGTATATCTCCGTTGGAGAATTGTCGCCGAAGGAATTTATATAAGTGATAAATGAATTGGAATCGTGGGGACACGAACCCGCGACGAAAGCCTATTCAGCGACTCCAGTTGACGTAAACCATTGAGCCATCAAAGAGGTATAAGTCTTTTGCGAGATGTCGTACTGCTTTTACCCGTCGTGAGCCGGGAAAGTGTACTAGCCTCGACAATGACCCACCTCCGCCATGACAGTTCATTGGTACGTTTGGAACACGCAGCTCTTGTTATGAAATTTTTATCACACCCGTGATTTTTATACAATCATGAAGCTACAAATGTCGCTTAATATCGAAATTCACGCTACCTCGGTATATCTCCGTTGGAGAATTGTCGCCGAAGGGGAATTTATATAAGTGATAAATGAATTGGAATCGTGGGGACACGAACCCCGCGACGAAAGCCTATTCAGCGACTCCAGTTGACGTAAACCATTGAGCCATCAAGAGAGGTATAAGTCTTTTGCCGAGATGTCGTACTGCTTTTACCCGTCGTGAGCGGGGAAAGTGTACTAGCCTCGACAATGACCCACCTCCGCCATGACAGTTCATTGGTACGTTTGGAACACGCAGCTCTTGTTATGAAATTTTTATCACACCGTGATTTTTATACAATCATGAAGCTACAAATGTCGCTTAATATCGAAATTCACGCTACCTCGGTATATCTCCGTTGGAGAATTGTCGCATGAAGGGGAATTTATATAAGTGATAAATGAATTGGAATCGTGGGGACACGAACCCGCGACGAAAGCCTATTCAGCGACTCCAGTTGGCGTAAACCATTGAGCCATCAAAGAGGTATAAGTCTTTTGCCGAGATGTCGTACTGCTTTTACCCGTCGTGAGCGGGAAAGTGTACTAACCTCGACAATGACCCACCTCCGCCATGACAGTTCATTGGTACGTTTGGAACACGCAGCTCTTGTTATGAAATTTTATCACACCGTGATTTTTATACAATCATGAAGCTACAAATGTCGCAATATCGAAATTCACGCTACCTCGGTATATCTCCGTTGGAGAATTGTCGCCGAAGGGAATTTATATAAGTGATAAATGAATTGGAATCGTGGGGACACGAACCCGCGACGAAAGCCTATTCAGCGACTCCAGTTGACGTAAACCATTGAGCCATCAAGAGAGGTATAAGTCTTTTGCCGAGATGTCGTACTGCTTTTACCCGTCGTGGCGGGGGGAAAGTGTACTAGCCTCGACAATGACCCACCTCCGCCATGACAGTTCATTGGTACGTTTGGAACACGCAGCTCTTGTTATGAAATTTTTATCACACCGTGATTTTATACAATCATGAAGCTACAAATGTAAGCTTAATATCGAAATTCACGCTACCTCGGTATATCTCCGTTGGAGAATTGTCGCCGAAGGAATTTATATAAGTGATAAATGGTGGAATCGTGGGGACACGAACCCGCGACGAAAGCCTATTCAGCGACTCCAGTTAGCGTAAACCATTGAGCCATCAAGAGGTATAAGTCTTTTGCCGAGATGTCGTACTGCTTTTACCCGTCGTGGCGGGAAAGTGTACTAGCCTCGACAATGACCCACCTCCGCCATGACAGTTCATTGATACGTTTGGAACACGCAGCTCTTGTTATGAAATTTTGATCACACCGTGATTTTTATACAATCATGAAGCTACAAATGTCGTTTAATATCGAAATTCACGCTACCTCGGTATATCTCTGTTGGAGAATTGTCGCCGAAAGGAATTTATATAAGTGATAAATGAATTGGAATCGTGGGGACACGAACCCGCGACAACCTATTCAGCGACTCCAGTTAGCGTAAACCATTGAGCCATCAAGAGGTATAAGTCTTTTGCCGAGATGTCGTACTGCTTTTACCCGTCGTGGCGGGGAAAGTGTACTAGCCTCGACAATGACCCACCTCCGCCATGACAGTTCATTGGTACGTTTGGAACACGCAGCTCTTGTTATGAAATTTTTATCACACCGTGATTTTTATACAATCATGAAGCTACAAATAAGCAATATCGAAATTCACGCTACCTCGGTATATCTCCGTTGGAGAATTGTCGCCGAAGGGGAATTTATATAAGTGATAAATGAATTGGAATCGTGGGGACACGAACCGCGACGAAAGCCTATTCAGCGACTCAGTTGACGTAAACCATTGAGCCATCAAGAGAGGTATAAGTCTTTTGCGAGATGTCGTACTGCTTTTTACCCGTCGTGAGCGGGGAAAGTGTAGCCTAAGCCTCGACAATGACTGTATAAAAATCACTCTTGTGATAAAAATTTCATAACAAGATTTGCGTGTTCCAAACGTACCAATGAACTGTCATGGCGGAGGTCGGGTCATTGTCGGTATATCTAGTACACTTTCCCGAAGGAATTCATATAAGTGATAAATGAATTGGCAGTACGACATCTCGGCAAAAGACTTATACGACTCCAGTTGTAAACCATTGAGCCATCAAATGGTTTAAGTCAACTGGAGTCGCTGAATACCCGTCGTGAGCGGGAAAGTGTACCCTCGACAATTCCACCTCCATTTATCAGTTCATATGGTACGTTTGGCGACAGCTCTTCCAACGGAGATTTTTATACCGAGGTAGCGTGATTTCGATATTGAAGCTACATTTGTAGCTTCATGATTGTATAAAAATCACGGTGTGATAAAATTTCATAACAAGAGCGAAGTTCAAACGTGACCAATGAATTGGAATCATGGGGAGGTGGGTCATTGTCGAGGCTAGCCTATTCCCCGACTCACGACGGTAAAAGCAGTACGACATCTCGGCAAAAGACTTATACCTCTCTTGATGGCTCAATGGTTTACGCCAACTGGAGTCGCTGAATAGGCTTTTCGTCTGGTTTGTCCCCACGATTCCAATTCATTTATCACTTATATAAATTCTTCGGCGACAATTTTTCTCCAACGGAGATATACCGAGGTAGCGTGAATTTCGATATTATCGACATTTTGTAGCTTCATGATTGTTAAAATCACGGTGTGATAAAAAATTTATATAACAATAAATGCGTGTTCCAAACGTGAGGACCAATGAACTGTCATGGCGGGAGCCTGGGTCATTGTCGAGTTAGCGTAAACCATTCCCCGCTCACGACGGTAAAAGCAGTGCCGACATCTCGGCAAAGACTTATACCCTCTCTTGATGGCTCAATGGTTTACGTCAACTGGAGTCGCTGAATAGGCTGCAGTCTTGCTGGTTCGTGTCCCCACGATTCCAATTCATTTATCACTTATATAAATTCCCCTCTCGGCGACAATTCTCCAACGGAGATATACCGATGAACTGTAGCGTGGGAATTTCGATATTAAGCGACATTTGTAGCTTCATGATTGTATAAAATCACGGTGTGAAAAAATTTCATAACAAGAGCTCGTGTTCCAAACGTACCAATGAACTGTCATGGCGGAGGTGGGTCATTGTGAGGTTAGTACACTTTCCCCGCTCACGACGGTAAAAGCAGTACGACATCTCGGCAAAAGACTTATACCTCTTGATGGCTCAATGGTTTACGTCAACTGGAGTCGCTGAATAGGCTTTCGTCGCGGTTCGTGTCCCCACGATTCCAATTCATTTATCACTTATATAAATTCCTTCGGCGACAATTCTCAACGGAGATATACCGAGGTAGCGTGAATTTCGATATTAAGCGACATTTGTAGCTTCATGATTGTATAAAAATCACGGTGTGATAAAAATTTCATAACAAGAGCTGCGTGTTCAAAACGTGCCAATGAACTGTCATGGCGGAGGTGGGTCATTGTCGAGGCTAGTACACTTTCCCCGCTTCACACGACGGGTAAAAGCAGTACGACATCTCGGCAAAAGACTTACACCTCTCTTGATGGCTCAATGGTTTACGCCAACTGAGTCGCTGAATAGGCTTTCGTCGCGGGTTCGTGTCCCCACGATTCCAATTCATTTATCACTTATATAAATTCTTCGGCGACAATTCTCCAACGGAGATATACCGAGGTAGTAGTGAATTTCGATATTAAGCGACATTTGTAGCTTCCACATGATTGTATAAAAATCACGGTGTGATAAAAATTTCATAACAAGAGCTGTGTTCCAAAACGTACCAATGAACTGTCATGGCGGAGGTGGGTCATTGTCGAGGTTAGTACACTTTCCCCGCTCACGACGGTAAAAGCAGTACGACATCTCGGCAAAAGACTTATACCTCTCTTGATGGCTCAATGGTTTACGTCAACTGGAGTCGCTGAATAGGTTTTCGTCGCGGGTTCGTGTCCCCACGATTCCAATTCATTTATCACTTATATAAATTTCTTCGGCGACAATTCTCCAACGGAGATATACCGAGGTAGCGTGAATTTCGATATTAAGCGACATTTGTAGCTTCATGATTGTATAAAAATCACGGTGTGATAAAAATTTCATAACAAGAGCTGCGTGTTCCAAACGCACCAATGAACTGTCATGGCGGAGGTGGGTCATTGTCGAGGCTAGTACACTTTCCCGCTCACGACGGGTAAAAGCAGTACGACATCTCGGCAAAAGACTTACTCCTCTCTTTGATGGCTCAATGGTTTACGTCAACTGGAGTCGCTGAATAGGCTGTCGCGGGTTCGTGTCCCCACGATTCCAATTCATTTATCACTTATATAAATTCCCTTCGGCGACAATTCTCCAATGGAGATATACCGAGGTAGCGTGAATTTCGATATTAAGCGACATTTGTAGCTTCATGATTGTATAAAAATCACGGTGTGATAAAAATTTCATAACAAGAGCTGCGTGTTCCAAACGTACCAATGAACTGTCATGGCGGAGGTGGGTCATTGTCGAGTTAGTACACTTTCCCCGCTCACGACGGGTAAAAGCAGTACGACATCTCGGCAAAAGACTTATACCTCTCTTGATGGCTCAATGGTTTACGTCAACTGGAGTCGCTGAATAACTTTTCGTCGCGGTTCGTGTCCCACGATTCCAATTCATTTATCACTTATATAAATTCCCTTCGGCGACAATTCTCCAACGGAGATATACCGAGGTAGCGTGAATTTCGATATTAAGCGACATTTGTATCATTCATGATTGTATAAAAATCACGGTGTGATAAAATTTTCATATATATATATATATATATATATATATATATATATATATATATATACATATACATATATATATATATATATATATATATATATATATATATATATATATATATATATATATATATATATATATATATATATATATATATATATATATATATATATATATATATATATATATATATATATATATATATATATATATATATATATATATATATATATATATATGACTTTTTATCACATCACGTGATTCATATACAATCAGTAAGCTGCAAAAGTCCTTAATATCAATTAGCTCTAAATGGAAATAATATATTTTCTTATATACATATATATATATATATATATATATATATATATATATATATATATATATATATATATATATATATATATATATATATATATATATATATATATATATACATACATACATATATATATATATATATATATATATATATATATATATATATATATATATATATATATATATATATATATATATATATATAATGAATATCTAGTCAATAATACTGTTTAATATCAGATTCTCAATAGCTTGGCCATAACTTTCACCCAAGGAAATTGTAACTGATAAACGCTTTTAAACTGGCCATGATTTGAACAGCGGCCAAGTTTAGAAACAACAATAGTCTGACTTTGACCATCCGGCTGTTAACAGAGATATAAGTTGATACCGACTCTGCAGTACATTTTCCTGTCCAATTCAGGTTCTCAACTTAAAGTCGATATGAACTCATCTCCGCTATAACAGCTGATTGTTAAGTATATAACATTTGACTAAATGTTGTTTCATATATATATATATATATATATATATATATATATATATATATATATATATATATATATATATATATATATATATATATATATATATATATATATATATATATATATATATAGTTTCTCTTACACCAGCCCTTGATAAGCCGATGCGAAAAGACAAATATTCAACACAGAGTACAGGACCATCAGACAGCTATCTGAAGAGTATTCAACATTTTATTATAATGTTATGAATAATTTTTCATCGTTAGACCGCATTGTAATAGGTTTATTATGTCCATGTTTCCCATGTTCAGAATGTCGAAAAAGAAATTTTTACTTAAAAATTTTAGATACCAATGAAGTATTCAATTATTCTGACTACCAAGTATCTGAATGTGAAGAGGTTTTACTGTCTTTTGGACTAGAATATAGTTTACTATGTTATAATTCCTCATTTTGCATGTTTTTTTTGTTTTGGAACTGTTGTTTACATGCTTTTATTTAACTTGACTTCTACATCTGTGTGTCTGTTTGGGTCAAGCCTTGTAACTCAATTTTTGGCCTGTTCCCTCCGTCCGGTGGACTTGAAATTTTGCATGGTTACTCAATCCTGGTGACAATACAACCTTACATGATCAGTAGGTCAGGATTTGTTTGAAACTCTTTGGATTTTTCACATCGTCTCTGACTTGGTAGACTCTATATTCTGTATAACCGCTCCTCTTCCCTCATCCGTTCCCCTCCCCAGCACACAATCTTAAGTGTTAATTTAGCCGTGTCCTCCCCCTCCCTTCCCTCTTCCCTGCCTCTTTCCCTTACCACTCTCCCCACTTCCAAAGCACATGATCAAGTGTTAATTTAGCTGTGTCCCCTTCACCTCTTCCATCCCCTTCTCCTCCGTCCCCCTTCCCAGCACACAATCAAGTGTTAATTTAGCTATTTCCTAACCCTCTCCCTCCCCAGCACACGATCAAGTGTTAATTTAACTGTGTCCTCCCCCTTCCATTCCCTCTCCCCTCCCCTTCCCTTCCTTCCTACATCCCCTTCCTCCACCCATCCCTCGCCCTTCCCCCTTCCCCTCCCCTTCCTTCGAAACATACAATCAAGTGTTAATTTAGCTGTGTCCTCCCCTCCCCCTTCCCTCTCCCCGCCCCCTTCCCTTCCTTCTTCCATCCCTTTCCTCCACCCATCCCTCTCCTTCCCCTCCTTTTCCCCTTCCGGTTTATACAATCAAGTGTTAATTTAGCTGTGTCCTCCCCTCCCCTTCCCCTTCCTTCTTCCGTCCCGTTCCTCCACCCATCCCTCCCCTTCCCCCTCCTTCTCCTTCCAGAGCATGCAATCAAGTGTTTATTTAGCTGTGTCGTCCGTCTCCCTCTTCTCTCCCCCTCCCCTTCCCTCCCCCTCCCTTCACTCTTCCCTCCCCCTCCCTTAATTCTTCCCTCCTTTCCCTCCCACTTCCGAGCACGATCAAGTGTTAATTTAGCTGTGTCCTCCTCCTTCCCCCTTCCATATCCTATCCCCATTCCATCCCCTCCCCACCCCTTACATAGCACATGATCAAGTGTTAATTTAGCTGTGTTCTCCCCTCCCTCTTCTCTCCTCCTCCTCCTTCCCTCCCCCTCCCTTCCATCCCCTTCCCTTCCCCCTCCTTCCCCTTCACCTCCCCTTCCCCTTCCGTTCCCCTCCACCTTCCCTTCCCTATTTCCTTCCCCTCCCCCCCCTTCCCCCCCTACTCTTCCCTATTTCCTTCCCCTCTACCTCCCCTTCCCCCTCCCCTACTCTTCCCTCTTCCATCCCCTCCCCTTTCCCACTCCCCTCCTGTTTCCCTTCCCCCTTCCCTCCCCCTCCTCCGTAAACGGATATCAATTTCGTTAACTTCAATCATAAATCGGACACAATTTCTGTCAAAACTAAAAGATATAAAAAAGTATTTAAAAAATGTTAAAACATGCTTTTATTAATATGCAATAAAAAGTAAAAAAAATATTTTTTGAGACACACCGGGATTTTCTTACAATTAATCATGTCTACAAAATTAAAAGCGTGGACCCCAAACATGGAAGAAATGCTACAAGAAAAGAAATATATATAAATTTATATGTATTTTTTTTCTAGTAGCATTCCTTCCATGTTGGGGCCTCACGCTTTTATTTTTTAATAGACATGATTAATTGTAAGAAAAATCTGGTTTTGTGTAAAAATATTTTTTTACTTTTTATTGCATTTAAATAAAAGTATGTTTAATTTTCTTTTTTTTTATATCTCGTCTTGTTACCACCAATCTTATGATTAATGGAAAACTTCAGAGTTTAGTTTTATAGAAGAGTCCACAAAACTTACAATAATCTAATTATAAACTGGACAAGAAAGACTTATTAATTTTTTAGAAATTTGGTAAACAAGAAAATTTTATTATTATTAGACCGGACAAAGGTGGAGGTGTTGTTTTACTGAATAAGAATGACTATATACAAAAGGTTGACATATAAATGACACCTCTAAATTTCAATGTTTGGGTAATCCTGACTTCGCCACTGATTTCGTTATGAGACCAGAATCAATTTTTAAAATTTCTTTTGGATCAGAATATTATCGACAATAATGCGAACCAACACTAATGTAGCACTGGTGGCTAATGTAGAATAATGTATGCCCTGCTTTAAGTGCAAAAAGAGGGGGTTAATTTAATAGCGATTCCAACATCTTATGACAGCCCAATATTATTACAAGTTGGCCAGATACTTAGAACCTTTGTTAATAGAATTTTTTTATCAATTATTATATCAAAAAACACTGAGCAGTTTTAAAAAAAGAGTATTATCTCAAGATTCGGTTTCAGTTATGGTTAGCCTTGATGTAAAGACTCTGTTCACGAATATCCCTGTGGAAGAAACAACTTCAGATTATTGTAAATAAAATCTTTACCAGTAATGACGTTCTTTCATCTGGTTTTAATTACGGTAATTTTAGGAAGCTTTTAACTTTGGCAGTGCAGGACGTTGCCTTTATTTTCAATGGAAAATCTAATGTTCAACGTAATCTCGTGGCCAGTGCTATTCCTCTGGGCCCTGTTTGCCAGTATTCTTACTGTACTGTATATGTGAAGTGGAGGAGCGGATGCTAGACAATTGCCCTCTACCTTATCATCTTTGTTACTGCCGTTACGTTGATGATACGTTCATTCTTTGGAGTTAGTGATGGGATTGATCGCTTTTTACAGATCGCAATTGAAGCAAACCCCCGCCCTCCTTTCCCCCAACATAAAATAATCTGGCTTTCTAAGACAACGATACTTCAGGCAGCGCCGATGGTTTTGATACCTGTATTATTTAAAAAAAAAAAAAAAAAAAGCGCTTGCCGGCCTAGGTACAAATTTCTATAGCTTTGGCAGTTTTAACTTTAAATTCAGTGTCTTATATATCTTTTTCCAAAGGGCTTTTTCCCTTTCCTTTAGATGGTCCGAATTTCACATTACTTTTTTTTACAACAATATTTCGTTGAAAATTGTGACTTATCAAATTAAGGTTTTCTTTCAACACTTACATAGGTTCCAAAATATTAATTTAATACCGAGAAATAATTATCCAATTGCACCGAGGATACCATTATTTGCTAGTGTCCCTCTAATACACAATACGACGATTTACACCAAAGTTAAACATTTAATAGAACAACATTGTCCCGTCACAAAATGTCAGTTAACCACAACTAATCCATTGACTATCGGCTTCATCTGTTGGTCCTAAGACAAATTGAGCCCCATTTTGACATTTTATGCGTCTTATTTATTTTCATATCCCAGATGTCATTTCGGAAATTGTGTCGGGGTCTGTCGAAAGCTCCTTGAAGCTGCACAAACAGCCAAAAGGGAGTGAGTTATAGGTCTCCGCTGCCATTTCCGGAATTTTCCAACTCTCGTGAACACACAAAGAAATGTAAATTTAATAAAGAATATGAACAATTTATAATTCTTATACGGTCGCCTTCCCTCCACAACTAACTGCATTCTAATCGCTCTTCATAAAACGAGCAGCTCCAAAACTTAGCAGCCAGACCACTCTACCCCTCTTTACCTGGCATGACCTTTCGTGACTGTGACCATGCGCTCCATTCTGTCCTATGCTCCATACGGTCATTTTAATGGCATTTTATGTCTGGGATATTTTTATGGTAACTGCATGTTAATATTTTTTGGGTGAGTCGTTCTTATGCTATTTTGAAGTGAAATGTATTTTAATAGCTGTGATCATAGGGCAAGGGTGCAAAACGTCGCAAATGAAGCTTTATAGATATAATATAACATAAGCCTTCTCTCTCTCTCTCTCTCTCTCTCTCTCTCTCTCTCTCTCTATATATATATATATATATATATATATATATATATATATATATATATATATATATATATATATATATATATATATATATATATATATATATATATATATATATATATATATATATATATATATATATATATATATATATATATATATATATATATATATATATATATATATATATATATATATATATATAGATATATATATATTTATATATATATATATATATATATATATATATATATATATATATATATATATATATATATATATATATATATATATATATATATATATATATATATATATCCCACATATATATATACATATATATATATATATATATATATATATATATATATATATATATATATATATATATATATATATATATATATATATATATATATATATATATATATATATATATATATATATATATATATATATATATATATATATATATATATATATATAATATATATATATATATATATATATATATATATATATATATATATATATATATATATATATATATATATATATATATATAGAGAGAGAGAGAGAGAAAGAAGAAAGAAGAAAGAAGAAAAGAAGTAAAGAGAGAGAGAGAGAGAGATGGACAGATAGCTATGCAGATAGATACATAGGTAGATAGATAAGTACAGAGGAAGGTTAGAGCATCTTGGACGCCGGAGATTTAGAAGGAATAAAACAGAAAACCTCCAGCGTGGCATTTCATATTTATTGGCTAAATTTTCGAGATGTTAAGCCTCATCATCAGGGCTGTGAAAGATACAGTATTTACAAATTAAAAACCAACTGGGTAAAAGTAACAGTTTTAAAAGCAAAAATCATAAAAAAGCTTTAAATACTCTAAATTAAAACCAAATGAAAAGTGAAAAGAACTCTTAGACCAGTACCTAACTCTGCTGGAGCTAAAAACAGTGTAAGTATGCGTGTAAGCAAACCATATGGTCACAAAGGAATAAAAAAGCTTCAAGCTTCGCATTGCTGATATCTTTCTTTTCAGTCTCGAGAGATCCCAAATCGAACAAAATTTTCTATAAAAGAAGCAAAATTTTCAGAACCTGATTCTCATAGTTTCGAGGATGATCTCCTGCCCCCATTTCAGTGTGGATAATATACAAAGAAATAAGGACTTGCATGTATAATATATATATATATATATATATATATATATATATATATATATATATATATATATATATATATATATATATATATATATATATATATATATATATATATATATATATATATATATATATATCCATATCCACAAGCTACAAATGTCATTTAATATCAAATTCGCTGATTCAGGAATATCCCCGATGAGAATTATCGCAAAGGCAACTGTGTCGAGGGCGAGACCCGGCAGTATTGATCCATTTATCACTTACAAATTCCCCTTCGGTGATAATTCCCCATCAGAGATATTCCCGAAGTAGCTTGAATTTGATATTAAATGACATTTGTATCTTCATGATTATATATAAATCACGGTGTGATAAAAATTTCATAATATGAGCTGCCTGTTCCAAACGTACCAATGAGCTATCATGGTGGGGTGGCTTAATGCTGAAGCTAAGTATAATTTCCCGCTCTCGATGGCTAAACAAGTATAGCAGATTTGGTATTAACTTTTACCTCTCTTGATGGCTCAATGGGTAGACCGTCGACTGGAGTTGTAGGGTAACTGTGTTGAGGATCGAGACCCGGCAGTACCGATCCATTTATCACTTATAAATTCCCCTTCATATTAATTCCCATCGGAGATATTCCCGAAATAGCATGAATTTGATATTAAACAACATTTGTATCTTCATGATTATACTGTATATAAATCACGGTGTGGTAAAAATTTCATAATAACAGCTGCATGTTCCAAACGTATCAATGAGCTATCATGGTGGGGTGGGTTAATGCCGAAGCTAAGTATAATTTCCCGCTCTCGACGTGTAAACAGTACAGCAGATTCAGCATTAACTTATACCTCTGTTGATGGTTCAGTGGGTAGACCATCGACTGGAGTTGTTGGAGGGTAACTGTGTCGAGGGATCGAGACCTGGCAGTACCAATCCAATAAATTGCCCTTCGGTGATAATTCCCCATCGGAATATTCCAAAAGTAGCGTGAATTTGATATGAAACGACATTTGTAGCTTCGTGATTGTATATAAATCTTGGCGTGATAAAAATGTCATATATATATATATATATATATATATATATATATATATATATATATATATATATATATATATATATATATATATATATATATATATATATATATATATATATATATATATATATATATATATATATATATATATATATATATATATATATATATATATATGTGTGTGTGTGTGTGTGTGTGTGTGTGTGTGTGTGTGTGTGTGTGTGTTTCTCAGTGAATACCGCAGGAAAAGTTAGGCACTGTTCATAAGGCCTCATATTTATAACAGTGATAAAATCAAATCAACCTGTTTTAGGTCATTTGTGCTTCCTTTACTAGAAGACTGTTCTGTGATGTGGTTGTCTATTTCTTAATAGTTGCAGTTATGACTTGGACCATGGCCGGATGGTCTCTTGTTTGTCACTTTTTCATAAGTTGTATTTCAACAGAGATCTTTCACATTCACAGTTGGTCCGTGATCCCCTTTATCTGCCCAGAGCACCCAGATTCGCTGAACTGTAGCACTAGAAGTTCAGGCGAAGATGCAATGTATTACTACCCTAATAGTATTCTCCTTATATTGTAATACATTTTTATCTATTTATCAATTTACTGATTTCTTCTTTCTGTATTTCCTTTACCTCCTTTTCTTCCTAATGAACGCCATATTCTTTGAAAACTTGAATTTCAGGTCAATGGCCCCTGTGAAGCTGTTCCATATAACAGGTTTCATCTACTGAAATAATTTATACTGTATATATATATATATATATATATATATATATATATATATATATATATATATATATATATATATATATATATATATATGTATGTAATGTGTGTGTGTGTGTGTTATGGTTTTATGAATAAACCTTTATATTCTGGCATCTGGCTAACAGAGTCAGTCTTACATCCAGCAAGCTTTAGTTGAAATACCTGTTGTTCTTTTTTTATTTATATTTAGGTATTTAGTTTACTTTGGAGGCAAGTGAAACGTGAATAATCGTACCCTTTGGATCTGTTTGTATAACAAGGGCCTCTGGATTTACGAGCTTAAAAACAGTAACCTCTTCTGAAGACTTATAATTGTCCTATGTCAGTGTATTTCAGCCAAATTTTATTTTATCTTATTGTTCCCGTTAGCCCGTTAGTTATAAGTGGCTTTGGTTAATGCAATTGTCACTGGCTAAGAACTATTTGCCGCATGCTGCCTTTGTCAGTTGTTTCTGTTCTGACAATGGATGCGTGATATTATGTTATGGGGGTGTCGTGAACCTCTGCATATTGAGCTTAAACTGACTGGGGTTTTAGATACTATAAGCAAATAGTAAATGAGATATCACAATAATGCTATTATAGGACGTCTTTTATGATGGATCACTTGAACCCAATAGATGAATCCTAACAATATTCCTTAGTAAATATAATGAATGAGGGTAAAATGAGTTAATTAGGGAGCGAGGAATGCAGTGGGATCTGTACAAAAAGACAAAGAGACGGAGACGAGCTTTGAATTGTCTATGGAAACCTGACATGTGAATGAAAGAATGATGAACCGCTTGCTTTGGATACGTAAGAAGAAGCGATCTGGTAAAAATAAAAAAAATAGATAGTTAACAGTAGTGAAAAGGATAGCGTAGGAATGACCCTAGTATTCTGAGTGGGTTCGGTCATGTGGACAGAATGGACGAGGAGATGGAATAAGACTCCATTATGAAAAAAAAATTAAGTTTTGAAATTATGGTTGCGGGGATTGCTCCAAATTTTAAATCATATTCCATCAATATTAAGTTCTTATCGGTAAGGAAACCAGAATATGCTCCCTCCAAGTTTATGTATTTTGCGTATCATTACAATGATTGAAGAGAATTTATTTTTGAATTTCTAAATAAATAAGTTCCAGCGAAAGTTCCTTACCTATTTCTTTACGTCAGTAATTATGTCATGTAATACAAAAAAATGAACTGACTTTCATATACTCACCTGTGAAAAACAGAGGTCTACAGTCATCTAGATATAATTTTTTTAAATAATGGTAAAAAAGCATAATTAAATTTTTATTACTCCTAATCTTTGGTAGGTAGGCAGCTGAATTTTTGCGTGGAAGTACTCCTTCACATTATTAAATTATTCTTGAACTTTTGCAATGGTCAAACCAAATGTAATGTGCTTACTCTTATTTTAAAATGGAAAAAAAAGTAATAGCACAAAAAAGGCATTAAAAGAGGCTCTTTGTTCTTTTATGAACAGATGCTTATTTGTCAGTTTATGTATTATTATTAGTAAAATTTTACTTTAAACCATTACCACATTATGGACAGAAAACATAATTTTCCCGTTTTAGTATGTGATTTTAACTTTTCTGACTTTCGTTTCATTAGCAAATGACCTAACTAACCACACCTAACCTAACCTAGAATACCAGGTCCTTACCATAGTGTATGATGTTAGCTTCAAAACATTCCATAAACTGACCTAAATGAAACTATCACTGGGGTTAATGTATATGTGTTTCGTTTGTTTTGTGTTTTCCTTAACCCCGAATTGTAGGATGAAAGCATGGGGTTTACCACGTCTAAAAGTACTCATTTGCTAACAAAACTAATGTCAGAAACGTTCCAGGCACGCATGAAAACAGAAAAATTATATTTTCAAGTCTAATATGCAATAATGGTTTAAAGTAAAATAATATCTTATGATTCTATACCGAGTATGTAAGTGATATAATAAAGTCCATCATATAATAATATATATTTATTAAAAAAACTAATTTTGGTACAGAATTATTCATTTACCTTTAAAGAACTTAATTGTTATACATCAGCAACTAATTAATGACCAATGAGATATATGTTTGAATATAGGGTGAGCGCAGCGCAACACAAGAGAACATGTTACCATATACAATGTAGTTTTTAAAATATAACATGTTCCCAAATGGGAACAATGACCACGTGTGCAATATAATAAAGAATTTGACAATAAGAAACAAAGAGTTATTTTTAATCTGAAGAACTTTATTCTATTCTGCATATTAAAACAATTTCAATTTTATATTATAGATTTGAAAATAACAAGAGCAACCCAGCCACTGTGGGGGACAAGCCAGTCCAACTCAGTGCCGGTCCCAAGCCCAGATAAATGGGAAGGGTAGGTGTCAGTAAGGGCATCAGGCTATAAAATCCAGCCAAAACCAAATATAACAGCTGACTTTCATCAGAAATCGGATAGTGCTAGGGCGTTCCCCGTAGGTGATGCGCAGGGGCCTCGCCTGCCCCCTGTGATAAATGGGCAAGGGCTACTGAGTAGTGGGCGCCCACAGTTAAATAAGCGAGTCCAAAAAATGAGAAGAGTGAGGAGAAGGAAGATGGTTGTTGCTTTGACAGTTGGAACTCTGAACGTGGGGACAATGACTGGAAAGGGAAGAGAGATAGCAGATCTGATGGAGAGAAGAAGGATAAGCACTTTGTGTGTGCAGAAGACTAGATGGAAGGGAAATAAAGCGAGAGAGCTGAGATATAGATATAAACTCCTATAGCAGAACAAATAAAGGGAAGTAGAAATGGAATGGGAATAATTCTATCAAAAACCTTAAAAGACAGCATAATAAGCGTGAAGAGGACAAGCAACAGAGCAATGGTTTTGAATTTGTGCCTAGGTGGAAAAATAGTCAAAATCGTGAGTGCTTATGCCCCTCAAGTAGGGTGTGATGAAGTTGAGAAAGAGGCATTTTGGGAGGAAATGGACCGACAATTGTCTGTGAAATACCAGCAGAAGAGAGATTAATATTGGTGGTGACATGAATGGACATGTAGGAAGGACTAGCGAGGGTATTGAAAGGGTGCATGGTGGCTGGGGAGTTGGAGAGAGAAATGAAGAGGGAGAGAGAGTCATTTGATTTGGCTATTGTCAACACCTGGTTTGAAAAGGAAGAAAACAGTACATCTCATACAATAGTGGAGCAAGAGAAAGTCAAATTGACTTCCTCATGTGTGGAAGATCACATCTGAGAGAGGTGAGATATTGTAAAATTTAAAATCCTGAATGTGTGGCAGTACAGCACAAGGGGGTGGTGGTAATGGGCTTGGAAATAAAGAACACAGTAAAAGTTAGGCCTGCATGTGTCTCATCAACAGTCAAGTAGTGGAAGCTGACACAAGAGGAGGAAGTGGGGCAGGGATTTAAGGAGAGACTATTGAGGGAAGTTAGAATGCTAGAGGGAGTGCAAGAATGGTGGAATTACAGCTGTATGGTGATGATGAGATTGGGTGGAGAGGTATTGGGAAAGACATCTATAAAGAAACCTGCTGATGATAAGGAAACCTGGTGGTGGAATGATGAAGTGAAAGAGGTGGTGAAAGCCAAAAAAGAGGCAAAAAAGATCTGGGAAAAGTATGGACAGCAAGAGGATAAGAAGAGGTACTAAAGATATAAGAAACAAGTAAAGAAGGCAGTTGCACAAGAAAAGGCAAGAGCATTAGATGACATGTACAAAGAGCTGAAAACACTTGAGGGTGATAGAAAAATTCATTGAACCGTAAAGTCGAGGGACAAGAACACCAAAGATTACTCCTTATAAAACAGGTTAAGAATGGGAATGGAGTAGTTTTATGCAACGAGGATAAGGTAAAGAAGAGGTGGAAAGAATATTATGAGCATCTCTTAAAAAACGAAAATTCTAGAAAATTCTTTGAAGATGGATTCCATAACCTTGGTATGACACATACTATTAGCAGGAAGGAAGTAAAGAAGACACCAAAGAAGATGAAAAATGGTAAAGCAATAGGACCAGATGGAATTCCTGCAGAGGTGTGGAAGAGCCTGGGAGAAGAAGGAACAGACATGCTGTGGGACCTAGCAAAGAAAATATACAGTGAGGAAAAGATACCAAGAGAATGGAGAGAAAGCTTTATTGTGCCTATCTATAAAGAGAAGGGTGACATCAGGTTCTTGCAAACTACGGAGGAATAAAGTTAATGTCTCACACCATGAAAATCTGGGAAAGAATAATGGATCAAAAGAATTAGAGAAGAAACATCTGCAGGTGAAGAACAGTTTAGTTTCATGCCAGGAAGAGGAACGACAGATGCAGTGTTTGCCCTCTGACAGATGATGGAAAAACATGGGGAAAAACAGAAAGGACTGCTCATAGTATTCATAGATCTGGAAAAGGCATACGATAGAGTACACACAAGTAAAGGGAACACCGGAGAAGTATGTGAGGTTGGTCCAAGATATGTATGAAGGAGCAAAAATGCAGGTGAGAAGCAGTTTTGGGTTAGCTGAATGGATACCAGTAGGAGTTGGTTTACATCAGGGATCTACTTTAAAAGTCCATATCTTTTTGACCTGATAATGGATGTGCTATCTCAAGGAACAGGAGATCAATCACCCTGCTGCATGTTGTTTGCTGATGACACCGTGTTATGCAGCACCAATAGATGGGTAGTGGAGTAAAAACTAGAGCAATGGAGGAAGGTACTGGAAGACAGAGGTTTAAAGATCAGTGGGAAGAAGGGTGAAAACCTAAGTTTTAATGAAGTTCAAGGTTCCAAGATTAATATGGGAGGGGCATGGTCGAACGGAGTAGAAAAATTTAAGTATCTTTGTTCAATACTACCTGGTGATGGAAATTTGGATGTAGAAATAACACACAGAGTGCAGGCTGGGTGGAAAAATTGGAGAAAGATATCAGATGTCTTGTGTGACCGCCAAATCAATATAAAGGTGAAAGGATGAGTGTACTGTATAAGACAGTAGTGAGACCAGCTTTGATGTATGGAGCAGAAATATGGCCGGTAAAGAGAGTGCGAGAGAAGAAATTGGATGTGGTAGAGATGAAAATGCTCAGGTGGAGATGTGGAGTAACAGAAATGGACAGGGTCAAAAATGAAAGAATAAGAGGGACTACTAAAGTCGTAGAACTATCAAAGAAGGTCAGGAAAGAAGACTGCAGTGGTATGGCCATGTGATGAGAAGGGATGAGACATACGTAGGGAGGAGAGTGATGCAGATGGAGGTGCCTGGTGGGAGAGCAAGAGGAAGACCAAAGCGAAGGTGGATGGATGTAGTTTGAGAAGATCTGAGAGACAAACAACTGTCAGAGGACGATGTGTTTGACCGAGCCAGGTGGATGAAAGCTGTCAGAAACATCGACCCCACATAGAAGTGGGAAAAGGTGCAGAGAATGAGGATTTTCAAAATAACAAGAGCAAAATTCTGGCAGTGCATTTGAAAAAAGAAAGGATTTCTTTTTTTATGATAATCACTTTGCATTCAGAGCTCATTATTTTGGGGCTCTATTTTATTCCGTGTATCAAATCAAATTCAAGTTTTATGAAGCTTTCGTAAAATGAAAAAGAAAATGATCTTATTTTGATATTGTATTGCTAAATAAATCACGAAATATTTTATGATTATGAGTTTCTTTATACAATGCCTCTAAAGCATCACTAGTTCCTCGCTGGGTAGCGGTCCGTTCTCAACTACCACTCTGTTGGTCGTGAGTTCGAATCTCCGAGCGACCAGTGAAGAACAAAGCAATTTGTTTCTGGTGATAGAAATTCATTTCTCGCTATAATGTGGTTCGGATTCCACAATAAGCTGTAAGAGTCTCGTTGCTAGGTAACCAGTGGTTCTTAGCCACGTAAAAATAAATCTAATCCTTCAGGCCAGCCCTAGGAGAGCTGTTAATCAGCTCAGTGTTCTGGTTAAACTAAGATATACTTAACTTAAAGCATCACTTTGCATTCAAAACACATTCTGGCTTTCTTTTGCGACCTTGTTTTGCACTTGCTACGGACACATGCTATGTTCTAATTTTGCGCATTTTGGTGCCACCAGGATAAGTCATGTATCTTCGTTAGAGCGTAAGTAAGTCTTTAAGCATCTAAAACCACTTCTGGTAAAAGCAAGCTAGTCTAATTTTACTTCTGATACCTTCCTCTCAAGAACCCAAGCAGTAATGCGTAGCATCATTATTACTAAAAAAAAAAAAAAGCTGAAAACACAGGAAAATACCATTTCTTTGACCTATCAGCAGGGGCGTTATAAAGTCGATCCATGTTTGTTCAAGCCTGAATTGGCTAAGGATGCTTAACTAAAACTCTTTTTGTCAGACTTTTTTTCTAGCATTCAACACTGACTAAAGGTTTGTCCGAATAAAAATTAGTAGGCTAACTACTTTAACAGGACGATAGCCATTCCATTAGATAGCAAGTACTTTTCCATCATAATAACAATTAAATATGCACCAAGATCTATTTTTCTTCATCAATTTTGAATGTAACACTGGAAACTTTTTGTCTGTTTTCCCTTGTTGTTCCAGCTGCTCTCGTACACCTCCCTTGCAACCTTACCATGAGGTCGTGTGATGTGAAAAAATTGTCAAAAAACACACTGACAAGTAAAACCTGTAACACAAGACAGCATGTCTTCAACCACTGTCATTCGTAGAGGACGACTCTCTCTGAAACGCTTTTACCGCAATACACGTCGAATGCATAAGGGTCCCCACTGGATGAACATTTTACAGTTATGATGACCAAAATAAGGTAGCTCCTATTATAAGTTGAAAGATTTTCATGGAAAACTTCAAACTGCTTATGTGATTTATTGGCTAAGTTCATTTTTGGTCGTAATTTTGCAATTTTATCTGTCTTATCTGTGTTCTTGTTGTCTGCAACAAGCAAGATTGCTTCAGCTCTCTTAATCTGTTGCTGGACATTCTTTATGAGATATATAATGGGAATGGCTGTGTCATCCGATTTTCCCCAATACATACACTCTCTAGGAAGTTTATAAGATAAACACACACACACACACAAACACACACACACACACACACACACACACACACACACACACACACACACACATATATATATATATATATATATATATATATATATATATATATATATATATATATATATATATATATATATATATATATATATTCCTCAAGGACTATATATATGTATATATATAGTATATATATATATATATATATATATATATATATATACATACATATTATGTAGTCTATGAGAGAGACATTAGAGAGAGAGGAGAAAACAAATCTGAAATCGTGTAATACACTATATGAAGCGCAAGACCAGTGTTCCCACATGGGAAAATTTTCCCATTTTTTTATTTGAGCCCCTTCATCTGAAAAATTTTATTACATCAAACATTCGCAATCAAAATCTTAAGTGAAAATGGTGTCGATTGAAAGCATTAGCCTATCACATATGCATTTTTTGTGAACTTTGCTGTGAAACTGACTAACACTGAAGGCTGATTTTTTGGTTTAAACAGGATAACTAGTTAAGGGAGGTCTTCTTCCTCACGCAGCCACAAGTAGGATATCTTGTTATAACCGATCATTTTCAAAATATTGTTCTCAAATGAGAGCAATAGTAAAATCATGCCTTAACATTTTATGTGATGTATATAAGTCATATAATAAAATATATTTATTAAAAAACAAATTTGCTACAGAAATATTCAATTACGAATAAATAACTAAAATATCTTAATTTTTATACCTCAGTTATATCAAGGTTTTGTTTTTACATGTTTTAAGTAACTTGACTTCTTTACATGCTTTAAGTAACTTGACTTCTTTACATGCTTTTATTTAACTTGACTTCTGCGTCTGTTTGAGTCAAAACTTGTAACCCAATTTTCGGCCCGTCCCCTTCGTCAATGGACTTGAAATTTTGCATGGTACTCAATCCTGGTTAAGTATAACCTTACACATGATCAGTAGGTCATCAGTGACCTCTAGTGACCCTACAGTGACCTCTCCCAGTATCTCAGGATTTGTATGAAAATCTTTCGGCTTTTTCATACCTTCTTTGACTCGGTAGAATATTTTTCAAACCTTCTTTGGCTCGACAGGGTATCACGGTCAATTTTACTAGCTACAGTCTAAATCGGTTACAATTTGTGTCAAAACTAAAAAGTATAAAATGAAAAATAGAAAAATTTAAACACGCTTTTATTAAAATCCACTAAAAAGTAGAAAATAATTTTTTGAGACATAACAGAATTTTCTTATAATTAATCATGTCTACAAAATAAAAGCGAAGGCGCCATACGTGTAAAGAAATGCTACAAGAAATAAAAAAATATATATATTTCTTTTCTTGTAGCGATTCCATGATTGCATGATTAATTGTAAGAAAATCCTGGTGTCTCAAAAATTATTTTTTACTTTTGAGTGCATTTTAATAAAAGTGTTTAACAATTTTTTTATGTTTTTTTTATTTATTGTCTGGTTAGTAGCGAAATAATCTCCGTTGAGTAGGTAACTCGTGTGAAACATCTGTAACATTGGTGATTGGTCACCAAACTTGACACTTGGTGATCGACGGGATCAGGATTTAAATTCAAAAATTGTCCATCAACCTATCAATTAATTTTTGTAGTTTTAGTACTCTATGATATGTTCATTTTTATACCAAAAAAATATGTATATATATATTGTTAACTAAAAATCTATCCATGTATGCAAATGCACATATGCATCGTCTGACTTGCAGGTCTGTGTATTTTGAGAGAGGTACTGAGCTTTGGAGAACGTTGTTTCTAATAAATAGTTGCACGAACATACGAATACTCGTCAGTATGCAAACGTATGCGAGTATTCCCGTACGAATGAGCAAACTAGGTTCTTAATCACGGGAAAAAGTTACTTTTTTTTTTTTTTTTTTAGAAATTAAATGATTTAGAGTTTTCATTACTTTCATCTCTTTCTGAAGCGCTTTTAATACTTGGCTAATCTATAGATCTTCAGTTGTATCTGCATAGGCTACTGAAGAACAAGCATTTAAGTACTATCGCTGATCATAGTGTTCAAATGATAGTATTAAAATGATTTTTCTTTAATGATAGAAATTAATCAGAAATGCGCGTTTGGGTATTTCTTTGAACTAATTTAACGTATATAAAAACCAGATAATAGTCATAACTATATGGCGTGTTGGCCTCGTAGTCTCGGGGACCAGCGGTCACTCCCAGTCAAGGAGCGGAGAGTGAGACGTCAGCTTCCTGTGGGAGGACTGAAATCAACAACTTTAACTTTATGATTCCAACAGAAGAATAACTGCGAAATTAATCGAAGGAAAGTAGACTGAATCGAAGACGAAGTCTGTCTCTCCTTATCCAGTGAATCTCTTCAAGCGCAAAGAGAACGTTACGGGGATTCTGAGGATGATGTATCTCTCCATTTCACTGCAATCACAAAGCACATCTCAAGGCAGATGAGACCATTTTTCCTCACGAGTAATGATTCCATCAGATTTCGATGAAGACATCGACAATTTCCAGAGTACGAAGTTAGTTGAAAAATTAACAGAGATGATAATGATTTTTCCAGTATTTACGTCTCTGAGCAGATCAGAATCATTTTTCCTTCCAGAACTTTATTCTTGTCCGTCTCTTCGTTTCAGTCTCCATTATAACACACAAACAGACACAAAAAAGGCCGGCGACTAAAGTTTTTTAAAAGCTTTCATTACAGTTCTTTAACAGTTCGTTCAACATGCCTCAGAAAGGGAAAGGCAACTGTCTTAATCTAAACAAATTCATTTGAAATATTTCTATAAAAACTTTATTTATATATATATATATATATATATATATATATATATATATATATATATATATATATATATATATATATATATATATATATATATAGATATAGATATAGATATATATATATATAGATAGATTAGATATATATAGCGAAACGTTAGAATGGGAAATATTTTTCTTGTGAGAGCCATGTAAGATTATTTTTTTAAAAATATTTATTGATAAAGGAATTTCTACAGAAAAGCACTGACTGAATGTACAATATTTGCTGTAGATTTTATTTTCTTCTGTTTACAAAAGCAAGACATACAAATCTGCAGAAGGTTTTTATTTTTTGAACAACAGCAGCTTATACAGAATCAGGGAAGAATGGAAATAGATGCTAAATCCAATGTAGGCTATTGCTATCAGTGTCCTTTCTGTGTTTGGGAACTAAAGATTAAAAGGTAATCGGTAAACAAAAGTACTAAAGATTAAAAGGTAATTGGTTAACAGTACTTATAAACGCTTCCTTGGCTAATTCCTCTAACTTCGCCCATGGAACAATGAATATACTGCAAAAACCAATTTAAAGCTCTGCGTAACATTGTGGTAATAAGGTGATCATTAAAGAATAACTTTTGATGACTATAACATAAAGGCTTTCATAAAGTTTTCTTTTGGGTTTATGGGATTTTCGTTCTGAAATATTTAGAAAATACCCAAGCATCTCCAAGGTATCTTATAAGCACGACTAGATTGGATTTTTTTGAAGCAAAAGTTAACTTTATTTTTATATTTCGGAAATATTCGATTAAAAAGGAACGTTCACTATTATTATTACTATTTTCATTATCATTATTATTAATTATTATTATTAGCACTTGTGACTAATAATAATAATTAATAATAACAATTAATAACAATAATACACAAAGACGAATTCTGCTAGAATAAACCAGATCAACCAATTTGAGAAATATTAGCAGTTTTTGAAGTTAGAAGCATATTATCTATTATGATGTCTTATTCTTTTACTTGTTGGAATATTTATTTGTTGGTGTGATTAAGCAAAAGTTTATGGCTGCCAAAGGAGGTCCTTGTGACTGGCAACCAATGCTTAATTTCAAGTGAAAACAGTGTACCTTCTGGGATCTTTTAGAGGTTGAAAATTTAGAGAAAAAGGGTTTAATCATCGCGGATGTGTTACGGAAACTGAAAACAAAAGATTAAAGTATCTTCAGAAATAATTATGATACCAAAAATTGGCTTTAAAGGATAGAGGTTTCTCTTTGGAGCATATTCAGCCCTTACAGGATTTCTGCTCATTAAGTGTTCCTCTGTTTTCTCTACCTTTGAAACAGTTATTGTAAATTTAAGGAGTTTTAACAATATATTATTAATACAAGAGATTAAATACAACTCTAAGTCGTCTCCATAATGCGATTGAAAATATTTTTATAATTCTTGAGTTTTAAACAACCACAAAGGAAATGGAGAAGAAAATATGCTGATAAACGAAATTGTCCCTTTCATTAATTGGAATATCTTCGACGATCGATGCACGTCGTTTATGGGGTCTGACTCAGAAATCATGAATAGAAGATTGTTATTTAAGCCACGTCCAGTCATTCAGATGAAGTTAGTTGAGGGGAACCAATGAGGAGATCAGTGAAGCAGAGTCCTTCGAATGATGTGACTAGTGAAAAAAAGTCTAATTTAAGGTTCCTCTATTCTTTGGGACAGAGTCGACTCATGTGACATGTAAGGGTATTCTAACTCAGTTCAGGTGGAGTCATTCGGCGAGGAAGGAACCGAATGAATGTCATCAATGGACGGAGCTATAGGAAGCCGAAAGGGACTACGAGATTTAAGATAGTCATGAGGACCACTTTCGCAGGAAATGGAGAAAAAAAGCATAATCGGCCAGGATAAAACTGTTATATTCAGTGGGTTCATCATTAATGGTGGTTTGTATTGAAGTTTGAAGAACTTTCTGAAGACCAAAGATGAAGACACACCCGTTGAACATTCAATATATATATATATATATATATATATATATATATATATATATATATATAATATATATACGTATATTTCTTTATACATATATATATGGATATATATATTATTATATCTATATATATTATATATAAGACGAATAATATAATAGGGGGCTGGCATATATATATATATATATATAATATATATATATATATATATATATATATATATATATATATATACAATATATATACATACATACATATAGTATATATATATATATATATACAATATTTGGGAGATGTTATATATATATATATATATATATATATATATGATATGCAATAGGTTATATACCATTGTAATATATATATATATATATAGGCCTGTCGATATAATATATATATATATATATATACAACATTTCATTTTGATATATATATATATTTAATATGTATTATATATATGAATGATAATAT